>NC_073702.1:66120325-66427701 GCF_023634085.1 Falco cherrug | reverse complement strand
TCAGTTCCCAACACAGTATCTTCATTGTCCTTCAGGACAGTTTTTAAGTCAGAGAACCCTCTGGTTCATTTACCACTAAAACACATTATCTAGAAATGGTAACTTTTTCCCTACAAAGTTCCTGTAAACACTTCTGTGTTAAGCCACAGTAAGCTTTAGACCAGGAAATTCAGCATCTCCAGTGAATTGACTTCACCTCACTTCTCTACAAAAAGAGCAACCAAAAAAAACCCAAACAAAAAAACCCCTTTATAATTAAAAAGGAAAGGATATAACACAACAATGAAGCATTCAGTTAACTAAGCAGACATCTAAAATAAGCCTCTGAAAATGTAACATTTGAAAAGCAATTATTTTAGTGGTTAAAGTGTGCAAAGGACTAAATACGCCATATGTTTCAGAGATAACCCAATACTGTAGTCGTCAATGATTACTATTCAAGTCTAGCACGGGCAGTTCTGTTGCTTTTGTTGCTGGCTTTGGACATTATATATTACCACTTTCTCTTTATATTTGGGCATTATATACTACCACAGCTTTCATGTCTTTTTTTTAAAATAGATACCAGCAACATGACTTTAGAGTGGTATAGGAAATACGGGTTTCTTTTTTAAATGTTTCCTGTTCACCCCAAGTATGGCAAGACTGAATATTATGTGGAATTAAACACAGTGTTTCAAGCAGGAACATCAAATATTATTTCAAGTTTTGTCTACGAAAATCACCTCAAAAAGATCCAGAATTTCAGGTTTCTGTGAAACAAATACAGTAATTATGGAAAAATACCATGCAAGGAAAGTATAGCTATGCTATTGATGAGAAGTACAAAAGCTTAGAACCAGAAAAACACCAGCTTCAGCCTGAGACTGAAAAAAACCACAGATTTTTCAAAACCAGAGTCCATACAGTGTCCAACAGCCCTGCCTTGTCATGTTTGTTAATAATCTCGCTTAGAAGTCAGACAGCATTTTGTTTAACTTGTGTTGCTCTGTATCATTACACTAAACCATAATTAACTCCTCTTTTGTCCCGGCCTCATTCCAACACAATTGTACCCACTGTATACCAGCAGCAGTTCTCAGGTTTTGTTTTGCAGCTCAGCTGTATTTTTCTTGGATGTTCACAAGACTGGCATTTGACTGGATGCGCTTGGCTGGAAAAGGAAAAATTATATGAAAATTAAACACAAAGAATTCCACAAAACTCTACTCCCTCTATTTATCCGACACAGACTTGCAAACAGCTTTCTGTTCACGTCCAGAAACTTCAATGAAAAGATACGGCTGAAGCTCTTTACTACCCTCCTTCAGGGGACAGCAGCAGACTATTAGTTGCTATTAGTGCTGTCAGCACAGCTGCAGACAGATCTGGCTGGGCCCCCTCTCCCACAAGAGCCAAAGCAAGTCCCTGGCACCACCCAACTCCAAGAGCCAGCACCACCACTTACGCAAAATGAGAATCCGTTTCTTCTGCTTTGAGTGAAGGAAGCTACTAAGGTAAAAAACAATAGGTAGGAAGAGAATAAAGGATGAAACTGCAATCACTGGGACCGTATCACTGCAGGGAACAGAACAGTTGAAAGTCCTGCTCCAAAGCTTACGTGTGATGTTCATCTAAAAGAAAAACATAGGCCATGAAAGCAAGCACATGTATTTTTGCTGTGCAGCATAGCAAACACTCAGGCCTCAAGACATTCAAGTGTTCATATAATGACCTCAGAAAACAATACTTTAACAGATCTCCCCCCAAAAGCAAGCAAACCCCTAGAAATGTAGAGACAGACAATTTTAATGGAGCCAAGATGTCCACATCTAAACTTTTACAAGCGTCAAAACCAGACTGTGCTCAGATACACTGTAGACATTGCCACATGCCCATTTCCCAGAGAACTCACTGACAGCCTGTGGGGACAGGGCTAATCCCATACTTTCGACAGCACTCCTTTTGCCCAACCACTTAAAACCCCACAATACAGCAAAGCTTTTTCCAAACACATGTCACTAGCGCTGAGGACCCCTATAAACAGAAGGAATCAATTATCACACTGGCTAGAACAATAGCAGTAAAGCTTCACATTAAAAGCCAGAAGATTAAGAGATTATTTTTAAATCCATCCCCTTCGCAGGAACAAGAAATGGAAGTGCAGCTACTCAAACTGGAATGCACTTGGGTGATCAGGAGCTTCAGCCATGCTGCTGCTGCACTGACTGAGGACAGGACCTAGCAAGACAGCCCCACCAAGGTAACCTCCCCTCCATGGGACATCAGCTTACCAAAGGCACTGCTGCCCATGCTGTCCCCCACTGAAAGGGAAAAGGCAATCCCTCACAAGACAAGCACAAGTGGCTCAGATTAGTAAAGACCTCCATGACAAGGACTCCCTGTTGAATGTTAATAAATACTTACGGCATCTTCCACGTCGATACACAAGTGTGCGGAGTGCCCAGACTCACCACCTTGCCTGTTCATCCTTTGCAAGTTGTTATACAGGTCATTCAACATTTTGTAGGTTTCGTTGCAGTTTTTACATACTTCTGTGTAGTTGTTTGGTGACAGATAGATTGTTTGTCCCTAGGGTTATAAAGCTCTGTATGAATGTTGTTTTATGGCATCATTAAAAAAAAAAAAAAACACCTTAAAAAAATAGAGCCAAGTTTGAACCAAAATCCAGATTTCTAGCATCCTACACTGAGTAAAGGCCCAGACAGACAACTCATACTCATGACTAGGGACAGAATCCTTTTCCTGCAGGTTCTGCATCTCAAACTGTTCTTTGAACTAGCAGTTTTATTTAAACATTTTTCAAGTACCAGTTCCCAGAAAAGAGGGTGGGGGTGGGAAGAATTACTAGTAATCCAATGTTATTCTGAAGCCAGAGATATCAGTTTTCTTAATAGTATTTTGTTTGGTTTTTGTTTGTCCATACCTAACAACTGTTAGGTTGCTGCTGCTGAACTATATTGACGGATACAGACTGTGCCATAGTCAGAAATTCTTTCCATTTGCGGCCTTCACCACACCTGAACGCAATAGGACACACTTGAAAACAATACCACAATCCTACAATCTCTATAGGTATTGCAGTCCAGTAATGGTTGTACCAGGTACCCACCAACCACTGGATTAAGTACTAGTTCAGACACTTTAAGTGATCCGCGGGCCAGTTCACACTGCTCCTGACCAAGGCCTATAAAGGTACATTTCCTAAAGATCATTAATAATAAAAAAAGCAGTTTTCTCAAGAGATTGTCCCACAGCCACCATTTACAGTTTTTACTATTGAACAATCCTGAAATTTGGCCAGTTTCTGACTGAAATGGAACATTGCAGTTTCTTCGGCTATTTAAGGTGGGGTTTTTTTAGGACAATTACCACATGTATTTCACTAAGTTATATTGCCTTTGCAATATGGACAAACTTTAACTACCCATAATTTTACTAGTCAAAATAATTGTTACAATGATTTAAGATAGCTGGTCTTTCTGAACTAGACTATATTATCAAAAGGTTATTTAAAGATTGAATTGTTAAGTCAGAAGATAATTCTACAAAGAGATAGAAAAAGAGACTTACAGCACGCAGACATGCCATTCTTTACTATATAATTATCAACTATTGTAAATTCAGAAATTCTGATGTGAAGTAGCACTGCAATTACATACAAAATGAAGTCAAGGTGACTATCAGTTACAATTGTTAGGTTCTCAATCTGTAAACATCTGCATTTTACAGATCATTGCTTTCTCTGCCTAAAATTCAGAAACTCACCAGCAGTTTATTTGCCTAATCTATAACTTCAGTTTATTCAGCATAAATAAGATTTTGCTAGCCATTAGAGGATTTAGTGCTTCTTTTACATACACAGCATAAATACCTGAAGGTTATGTTCAAAACATGTCAGAGATTTATTGAATAAATCCAGGAATTCTACAGTAGAATCTGATAATCCCTCACTGTTGTTCTTTAAACAATCTGTCAAAGAGAAAGAAAAACATCAGGATATTCTAATTTCTAACATTTCCATAGCTGATAAGCCCCAGATACTCCACTCCTGCAAAAAGAGCTCTCGACTATAAAAGACAGGTCTAGTCAACACTGCGGTTTCCTTATCTGCCTGCCACTGATGTCTCAGACCTGCTGACCTAACTCTTCATCGAGAACATATTTCAGAATTAATTGGCCTTGATTAAGTGAAAGATGAAGACTATCATCAAGAGCTTTCTGAAGAGGGGGTCTGAATTATCTTTGGACTTAAAGATAAAACAAGACATTAATTTTCTAGCCCACCAATCTGGCTTTGCCCAGCAAAAGTAACAGCCATTTTGTGAAAACAGAAGCACCAGCAGTAGAGATGAAACAGAGAGCATCCAGTAGAGACAGACCGTGAACACAATAGCAGAAATCAGAGCGTAGGTTATTAATGTCTAAGAAAAGAGCTGACCATTTCACCAGCTTTGAGGGGAGCTCTGGGGCTTTCCTCCTAGGCAAAGGCTCAACCCTACCATGTTACTGCTTCCACCCATCTCACCCCACTTTAGGTGCTCTAATCACACAGAGCCTTGAAAACAACAGTGGTTTGGGAATTTAGACATTCAGTGACAGCACCGTGTGAGCAAGCCAATATCCTAGAAAATTCTCCTGAAAGGAGGAAGTGCCATCAGTAACGAGGGCAAGCATCCAGCTGGACACTGGGCAGAGGCTAAGCACGGCAGGACAGCACAGACCACAGAGCTGCTCCTGTACTGCCTTTCACAGCCCTCACACAGCCCAGATGCAGGAATGAAAGCAAACACTTCTGGGCTCTCAAGGGACACTGCAGTAAACTTTAACACTTTACACTCAACTCCATAGTGCTACTCCCACTGTTTTCTAGTGTACCTGTTAGTGTAGGGTCCCACTCCCCACACCAAGGGAATGACAAAAAGCCATAGTTTAGCTGTAGGCATGGCACAGTATCATCAGCATGGGGACAGTGAGATACAGGGATAGACCCGGACACCCGCCATGCATAAAATGAAATCAAAAGCATGGCTATGGAGGCAGATACTGTTCAATGTGCAGCCATTCCAGAGTTACTGACTTTACTAACAAACAAGGAAAAAAATTTTTATATAAGTCTCTTAAAAAACGGGAAAACTGAGAAAAACAGAAGAAACCACACTGAAGCTAAGGAGAATCTCCAGCAAGGTCTGTAGATCACAAACTAGCAAGACTAGCTTTTGCGAGAATAGTCTAAAAGAATAATTATATAACAGCTAAGTTTTCTGACAGACTAATGCCCTCAGATTTTGGCAGTATCCCTTACAGAATAAAAAGCTCATGCCCTTCATTAGAGCAGCTCCAACAATTTTTGTGTTATCTACTCACTGTATTTAAACAAATACATACAATTCCTATCTGTGCAGTTTTTAAGGGCTAAATCATAACAGTGGCATGAAAGCTACAGAACAAGTCACATACTTGCACAGTTGGCTGCATCCCAGGTTTCATTAAAGAACTCCGAAAGGGTCACAACTATCTGCAGCCTGTCTGAGGTCAAGATGCTTTTGGCACAATTGTGGCTCTCAGAAGAATTCTACAAGGAAAAGGAAACAACAAGTGTTAAAAATACAAAGGGAAAATTTTGAAAAGTTTTTTAGGCAAGCACAGCTAAGCAATCACAATGCATCACATCAATATTTCTAGAACAGACAGAGCAGAACTGATGGAACAAGAAAACTCTTTTGATCCTCCAATTCATACTATGAGCAACACAACTCACAGTCTTTGAAAATCTACTAGGACTGCATGGAAGTCAATCAAAAATATGCAACTGAAAGGTGGGGGGGGGAAGCAGCAAGCACAGAAATAGGGCTTCCTCTGCCAAGTAGCTCAAATTCATCTATTTCTGGGCCACTGCCCCAGAAGCCAGCTCAAGGCGTTTGCAGTCAGAGAGAAGACACGATTGTTCTTGATAGACTGAAGGAATATTTGAAGGAGCTGAACCAACAGACTGGCCTCAAAACAAAGCAAACCCAAACAACAGAAAACAACCTCCAAACACACCGTACCAATACACTGCATCAGCAGCAAACTTCCCCCTGATGCAGCAATATCAGGAACGCAGTCCTCTGTGAAGCAGCACCCATGGCTGCTCCCCCAAGCCTATGACCAGGCCGGGCTCTCATCCTCCCCAGACACGGGTACCAAGCTCATCTGTCTTAGAGAGCCGTACGACACACCCCATCCTCAAAGCAGGCACTGGCGCAACTCTTGCAACAATGTATTCTCTGAACCAAGCTCATAAAAAAAAAAGAAAGAAAAAAAAAAGAGTAACTATAGAAGCAGTTACAAAATAAACAGCAAGAACCCCTATCGGAATTCAGAACAATGTTTTTCTCCTTCAAAGCTTTATTTTGTCCCTCAAATCCCTGATATGAAACCATGACCTCAGTCAGCTGACTCCTGTGCTCCAGCTCCTGGTTTCTGGCTGCTAAATTGACTTAAGCACTCTTGAAATTGTAAAAGCTGCCAAAAGCCTCTTTGATAAGTGACGTGGGACATAAGAGAAAATAATCTCTTTAACAAGAAATATGTTCCTTACAGAGCTTTATAAGAGATCCAGTTTCCATCTCTCTTTGTTAAAACAGGTTTATTTTTAAACAAGAAGTTTCCCTTGGAGACTCAACGGCAGAAGTTGAGTATCGCCACATCTGGTAACTCCTACATTCACCCACTTTCACTTCTGCTAAATTACAAACGGATATGCAAAAAAGTTATTTATGCAGGAAACTCTCTAGTTGCTTCATTAAGGCCTCTAACTGTGAAACTTCCTCGCTAGCTAGACTTATGAGTGGGAAAAAGCACTTCAAATCCAAAACTGAACCAAGTCGACCTATATCATTCCTTAAATGTTTGCCTAATTTATTAATCAGTCTACTGCCAAGAATTTCATATTTCAAAAGATACCCAAAACTTAACTTGGCTGCTTCTTTCATGTTGCACTGTAATTATTGTAGGAATGCGAAGATAAAAACATCAGGTATCTGATTACTTGTGATCATGGATTGAGGTTGCAAGAGGTCACCTACTTTATTTATTTGGTTAGTTAATCCACACACAGAAGGAGACGCAAATGCTCTTTAGTACAGATGTGTCTTCCAGACCACATAGTGGACCAGTCCTCCCAGGCTGCCAGTACACAAGCACAGCAGCTGCAATGACTTCATACATATTGTAAGTACTGGGATACATTTAGCAACCTAATCCTAGCCAAGACATCATGCTGAAAATACCAAGAGAATTACATACCGAGTTTCTCACTTTCACACTACCTAGTCACTGGTATGAAACAGCTTCCGTATGAGAAACAAATAAAACAGATTACAGGTTTGCAAACTAGAACAAGAGACCACTGGCTAGATATTTGCCCTAGAAAGGACAATTATCAAATGAACATCCATGTCCTTTTCCAATACAGGCACTGGGGTGGTGAAGGGAAACAGGCAGACAACACACCAAAAGCAGAAAGTGATACTTCTTCACACAACAGGTAACTAAGCTGTGAAACAGTTTGCAGCAGGACACTGTGGCACCAGAAGTTTACCTGGGTTTAAAGAGCAACAGATTTTTTTTCTTGTCAATTGCAATTCTAAATAAAGATTCAGAAATCCCAAGATTGGAAGCACAATCCACATTGTTATAAACTCACTCTTTGCTTGTACTCTTACCAGGACACCCACTTCTAGCCATCACCACTGAACAGACAAAGGTCCTTTGGTCTGATGCACTGTCATCCTCACATCATCCCAGAGACCAACTTTTACAAATGGGTAAACTGGCCAAAAACATGCAAAACTAGTTGTGAATCACCTCCAACACTAAGAAATTTAAAAAAAAAAAAAAAAAAAAGAGAGAGAGAGTGAGAGTTGATCAAGAGTCTGGAGAATGTAAACACAAGATCCAGCTTCAGTCAAAGTTTCCCACTGGTGGGGTCCACAGACTCCAGCCAGTGCTCAGGACTTCTAGCTTGCTGCCACACACTCCCACCAGCTCTGGAGCCAAGAACACTGTGGCATGGTTCCCCACAGATGATGTGCATCACTCGCCACAGCTTCAGAGACCACCAATTTTCCAAGAAGCAACAGGCACCTAAGCTCTGGCAACGTTCCTGGTTAGCACTACACAACAACCTGTGAGCCAGCGCACGGCTTGAGCCATTGCTACATCAGCAAGAACAGCTCAAGTTTTTCCACTCGCACAGAGAAGCAAGGCTTCTTTCTGCAGGTGAAGCTGCTTGCCCCTAACCACGCCAGGAGCTGGCTGCACAGACCATGTCACCACGCCGGGCTGCAGAAGGTATCGCTGACAGCGGCGCTCCCCACATGCTCCCAGCCTCTCCTCAACTGCCTCACGCACCCGGTGGGGCTTCCGGTGCGGGAACGGACCCCTGCGGGCTGGAGATGCCCTACCCGAGACACGGGTACCCCGCTCACTGCCTCGGCGGGGCAGGCCACCCCGACAGCCGCGCCCAGGCCCGGCCCAGCGCACGGCGCCCCCCACCCGGCGCAGGGCCGGGGCGCAGGGCCGGGCAGACACCGGCTGCGGGGGCCGCCGGCAAGGGCGAAGCAGCCCCGGACCCCACGTCCACGTGCGTGGGGCCCAGCCGCGCTCCGCACCGCACTGCCGTGACTGGAAGCCTCAAGGCAACAGCCCGGGCCCCCCAACCCGGCAGAGGTGCGGGAAGGGCCGCACGCTGGTCCCCGCCCCGGGCAGCCCCCCTCGCCCGCTCGCCCCCCGGCCGGCCCCGCGGACGCACCCCGACGGCGCGGGCGATGCTGCCGTACTGTGCGAGGAGGCGGCGGTAGTGGCGGTGGCAGGCCTGGCAGAGCCGCACCGGGCGGGCGCGGCGGCCCAGGCAGCCCGTCAGCGCCGCGCTGCCCTCCGCGAAGGCGGCGAGAAGGCGGCGGCACTCGGGCTCCAGCTCGGGCAGGTCGCCGGGCAGCCCGGCGCCCCACAGCTCCTCCGCCAGCTCCTCCGCCTCACCCAGCGCCTCCAGCGCCAGGGGCCGGCGCGCCTTCCCGGCGGCGGGGCCGAGGGCGAGAGCCAGGGCCAGCAGCAGGGGCAGCAGCAGGCACGGCTGCGGCGCCATGGCGGCCGCGCCGAGGAACCGGAAGCGCAGCGCCGGCAAACGACCCGCCTCCGCCGCGGGACGCCGCCGCTCATTGGCTGCGGTTGGGAGGGGCGGGGCGAGAGGCGGGGATGGGGCGGGGCGTCTTTCCGGGGCGCGGCGGTGGGGTCTGCCGGTCCCGGCGCGGGCAGGGGCTGACCGCCCGGGGGGTGCCCGGACCGCCCGAGGGGTGCCCGGACCGGGAGCGCGGTTTCTGTGCCGTGCATTTCAGCCAGGTAACATTCTTTTAATCTGAAAAGGGGATTTGAAAGTATCGGCCGTGTGGGAAGTGACTTTCAAATGTACTGAAAATACAGCAACTATTAGGAAAAAATCCTCAAACCGGAGGCCGAGTGGATGAGGGAGGAACAAGCCGCGTATTTCTGCAGGCAAAGTGTTTCCCATGTTTTGTCTCAAGCCGGACACCTTTGCTGGTACCTGGCCCCCAACTTTCCCGTGGCTGCCTCCGAACAGAACTGCGGTCACCAAAGGAAAACTCTGCCCAGAGCAGGAGCGAGCGCAGCAGCGGGTAACCCCGCTCCCGGGGCTGTAGTGCCAGGCTGCCTGGTAACTCCTCTGTCTGGCAGGACCTTGACCCCGTCCGTGCCTGTCCATGCCTGTCCCACCTGGATAAAGCCCTTCCCAGCCATTCCGGTGGGATTTTGACCGAGTCTGGGTTTGTTGGTGCTCTGGCCAGACACACATCCGAGAGGCAGAGCAGAGCCCTGCAACTCCAGACCGTGGTGCCTTTGGGAAGAACAGAGCCGAGCAGGATGGCTCACCATCCGTTGCGTGCGGCTGGTTCGGTTCTGCACACTTGGCACCGGTGACAGGAGGCAGCGCTGGCTGGCAGTGGCCTGATGGTTGTGGCAGCTGCTGGGAGTTCAGTGCTGCTTGAACTGTTTCCCTGTGCACGCAGCCGTGCCCAGCTCCGCCGGCTCCCTGTCACCTGGCCCACCTGGCCTGAGCTTGTGCCAGCCAGCCATGCAGTAAATGTCACAGGGTGGAAATGTCCAGGATGGATTTGTGCAGTCAGGTGACAACACATCAGTAAAGGTGATGATAAAGGTGCATCAGGCAGGCAAAGAGCACCTGACAGAGACCGTCTGGCTTCTCTGAGTGGGCTGAACACCACAGCTCGGAAGAAATGGCTTTCAAAACAATGAAGGAAACCAAATGAAAACCATGACACAGACATGACAAAGACAAGACAGAGTGTGGCCGAAAATGTACCAGATTGCCTGTAGCTGCAAACCGATTGGGGTGAGGGCCCTCGTTTGGGTGCCGGAGCATCCCGGCACCGTGCTGCCCAGGCTCCCATCGCCCCGCCGGGGTCTGGCCAAGGCCAGGCGCTGCTGCTTTGAGTCACCGCGTTCGGGAACCTGAAGCTGCTTAGCGGGACGCACGTGGCTGGGGTGGCCCCAGGGCTGGACGGTGGCCCCCCGTGCTCAGTTCCGTAGCCGGGGTGCAGCTGGGCGCCGGGAAGCTTTGGGGCCGCGGCGCTGCCTGCACCGAGCCGGCGGCCTCAGCCCTGAGACGGGGAGAAGGGCCGCTGGCCTCCCCTAAGCGACCCTCGGCCCAGCCGGCGGCCATAGAGCCTCGCTGGCCCGTGGCAGGGGACGGGGTGGCCCCGCACCGCGACACCCCGGGCAGCCCCGGCCGGGCGGGCAGGAGCGCGGGCGGGACGGGGCGGGGCGCCTGCCTCCCGCAGCCCCCAGGAGGGGGCAGCAGCGCTCCCGCGCAGCGCCCCACCGAGGGGCGGGGGGAGGGGGGGGCTGGGAAGGGCCCTCGGCTTGTCCCGCACCTGCGTCCCTGGGCGGCGATGGAAACGGCGGCACGGACCAGCCGCTCGCCATCCTCACTGGGGGTCTCCCTCCCCTGGGCCTGCGCCGGCACCGGCGGGGACCGGCGGGGGGGCAGAGCGGGCAAGGGGGGGCGTTTTGCCGCGTCTTGGGAGTTAAACACTCTCCTGCGAGAGAATGTGTTCTTCCGAACAGTGAAAAACAGGGCGGGGGGGGAGGAGGATATAAGAAGAGGGGAAAGGGAAAGGAAAAAAAAATAAAAAAAAAAGGGGGAAAGAGGAAAAAGGGGGGGGGGGGGGGAAGGAAAAAAGAATAAAAACTTTAAGAGTTTCAGATTATACCTCTGAGGCATAATTGGGATATAAACATTTCTGGCATTAATAAATGTGTTGCTGCACGCCTGTAAGGAAGATGTCTGGTCATTAAGTACTTATTTTTTTCAATAATAAACAGCACATTACAAAGCGAAATTAGAAAGTCACTAACTTTTTCATCTGTGGTTCAGAAGCAGGGCTTGAAGAAGGCATGGGCCTCTTCTCGGGTAATAGATGAGTTTTGTTACCAGGCTGAAATCAGCACTTACCCTAACTGACAATTCGGCTGTCAAGCAAACTTGGTTACTTTTCTTACCCAAGCGGTGCCATTGCCTGTCTGCTCAGCCCCCTCAAAGGGGCTGTTATGGCTAAAACAAGCAGGATTTGGCCTTGGCCACATATCTCAGAAATAACTCTAAGAATTTCAGATGGCTTGTGTTGTTATATAGTCCCGATTATTCTTGAAAACACATCCAAATATTTCAACGCCTGCCCTGACTACAGGAGAAAGTGTGTTTCATTCAGCAGAAGGAAGAGTCTTACCTGAACAGTTTAGAAACAGAACACAGCAAATGAATATCCATTTCCTATGCCATCTTGCTGGATCTGTGGAGACAGCAGCGTGAACCAGGGAAAACGAGCAGTTTGAAGCTGTGAAGCTGGTTGCCTTCAGTGCTCTTTCTCCTCATTTATGCCTCTGTGAGCTGAGAACCGAACCCCTTTTTCACGTTTTCTTGTTGTCTTTGAAGAACGATGGCTTGGATAAAGCCTTCTAACAAAAGGGCTGGAAAAGGAGGGACAGGCCATAAATGTCAAGGCAATGCCAGAAAATTAGTTGATATTCTGAATGTAAGGAATAAAGAGGGAAAGGAGTCAGGGATGACTGGGAGGCTGGGTGCCTGGGGAGCAGGACAGTCTCAGGAAGGGATATTGGGGCAGGCAGTGCTCAGAGGGCAGGAAGAAAAGGGAGAAGGGGCTCTGCCTCCTGACCTGAAACTGCTGCCCAGGAGACAGACATCGTCAGGACAGGGGCCAGCAAGAGCAAGGAGGTGTGAGGGCTGTCCACTGATAGCTGTCTCCGGAGCTGTGGAAATGGAAACCTTCCTTTTTTAATCTTGACTAGTTTCATTGCAGAGATGGCAAAGCTCGTCATGAGCAAAGAAAGGATCAGCATATTATGTCCTTCTTGCACAACCATCCCCTGCCTATGGAAAGCTTTTCTCCCCCATCCCCGTTACAGTCTTGTGGGTCCCTGTTTATTCATAGGGCCAATGTTGGCTCCTTCATGTGCTGGTGGTGACTGATGTTGAAGCCTGACAGCAGGTCACCCAATTCAATGACTGTTTTCCAGACTCCACAGAGCATCAGAAAGTGGTCCAGAAGGCCATTGCATATAAGTGATTAACTAAGGGCAAGCACAGATCCCCATCACACCCAAGAAAATGCACTTGTGAGGAAATAAATATGCTAAATAAACTATCGGCATGTTGAGGCATTTTTGGTCAGTTGCAAGTGAAAATCCTCCCAGCAATACTGGTCTGAGATAATTCTTATTTTCAAAAGATTATGTGAGCTTCATTTAAAAGCTATCAAGAGACACTTGTCTAGTTGCACAAGTTTTCTGACAAGCCTGAGGTACCGTGCCTCTTAGCACTGTCCTGTTGAAGCACTGTTTGTCTATGTGCATAGCAAAGAATACGAAAGCCTTTTCACTCAGGGAAAGAAGTCAGAGTCACATCTGCACTAAACTACAAAGAACGAAAAAACAAGAAGTAAAAAAAAAAAAAAGTAGTTGATTTACAATCATTTCAGTCTTTAGTTCAGAAGAATCCCGAAATTTATCAGTGGCTTTGCAAACAAGATGCCAAATCTTGTCCTTCAGCCTCAAGCACTTGGGAGCAATGACATTGCATCGGCTACTTGGGAATCAAGGAATGTCAGACACTTGAAATGTGAAGACACACTCAGGAACATCATTCTCTGGGTGACTACAAGAGACTGCTACCACCAACTAAAACTTCAGGACTTTCAAACTTACAGAAAAGGCGTGTCAGTGCCTCATACAGAATGCTTTTTTAGGAACACTCTGCAAATTCAGGGTATATTCCCTGAACTGCCAAATGAAATGAGGAAGTATTAATAGCATATAAATTTTCTGAAGAGCTGTTGACTAGACTGCTGTGCTTGACTGGCCAACTCGACCAGAATCTGCAACCTGTTTGTCTTGTTCAGTTATATAGCAAATCGTGAAGCAGATGATTTTCTCACCTAATCCAAACCACCACATTCTCACCACACAATCATGAACCTCGTTCATGTCAGAGTAAGGTGTAATCAGTTAGATGCCACCTAGTACATCCAACTCCTCCTTATAGTTAGCTGGTTCATTTGTGGAGAGGCTGAACATCCGCTAAATCCTCAAGGGATCGGAGGTTACTGTTCTGACCACCACTGCCCACAGACCTGGACACATCTGCATTTTTCCATAGCCACCCGCTCCTGCAGCTTACAGCTGTTGTAGCCACTGGTGGATACTCAGGCTACCTTCAGCCAGAACAAGCTGGGTGGAGGAATCCTGGACACTGTCCTGTCCCTGGGGCTAAGGTATCAGAAGGCACTGAAGTGACCTGTGATGGTGAGCCAGAAAGCCAGCAATAATTTTCCCATTTCCAAACAGATACAGAGAGAACACCAAGACACACCATCCATCAGCTAATCTTCTTCCCTATTTAGCACCATCACACTCCTGAAGAGGGAAAACAACCCCACATCTTCATATGAAGACTTTTATTTTCTGTAAGCATATGTAATAGCTTGAGAAATCATAGATAGCACCATAGGATCTTTGCTTAGGCCTTACATATTTGCATATAATATCTCTATGAATCCAATGCACAGAGACATGTCATTTCTATGCACCTGTCAGAATTTTTGCTCAGGAAAGGGGAAAAAAAAGTACATTATCTTTTAAGAATCATGACTAGAAAACAATTAATTGTCAGTAGGCAATCACACCAGTCTGACAAGATCCAGTTTGAAATAAGTTTATGGGATTTTTGTTGTAGTCGTTGTTGTTGTTCTCAGGATGCTGCACTTGAGCAACTGAATGATATCACATTTAAGGCCCTGGGTGGCATGCCATTTCCTTATTCATATGTGTCTAATTAAGTCTTAATTGTGCCATTCGTTATGAAATGAAAGAAGAGCTGTTAGACTGCATATCTTTTATGACAGTAAAACAGGATGACACTAATGAAATAGCTAATGTCTAGAAAAAGAACGAACATATGCAGGGGACTTTCGAAGATAATGACGTTTAAAACACAGCAGAAACATTAGAAGCAGCATAATAGTGAAATTACCACAAATAACTTCTTGATTAACACTAGTATGAAAGGTACATTCTTTTTATAGTTCACTGAAGTGTGGATGACTGTCCATGCTCAGAAATACCCAGCGAGCCACATTCTGCTTTTAGTTACCCTGGTGTCAGTGTGGTATTGTCTCACTGTCCTTTTTATAAGGAAGCAACTCAAAACTGTTCTTCACTTTTGCAGATTGTTTCTTGCTGCTTATATATCTCCATTGAATTTCACCAAGTTCCCAAAGCACAGGCTAAAACATGGCTCATAAGGGAAGAGAATGGCCAGGCTTCAGTAGACCTTGGCTCTGCTTGTGCACCCGTCAAGTTTCATTCCTTGTATTGCAGCCCCCCAGGACAGGTCAGTGGAGGACACCCCCCAGCACTCCCGCAGAAGCAGGAGTCCTTCCCTCCTGCACACACATGGGACTGAAGCAATGGTGCAGAAGCTGTTGTGGACATCTGGACTAATCACCTGAGCTAAGGGAGAACATTTTCACAGGTGTCTCCACTTCAAACGTGTCTGTCATGGTGAGTTCTTTGCTTTGCATCTCCTCTTTGCATTGTACTTCCTTCTACCCTTGGCATTAGAAGAGGATCTAGGGGAGGTTTAGATCGGATATTAAGAAAAATTTCTTCACTGAAAGGGTGGTTAAGCATTGGAACAGGCTGCCCAGGGAAGTGGTGGAATCACCATCCCTGGTATTTAAAAAATGCGTAGATGCAGTGCTTAGGGACATTATTTAGTGATGGACTTGGCAGTGCTGGGTTAGCGGTTGGATTTAATAATCTCAAAGGTCTTTTCCAGACTAAATGATTCTATGATTCTGTGATCTATTTACTAATATAATCCCCTAGTAAAAGGTTTTACTTTCCTCTCTGGATAGAGGATCACAGAAAGATGAACCGTAACAGAAGATAACATAAACATGAGAGGTTATTTCAGTAAAGGTATCAAAATGTAAGGACTGATCATCCTACAGTTGCAATCTCACCTGAAGTGTGCCCCGTTTATGTTGGTTCTAGAAGAACAAAAAAAAAGAGTCTTTGGCACAATTTCAGGTTATTATTACAGCAAGCTGCCTGCTGGTGAGGAGGCAGCAGAGACACAGCTGGAGGGGAGAGCGTGGGGGGGCAGTGAATGAAGTCCACCATGGCTGCTTCCCACCCAGCCTCAGCCAGCCGCAGCCACCGCACCACAAAATAGGCTGGGGGCTCTGAGCTGGTGGGAGCTGCAAGGGACTTGGGAAGAACCAAGTGTTGCTACCACTTGGGGTATGTCACCAGCGTTGGTCCATTACGGTTTTCACAAAGGGCCAAACTTCATCTGTGAATCTGCAAGTCCACTCAGCGGAGTTCACCGAGGTTGCGGGCATGCAAGAAAGAGCATGCTCTGGTAAAGAGGCTATAAACATACTATTGAGTACCAGATGGCTTTCCTTCTGCTAGCAGGAGCCAGCAGGCACTTCCAAAAGGCTACAGGCAGTTGAAGACCTTGATGAAATTTTGTGAACAGTTGTTGTCACCCTCGCAGCGCTCATTGCTATGTTTCAGTCCCAGCCCGCTGCTGTGAACTGAAAGTCACTTCCCCTCCTCCAGGGGTTCACATGGAATTTATAAATGCCCACACAGGAACAAATAGTATCTCAGATGTAAATATCACGTGGTGAATGCATCTTATACTGCTGGGATGATATTTATCGATTTTTTATTCTCAATTGCTTCTTTTCCAAGTTCTTTATTCCATTTAGAGTGTTTTCATTTTAAAAAAACATTAGTTCCACCTGTCCCCTCAAAAAAGCCTCCAACCAACAGCAACAGACACCTCACACCCAACCCATTCCCAGTCTTAAAACTGATCTGACACCGTGTACTTGATTTTTCTCTGCTGGCAGGAATCGTACAAGCCTACCTGCAGAGCCAGTGCAGGCAGCCTAGCCATCCCGGCCACAGCACGCCCCTGAAATCTCCAGCTGGCAGGATTTAGCCCTATTCCGTATGCCAGGGACAGTTGCTCTGGCTTCTTCCAGGGATGACGGACCCCAAGCAAATCATCGAGAAAGGAAAGTTTCAGCAGCAAGAGGAGAGGTCAGGCTGTGGGAGCCTAGAAAAGAATAAATTGTGATTTTCTGCTCCTCATAGACTGTATTAAATGAAGTGTTTGAAAGAGAGGAGTTACTCATTCAACACGAACCTGTAAGTAACGGGCTTGTGAATGTCTTGGACTTGAACTGATGTCCCACCATCCACCATCTATTCCGAGCCTGTGTATCTTTGTCCACAAATGATAAAAAAATAAGGAACAGCTGATCCCGGGAATTTCCCACGGGGTTTTCAACACCTTTGCTCCTGGTGAACGACAGGGCCGGGGATGACTGGCGAGTCCCCAGCACCGGCTGGGGCCAGCCCCTGCTTTCCATGAGCTCCATCTGACAGCTGGACACGGGCCGTAGGACCCTCCGTCCCCAGAGCCGGGGCGCCGTGTCGGGGGCACCGGGTCGGGGGCACCGGGCCGGGGGGCAGGCTGCGGCGGGGGAGGGGGTAGGTGAGCGCCCAGACGGGCGGACAGGCTCCAGGTGCGCCCTTCCCCTCGCTCACGGCTCCGTCTGGGCGAGGACAGCGCCTGGGGCAGACCCCCGGGGCTCACTCCCCGCAGACCCCCGGAGAGCTGCCGTGATTTATTTTTCCCTCGGAGCGCGGAAACCGGGAGACCAGATTCTGGGGCTCGTTGGGGTTTTTCCTAGTCAGGTATCCCCCTCCTCACCACCAGCCCTGACCTTGCCGCAGGGGAGGCTCAAGCGGCTCAGAGAAGGAACGGACGAGAGCCGCTGAAGCCAGCCCGGCGCACACCCGCGGAGCCCCCCGCAGGCCGGTGGGGACCCCCGGGCACCCCGCGCACGGGCCCGGGGTCGCTGCCGCAGTCGCAGGTGAAGCCGGCGCCGAGGGAGCGGGGCCGGGGCGCAGGGGGCCGGTAGCAACCTGTTGGCACCGCTGGCTGCCCAGGAGCCTCCCCGGGCCTGGGAGACGGCTTTCCACCCCCCGAAACGTAACCCAAAGCCACTACTTTCTCCTGGGCAGGGCAGGGGCTCGGTGCCGTGCAGGGGGTCCTGGATGTACCAGGCTGTCCTGCGCCCCTTGGGGAGTGGGGCTTGGGGGTGCCGGGGGTCTGAGAGCCGGCCACAGGCCGGGTGTTTTTGCACGGAGAGGGGGCTGTTCTGAGGAGCGGCCGCGCTTGCAGCCCCGGCGGTGGCTTTGGAAGCGGGTGCCGGCCGCCCCCCCCGGCTCCCCCGGTCCTGCCGCCCCCGGCCCGGCCCGGCCCGCCGCCGGGGTCGCCTCCCCTGCCCGGGGCCGCGCTGGGACTCGGCTTTTTGTTATTTTCACGGAGCAGATATTAATTAAAAGAAATACATGATTAAAAAGTAATGAGTTGAATAAAAATTATCTCCGCTCATTTTCTGATTATGTTAATTGTTAAAAACCCTTCAATCACGCTGTTGCAGTCAATGGGTTTTAATGTGAAATTAGTGGGCTCTTGATAACTTACAGTCCAGAATAATCCTGGAGGTTTAGTCATCATTCCTAATAACGAGATGTTACTGAGAACGGAGATTTTACATGATTTTGCTACATTCAGCCCTTCCCCCATGAAAGGGTCTGCCTTTGTGGCACACAACTTCAATTTTCATGCCTGCGACTACTTTGTTAGTCGTACCCTGTATACTGCTCCATTATAGGCCAATTACATATTTTATGTGTCTGTGTGTCGGCTGAATATTAAAAAAGACGCCTGCCCGTTGTAAAGGTAAAAAACCAATTTTGTCCATCATGACTTTCTATTTTTATTTTCCCCGTCTAACTCATCTTGAATCTTGCGACTGTTTCTCTGCTCTGATTTAATTTAGGTCCCTAAGCACAGGTTTACGCTGAAAGTATGAAAAGTAATTAAACGGCTAGGAAAAAAAATGTATATTTGCTGCAGGAGTTGGTATGCTTAAAGACTACGGCGAGGAAATAAATATGGAGAATTTCTCCGATAGGTGATCGCAAAGAGCCGGGGTTTGAAACAACTTCAGCCCCGCGGTTCGGAAGCGCTGTGCAATTCTCCTCTCATAGAGGAAAGAAATGACGGCCCCAGACCCCTCTCATCTTAGCCAACGTGTTTCTTCCCTAGAAATTCGTTTGAGAGGTGTCATTTTCATGCAGATAACTAAAGGTATCCTTTTCTGTTCGACAGCCTTGAAAATTTGCATCTAAAAACCGCTCCTCGCACCCACCTAACAATTTAGCTGAAATTTCGAACCCTGGCAGCGAACCGGCTCCTGGCTGGAAGGGAAGGAGCGGGGCGGCACGGAGGAGCGGCTGCGGGGGAGCGAGCGGCGCTGCCAGCCCGGGATGTGCCCGAATTCCTTCGCAGGGGCTGTCCCCGCCGCGGCCAGGAGCCCCCGGGCCGCCGGCGAGCGGGCGGGGGGCGGCCGGGACCCACGGCAGCGCCCGGCCCGCGGAGTCCCGCTCCCCGAGGTTACGGGCTGGGGGGGGGGGGGGGGGGAGAGAAAAGAAAAGGGGGGGGAAAGGCAGCAGGAAAATTGGAGCTCCCTGCTTGTACGTGTGTGTGTGCGCGCATACCCACGTATTCCTTCCCCCCCGAGACAAAGTGCTGGTGCTGTGCATCTCCCTGACACCGCAAGGATATCTAATTACTGCTGACAGATAAGAAAAGACGTTTTCGTGCTGACCGAGGGGGCTGGAGCGGGGGCGGCGGAGTGCGGGGCGCATTCCCGGACAGCCCTGCATAGAGCAGGCTGCGAAAAAGTCTCCGCCATGGCGACTTGGGCTGCTGCTAGTTTAATGTTGACCCTCTACCACCGCCGGCGGGGCGCGGGTGTCTGCTGGCCTTGCGAGGGGGCAGGGGGTGTCAGGCTGCCTCCTGCGCCCCTGCTTCTGGCACCTTTGGGGTGGGGGGAGGCCGGCCAGGATCGGGCCCTTTGGGTGCTTCCCCCACAGGGAGCGGCGGGCCAGGGGCAGCACCCCCGTTTCCCGCCGGTGCCTGCCTCCCGCCCCGGGCAGCTCCCGGGGGCGCCGGGCCTCGGGGAGGAGGGGGAAGGTTATGTCCTAATTTGTTGTGAAGGGGAAGTGCTTGGGAGGGTTGTGGTTTGGTTTGTTGTCTTTTTTTTACAAAAAACCTCGAGCTTCTCGTAAAAAAGAGCCATTTGTTTACAAAGCCCCACTGCCCCCGTCTGAGCCCACCCCCGGCAGAGCCCCCGAAAGGGGGCGGGGGGGGGGGGCATCCCTGCATCCCTCCGTGCCGGGCCCCCTCGCTGGTTCATTTCCCTATTTGCATCCGCTGTTAGCTGAAGATCATTTTAATAAAAAACAATGAAAGGGGAGCGCATCTAGAGGGCTTGTCGGCAGCATTCAAAAGCCAATAGAGTTTATAATTCTACTCTATCATTCCTTATTGATTAGAGTAATCAAGATAAAAAGCTAGCCGGGCTCCGAGAAGTTCAGCGGCATATCATTAAAGATAAGAGTCAGTTAATTCTGGCGCAGGGGTAATGGTGCCGGCGATGAAGAGTTCATTTGCATGAGATGCTGAGCCCCGTAACAAGAGGACAAAAATCACTAATTAGGACTGCAGAGTGTCTCGAGTTCTTCAAGCACCCTTTCGAGATGAGGGATGATGCAAAGAGAATGCACTTTCATGTAAACCCCTGGCAGGACACCGCGCCCGGGGTGCTGCTCCCCGGCAGGGATCGCGGAGCGGGGCCGGGCCGGGTCCCGGTGTGTGCGGCCGCCGCCGCCCCGAGCCTGCGGGACGCCGCCTGCCCCGAGCAGCCCGGGCACCCGGGGGAAGCGCGGCCGCAGCCGCCTCCGGGCTTGGCCTGAAATCTGCGGCGTGGGGGGGACACGGCAAGAAGCAAAAAAGATGGAAACACACCCCATAACTTTGCTCAAAGGTTTATTCGTGTTTTTTAAAAAACAATTGAGTGAACAACAAGCCTTATACCAACGAAAAATAAAAAAGCCTGCACTAAGGTGCTCGTGAGCCTGCGGGCAGCTACGAGTTGCTAGAAACCAGGGAAAGCGTTTCGCGGCAGCCCGCGAGCAGAGCCGCACCTCTGCGGACAGCGGGAAGAGCCCGCAGCCCCCACCGCCCGGGACGGCCGCGGGAGCCCGGGGGTCGCGCCTGGGCTTGGGACCCGCCACTCCCTCCCGGGCACCGGGACACCTCCTTCCCCACGGAGCACGTGGGGGGCCGGCGCCCTCTCCTTTCACCGTGGCTACTGTCTTCTCTCTCGTCCCCCTCTCTTGTCTCGCCCCCTCTACAGCCGCGCAGACAGACCCAAAGCCGAGCAAAGCCCCTCGGCTTCTGGCAGCCCTTCCGGGGAGGAAGGACACCCATGGGGCTTTCGGGAAGCTCCCCGCAAAAGCCGGGGGCCGCAGCGGCGGGCTGGTAGCTATAAAGTTGTTTACTTGCCCGAAAGGCATCAGCCGCGGGAGGCTTGGCAGCTGGCTATTAGCGCTAACTTTGCCCCTCGCTTGGCCGGGGAGCAAAGGATTCACGGCCTTCTTTTGGCTAATCGTAGGTGTCAGCGTGGAAAGCGGCAATGTCTGCCGCTTCTCAAAAGTCTCGCTGTCTCCGTGGCCCCCCAGCAGCCCCCCGCCAGCACCGCCGCTGCTCGCCGCCGCGTTCGCACCTCTCCGCCCACACGTGGCCCGGCTCACCCGCCCCCGCCGCGCGCACGGCCCACGCCCACGCGCTCGCGCCTGAGTGCTCCCCCCCTCCGCTTCTTGCACACCGCACTCGCCCGCAGGCGCGCACGCGGGCGTTGGTGCCCCGGGCGCGCGAGTTCTTCGCGTGGGCCGAGCCCCTCCGCACGCCCCTTCTTGCACACGTGCACCCCCCGGCACACCCGCACCCCCCGGCGGCTCTCACCTGCTCACACGCCCGCAGGCAGCAGGCGGGCAGCAGGCAGACCCCCGCCCCGCAAACGCCCCCCCCCCCCCCCCCCCCCGCCCCGCACACCCCCCGCCCCGGGCGCGGGGCCGCTGCGGAGGAGGTGGCGGCTCCTCCCGCCTCGCCGCCCCGGTCCCCGGCGCTTTGGACTTTTGTCTGGCTATGTGGCTGAGGGCTCCTTTCCCCTTGTTCTTCCCATAGAGAATAAAGTCAGTCTGTATTTAATGGTTATGGCGGATGTGAGGAGGATTTGGCAAATGAAGAGGCCTTTTGCTCTAAAATATTGTTCCTTACGTCGTGTGAGTCTACCAACCCACCACGACCCCATATTCTTCTCCGGGTGTCTGACTCGAATGACAAACGAGCTGATTTTTTCAGTACATCGCTGGGAAATGTAGTGAGTGATAATAGAGATTTCTCTTTCATTTTTTACGCTTGACTTGGTTATTGTTGCTTTTCTTTTCCCGTGATTCCTTCTGAGGATTAGCTCTGACTTCCCCACTATTGGCGGTCAAAGTGGCCCAAACTCTGGATGACAATTGATGGGGATCAGGGGATTGCCCATTCTGTGCCTGTAAGAACTGATTTGTGCCAGAGAAACTCATCAAGTAT
Organism: Falco cherrug; assembly: GCF_023634085.1. Lineage (NCBI taxonomy): Eukaryota > Metazoa > Chordata > Aves > Falconiformes > Falconidae > Falco > Falco cherrug. Next base: position 66,405,509 of record NC_073702.1, on the reverse strand, counting down.
AGGCGAAGAATAAAAAGCATTTGGGGGTAAATGTATTCATTGAGAAGGGTTCTTCCAAATTGCTTCTAAGTTTTCTTAATGAAAAGTAACGCTTGCAGCAATCAACGGCTTTTTGACGGATTACAAACCTGGGTAGGACTATGGGGCTGCATTTAAAAGTGCCCCAGCCTTAGCATGGGGGCAACTTGCTCACAAAAGTGTAGGAACGAGGGTCAGGCCGCAAAATACAAAGCGGAGGTTTGATGCGTGTAGGAGTAATGAAAGGTGCATTAATTTATTAACATGGTGCGCGCAGGAAAAGTGAAAGAACAGCCCGGTGTAAGAAGAATCATTAACTCTCTACCCCAGGGACCCACCCAAGGCTTGCCATTTACATCAAAATAGTTATTGTATCTTTAGAGAGAGAGAAAAATCCCGCAGCAGCAACAGTCCGTGTTAGAGGTGGAGGACAGGAGAAAAGCGAAGAAAAGTGAAGAAAAGCGAAGAAAAGAAAAAAGAAAAGAAAAGAAAAGAGAAGAAAAGCGAAGAAAAGAAAAGAAAAGAAAAGAAAAAAGAGAAGAAAAGAGAAAAGAGAAGAAAAGAGAAGAAAAGAAAAGAGAAAAGAAAAGAGAAGAAAAGAAAAGAGAAGAAAAGAAAAAAGAAAAGAGAAGAAAAGAAGAAAAGAGAAGAAAAGAAAAGAGAAGAAAAGAAAAGAAAAAAGAAAAGAGAAGAAAAGAAGAAAAGAGAAGAAAAGAAAAAAGAAAAGAAAAAAGAAAAGAGAAGAAAAGAAGAAAAGAGAAGAAAAGAAAAAAGAAAAGAAAAAAGAAAAGAGAAGAAAAGAAGAAAAGAGAAGAAAAGAAAAAAGAAAAGAAAAGAGAAGAGAAGAGAAGAGAAGAAAAGAGAAGAAAAGAAAAGAGAGGAAAAGAGGAGAAAAGAAAAGAAGAAAAGGGAGGAGAAGAGAGGGGAAGGGAAGGGAAGGGAAGGGAAGGGAAGGGAAGGGAAGGGAAGGGAAGGGAAGGGAAGGGAAGGGAAGGGAAGGGAAGGGAAGGGAAGGGAAGGGAAGGGAAGGGAAGGGAAGGGAAGGGAGGTCTCAGCGGAGGTACAGGGCCGGAGGGAAGGTGCAGGGGCGCAGCGGCCCGGCCCCAGTCCCAGGCCCGGCCCTGGCCCGGGTCCCGCCGAGCCCCTTCGCCCCCGCTGTCGCCGGTGTCCCCGGGCGGTCTGCGGTGCGGGCTGTGCGGGGTCCGGTCCCGCCGTGGAGCACGGGGCAGCGCCGAGCAGCGGGACCCGGCATTCTCGCCTCTCCGCGCCCCCCCCGTCCCCGTCTCCGTCCCCACCCCCCCGTCCCCCCCCCGTCCCCTCCGTGTGGCTTCGGGCGTTTAAACATCGATTTTGTTAATTAGTCTAATCATTAAGGGCCGAAGAGAGCGGCCTGGGGAGGGGGGCCGGGCGGGAGGCGGCATTCAGCGGGGAGGGAAGGCTTTGTCCCGGGCTGCGTTAGCGCTCCGCCGGCCCGGGCTGCGCTGCATTTCGCTTTTCGTGGGGCTTTTTTTCTTTTTTTCTCTCGTATTTTTCTGAAGCGGTCGAAGGACACAATGAGAACGGCCCCGAAATGAAAAGGGTTAGACCGGGAAGGACAGCCGGGAGGAATCTCCAGTCCTTCCCCGCCTTCCCTGCAAACCCAAAAGGCCGGAATATTAACTTTTTTCCCCTGCATCTTGTCAATGCTATCATGGCTTTGATGGGAGGGTCTTCAAGGTGGCACATTTCTGAACTTAACCCCTTTTCAAACTAACTCTCTACCTCCCTTGTTAGTGCCCAGCTCTGAACTTCTGAAGAGTATTTTTGTGTGAGTCAGGGTTCATTCACTCGGGGGCTTTTGTAGGACTTTCTTCCTTTCAGCCCTCAGTGTGTTACACCAATTAAAGGACGACGTGCTGTAAATGTAATGGGCCGAGCAGTGATTGTTTTTGACAAGCAACAAAACACATAGATCCACCCCTTAGATTAGGCCGTTGAAGGAAGGTTCATGCCGGTCAGTTTTCTGAATAGTTCATGAACTGTAATTCTGAGGGCTTGTGTGAAAGAAAATGTCTCTCTCCCTTTCTCCCCACCCCCACCCCACCCCCCCAAAAAAAAAGAAAAAGAAAAAGAATAAAAAAAGAAGAAACACCAAACATCTAGGGGGAAGGGGATGGCTGGGAGGGTGAGGGGAGTTGGAGGGGAGCAGAGGTGGCTTTGTCTTGTCATTAAGAAAGAAAGAAATAAAGAAGCTAACAGTCAAGCCACTTTATGTCACTAAACATGTCAGCCTCCTTTGCAGAGATGCTCCTCTCCATACATCTTTATAGGCAGCCTTGAGCTAACTGCTGCCATCCACACAGGATTTTTGTCTAGCCCAGATCTCCCTTGTAGCTGGCCCAGAAGCCTTGGTAAATCCGACTTCATTTTAGAGGAAGAAACTGTGGATTACTGTTGAACTTTTGAGGAGCAGAAGGCAGAAGAAATATCATAGTGTCATATTGCAGGCCTAATCCTGTTCCTTTTCAGCTCAGTGGGGGAAAAAAGGGAGGGAAATCCTCTATAACCTGAACAGGAGCCGAGTCAAAGCGGTTTGGGAAATGGAAAATGATCCTTCCCCAAATGCCCAAGAGCCAAGGGTGTGCTGGGCTTGTCATTTATTTAAGTCAAAGCAACCTGGATATTCCCGGGGAAGGGGTAGGCACAGTTACAGGCTGTGGAAGGAGTGAGAAGAAAGAGATGGATGTTTCTTCTTGAAAAGAAGTGAGTTCCTTCAGCCTTTCCTACGGAGATTATCCTGGGCACATCGCATTCTCTTTAATCCCAGAGGCATCTGCAGTCGTGCAGCTGCGTGGGTACCACGTGCGGGTTTCTGAAGGGAACCACAATAGTGCAACTCTGTTGAGATGGGGTGGGAGCAGATATGGCACAGAAATGCCTTCAGAGCCCTTTGGGAGAGGGGTATGCCTTAGCATGCAACCCCAAAAGCCAGCCTGCAGGGTGATCTCTGGGAAAGAAGCTACCTCGGGACCTCTTGAAGAAATCTGGTGTGATCTGCTCTCTGCTTTTGCCTGGGAGTCATTTCACCCCTGAATTGATAAGTTAAATAAATAATAGGTCTTGCTTTCAGATGTGCTGTTTCGCTAGGCGTTTTTTAGCAACTCCCAGGGTTTGCTAAATCCCTTTTAATTCCTGCAGGGCCTCAGCAAACCCCGATGACACTTGTGGAAACGATGGGGCTAGGTCCCTCTCAAAGATCCAGAATTAATGCTGTGCAATAACCAGATCACAGCCGTCTGGGCCTAGCAGCCCAGCAGCAGCGCGTAGCAAATTTTTCTAACTCTTCTTCCCTTTGGTTCAATACAATGGGACCTAATTCCTGCAACACTTTTTTTGGATGCGGCAACTCGTTTACACTGGTAATAAGCGTACTGTATGCGCTGTAAAATTTGTACTTGTTACTGCAGGAGATTAATGAATATGTGAATCACAGCTGAGGGGTTTAACTCTCATTGACTTCATTATGCAGAAGGTATCAGGAAACAAAAAGACACGTGTGCTAACTCGTAAACAGAAGTACATCGCTAATTCCAGTCTGCAGGCCCTCCTAGAGCAGAGTTTACATCTGCTCCCCCAAAAAGGACTGTGTGCCACTCATGCTGGCACACAGACTACAGTCATTTGAGGCCACAAATGCCGTGGGAGACAAGGACACTGCGTGGACAATGGGCAGATATCAAAGGGGAGCTGTCTGACCCGGGGGTGTGAAATCTGCTCCTGAGGGAGGCAGGTCAGGACAAGGTGCAGACCAGTGAGGACCGAGAGATGCTGCACGCTGTGTGCCCTTGCAAAGGATAAGATCACCATCTGATTCTATATTTGATTAATAACAGTGCAAAATGCTGCAAAATATTATGGTACATACAGAAATATGTAAAAGAGCCCCCTCCTCTATTTCCCACCCTTCTCAGCAGCAGGGGGAGAAAGTTCCACCTGGTAAAATGAGGTGGAGGTATTTTCACAGAGATTTCCTGAAGAATTTCCTCTTTTTGTTCCTTTCCAACTAGGTCTTCCCGAACAACTTAGCCCAGGAAAGCTAAGGAAAATCTCTTTTTCAGGTTGGGAGAGAATATTCAAAACAGCCAAGTAAAACAAGTTATAAATTTGTAAACATTTCTGTCATGCAAACGGCCCATTCTGGTTGCACAGCAGTAGGGCAATTCTCATTTGGGAGAGAAAGCATAACCCACACAGGGGTTGCCAGTTGTACGTAATGTAGCCGTCCTAAGCCCGTGCCAAACAACCTTTCTACTATGCCAAACCATCCCAGATTTTGTGTAAATTTATTACACCAAGCACACAGCAGCTGTTTAATTGCAGAGAATTTAGGACAGGAAGTGAAGAATAAATCTGCATCCAATTGAATCCGCAGCATGTAATTATCTGGAGCACAAATGGGTAAATAACTAAAACTAATGTGTCTAGGAAAATAAAAGCACACATATAGACACATATTTGTGTGGGGAATGGAAGTGTGTTTCATTCAAGTAAAATGACTCACTCGCAGCGTTCCCTTGATCTGGCTCCAAGTGTTTGCAGCATGGCTTGCAATTCTTGCCTGAGGAGTGCTACATGACTTCAAAGCATGGTAACTTTTTTCCAGGTGTTACAGAGTATTTTACAGCAGTAGATCTCATGATCTGATGACTCAGAATAGTAGGCAGGAGAAAATTAGCCTGTAAATTCATTACAGAAATTAGCGGAGATTTGTGCTGCATCAGGCTGGCCGTACTCTCTTCCAAGGGATGTGGAGGAATGAGAAAAGGCACCCACTTTTACCAGTGAAGAAATGACTGTGTTTGTGACTTCCACAGAACCAAAGAAAATGAGGACTGAGAGGCATTCATTTTTATGTATCTCCTCTCAGACAGTATTTTTTACATTTTCCACAATTCTGAACTTTTCCCCAGGAGAACAGAGAAGGAGCATGGGTGTGCTTTCTCAGAATAGGTTTTAATTTTTGCCAATTGCTGTGAAAATTCATATTTGAAAATGGATGACTAAAAAAGCATACACTCAATGGAAGTGGACAGGCTGCAGTAAGCTGCCCCAAAAAAGTGTGGGGAGAGTGTTCTGGCTAGTAAATAGATGATTGGCAAGTAATGTAATCTCCTGGGGAGACGGTTTTCAGATTTCCTTCCCGAATAGATGTCGAAAGCACTGTCCTGCTTATCCAAGTTAATACGGTGTGAATACAGCACTGGGTAGCTGCATACAGCAGGATGGCTATAGTCTGAAAAATCTGTAACTGAGATTTACTCGTAAATGCGGTATCCAGAAAGAGTGCCTACTAATCCACTCCCTGCATTTTCCTTCTTCTCCTCTATGTAATTTTCCATGGCTTGCAACTATTTGGACACTCACATTAATGCTCTATACCCATTCGCAAAGCTGTGAGCCACTTTTGCAGTCATCTTAACTCTCAGGGTTTCTCAAACAACCCACCGCAGGGTAAAAAAATACCTACTGATCTAATCGTACACATTCCTTTTGGTGGCAGAGTTTATTAGAGATTTTTTATTTATTTTTTTTAAATGGAGATTTTTTTTTAGATGAAGCAAACTGAGAGGATCAAAGCAATTTTTTCATTACTGGGTGGCTGAATGATGGTTAGTGAGACTAGAGGAGATTGACTGTTTTGTAGAGAGATTAGCAGAATTCACATCGCCGCTGAATGAAAGGTGGAGGAGGCAGAAACCCTAAACAAGTGATTTCAATTACTTCTGAAAGGAATAGGGTAAATGAGGATTCTCTTTTTGGGTTTGCTCCAGGAAATATTTCTGAAAAGTTTGTTGAAGAATACCAGTCATCCAAACCTTAATTTTGCTATTATGTAAAAACTCCTTGCTCCGTGGCAACTTGTGATTTGGAAATGCTTCCCTTGTTTTGTGTACACCGCTGGCATGTCACCTCTTCATTTAATTTCTCTCTCAAGTTACACCACCCAGTGCAACTTGTTTGCACATGTGGCAAGGGTTTCAAAAGGAATATAAACCTGATCCCAAGCCCACCGGAGTTAAAGAACAGATCCTCCTCAGCTTCCCTGGATAACAGCCCCAGAGGAGGGAGCGTTGAGCTGCCTTCGTGGGCTGCAGGCTCTGGGTGGGGTGGTACACTGGGGTGTGATCGCTGGCACTGGGAGGGATGCCACACTCTGAGCGTTGGCATGTGCTGACAGCCTGTGACAGCCTAGAGTTCATGACCTAGGAAGTTTGGATTTACAGTTTATTTGCTATGTGGCAATTTTGTAAGCAATATGGCATAGTAGAAAGTAGCATTTGTTCCACAGGCTATTAGAGCAAGGGCTGCCAACTAAGAAGTGTCATGTTCTCGTTGCCAGCCTGTATCTCTGTTGGGTTTCTGTGAAGCTGGAGAGCCCCCTCAGGCACACAGTGCTCTCCTCTCTTTCCTGCTGCATTTGGGGGTGTTATGCACTGAGGGCCTCCCAGCCCCCCAGGACTTCCAGGCACTGCCAGTGCAAGGACTAGGAGCTGAGGCAGTCACTCCTGCAGGGCTAGGTAAGGAGGAGGTAGGTACTGCAGGGGCACCTCTCTGCATCCTGACATGCCAGAAGGCACTGCTGAACAGACAGAGTGGAGAGACACTGACTTGCAGATGTTCTTTCCAAACAAAGATTTCTCCTTTCCACACCTGTTGGGTCCCTGCCACCCCCAGCACGGTCTCTCAGTGCTGCAAACCTGGCATACCCCTACTTCCTTCATTCTTCCCACCCTGCCTCAATCTGTACCTGCCAACCTCTGTTCCCTCTGCCTCTGCCCCTCCCAGATCCCCCCAGCTCATGTGACACAGTTCCATCTCTTTGGTCCTACCAGAAGGCCCTCCTCAGTTCTGGATGCCATAGAAAAACCTCACCATCTCTTGGCAGTCAGAGTTATTGGGTTGAGGTGCTGCACAGGATGCAGGACTAAAACTGGTCTCTGCCCTTCACTGTCTTCTAGGTCGTGTCCTCAGTTTATCCCATCCCCTCCCAGTCTTCCCCCTTATCCATGCCCACTGCAGCAGGTGGGGTTACATATTATTCTCTCTGACATAACTATCTATTTTGGCTGTGCATTCTGAAGAGGTAGACAGGGACTTACATCGATCAGAACAAGGTAACCTTTGAGGATCCATCTCAGCCTTTTTTTCCACCCTTTGAAAAAGTAAACAAAATTTCCTTCTTCCCAAAACTGAAATTAAGGTCCTACACATACTACAGAGCTGGCAGGAGTCAGGAAGGCAGCCTCCTGTCTGACACAGAGTGTAAGAGAACTGCCCTAACGAAGCACACTGGGTTGACTGCAGGTGCAGGAGAAAGTGGCAAAAGGGTGGCTGTGTGAGGAGCTATCTTCCCAACTGATTTTCAGGGTCCACTCTTGGAGGACACGTCTTGCTCTTCTCCCAGTCCTCACAGCAAAAAAGCAACACCCAGAAAAGCAAGTTGCTGGGAAAAACAGCTCACTTAGCAGAGCAGAGAGCACAGAGGAGATGAATCTGCAGCTGGGGGGAATGGGTGCCATTCTATGAAAGTAAATGAAGCTGTGCTGCTTTCTCCCAGCTGATGACATGACCTACAGTCCTTAGCTGTATAATACATGCTGTATATTTGTGCTGCTTACAACCATGTGGCAGACTCTCTCCCTCAGCGAGGATGCTCCTGGTTGCAGGAGGAGTTCAGGAGACTGAAAGAAAGTCTTGGGCTTCCTTTCTACATCCCTTCTCTAATAAATCCTTAACCGGCTTCTTCCTTACTCCTCTATGCCGACTCTGTCCCAACAGCTTTATTATTGCAAAGAGCTCATTTCTTGCCAAGCATCTTACGCTTTTTTTCTGGTGCTTTACTCAGCACAAATCCTCTAACAGTTTGCCTAAGATTTTCTGCATTCTCCAAATATCTGGCAGTTTCAAAACTCTTGTATAGCTCTGGACTGAGCTATGAGGTATTTAGGGTCATCAGCTTGTACCAGAACCATCACTGGTTAAGTTTTCCCACCTTTTACATAATTTTCTCTTTAATCTCTGTCACAATGACAGTTCTCCAGTGCTCATGGATGAGTACATTTGCTAATAGAATTTCTAGTTACCTGATGTGCTACATCCAAGGCAGAGTCTTTGGGATCTACATTTCTCCAGCGTATCTGATCCTGTGTCTAGTAGTATTCCGGACATGTACCAGAAACCTTTGACCCTGAACATGTTATGGTATCAGAGGGACAATATTCCCTTCTAGAGTACCTCTCTTGAGCAATCTGGTTTACAGCAACATTTGCAACTGACTTCCAGGCAGCTGGAACGAAGTGTCTGTAACACCTTTCTTATTCCAGGACATGATGTGGCTACAAAACCCCACTGCTTCTCCCATTTCCAGGCAAACTGCCTCTCTGAACTCCTGTTCACAAAGCCTCTGGATTACTTAGATGATAGATGGTATTAGATCTTCAACTTAATATAATATTAAATCTTCAAATTTCCATATCCTTGGTGTTCCTTCCATGTCCTATCTGCAGAGACTAGCATCTGGGCCTACAGGGACTACAATCCCCCTAAAGGGTTTTAAAATTGGACCAGCCAAGACAGAAGCAACCCTAATTCTGAAAGCGGTTAAGTCTCGCATGCCACTGTAGTTGGTGTCTCTTTCTCACTCAGTTTATGTAGTGCCTCTGCAATATTGGCAAATCCACAAATAAGGCCTTCGTAGTAAATTCAGAGCCCCACAAAACTCTGCACATCTGTGACTGCCTGGGAAATTGCCCAGTCCTGTGCACAGCCATATTTTTCTTTTTGTAAGGAAAACTCTCTCTCGTTGGGTTGTGTGTTCATGAGAAGGTGCCTCTTTTCAGAGCAACTCTCGTTTCAGGAAGCTCAAGTTCAGTGGCAGCCTTGATCTGATCCCAGGCTGCTTGTAAATGCAGTCTTTCTTACCAGCAGTCTCTGAGTGTGCCCAGAGCCATCTCGGCACAGCAGACAGGCTGAGAGGGACCTATTTTGCAGTGACTGCTTCCAAGATCACTCAGTGTCAGCCAGAAGCCGGCGCTTTCAAGTGCTGCTTACTGACGCAGTAGAAATGCTGTCTCCTGCCCTTCACCCCTGCTCTTTGCTTCCACTGCCACTTGCCAATTCTTCTTAAACCCAAGTATGGAAACCAGACTGAAATGCTGCAATATCCAAGGTGTTTTCCTCTCACGACAGTAACTACACCTACCACAACATTATTTCTTTCAGCATGTTCTACTTTGTAGTGAGGCATGTGCTATCATCTCCCTTAACCAGACCTGTGGATGACATCCAAGTTACTGCTGAAGGCACCTTTAGGTCTTAAGTGATCTGTACAATGCTTTCTCCTCAGACAGTGTGGGGCAGTTTAATGGGTCAGTGCCTCTAAAGATGAGCCTTGAGTCTTCATTATGAAGCAAAACCAGTGACTTCAGGACTCAGAGGAACCATCCTTGAACCCTTACCAGAGTCACAGCTTCATTATGTTTTCCATTAACTAAAGCCATTAAAAGATGTCCTGACCCAGCGCTCACCCTTCCTCTGTTTGCTGCCCATAACTCACAACGGCACAATTACCATATCCTCTGGCTGTGTCCTTGTTAGCAAGAACTTTGGCTCAACAGAAGACTGAAACAATTACTGGCCTCCAAATCTACACTGCATGCAGCCTGTGGAGGGGGATGTTCCTTCATATAACATTTAGTGAGCTTCTCTGGACCAAACACCCCACCACACAAGTGGATGGGATGCTTGAAGCACGTTTGGTGGACATCTGAGCTTCCCAAGTAGTGTTCTCCAACAGGGGACAAGCTCACACACACTAGAGCTGCTCTATCACTGAGCCAACCTGCTGCAAGTGGGGGTCATCACAGGGTTAGCTTCAGAACTGCACCGCTGCCCCAAAGGAACCTGCTTATGCAGGTGCTGCCCCTGATGCACAGCATTTCCCAGAACCCAAGGCACATCTTGGATCCTTCCCATCTTTCTTTTACTGGCAGAGTACAGTGTTACGACACCTTCCTCTCCTATAGGCAAGGTCACTCATGCCCCATAGATCAGATACCTCCAGCTCATCTACTTCATCCATACAACATCTGCAAGACTAGCAGCCTAGACCCTGCTGTTTGGAGACAGGCCTTTCTCAACAAGCTGCAGAGCAGGCTGCATTCTCCCCACCCATGGTCTCTCCTCACTTCAGCCCATGCCCACCCAATGACCTGTATGCTCAGCTGGTACCCGCTGTCCTCAGAGCTAGTAACCCCTCACACATTTGGCCACAGCCAATCCACCTGCCTAAGATGGCTAGGTCGGCAGCTCTTATCCTTGTAGTTCCACACTTTGACTTTCAGGTCAATAAGCTGAACCTTTTCCCATTCAAAGCTGGGCAAGGGCTTTCACTGCGTACCACCAGCTACTCAGTTTTGGCCACACTCCAAGCTATCCTTGTGGTATTTCCCTACCTGCCCCCTTTAAATGAGGAGTTAACAGGGCTGGTTCCCTTAACAAATGTTTTCCTGGTCACACAAACTGATTGTATCATTCCTCCTAACCCGTCAGAAGTGTCATCATGAGGATTCCCATGCCATGTGTCACGCTCTCGCGCATACTCACCATGGCCACAGTGCTGAGCTCCTGTCTCTCTCCTGCAGCAATGTCCCCTTTCAGCAAACAGCTGCACCCAAGCCGGACGGCAAATCCCAACACCTCTCAGAATGGCTCTGGCCTCCTTCTGCTGATCTTTGCAGGCCAGGCCAAGTCCAGCTGAGTCCCTCTAAACCGATCCATTGCCAAAGCACCTCGGCAGCCCTTGCTGGAGGGGTGCTGGGGAAGCCTCCTCAGGTCCCCCCTCAGCTTAGGTAGATTCTCCCCTTTTCTTCTTCAAGATCCCTGCTGAGACTCAGCCTGCTGGACTGGTTTCTAGCTTTGGTCTGTGTACCCTGGTCAGAAATGGAGTAGACAACTGAGTCTTTTTTTGCTGCAGGTAGTGCTGCAGACCTGTTTGGTTCCTGGGAAACACTGTTGCTGTCTGTCTTCTCTGACATAAAGGTTCTGGACATACCTCCTCAGATCATTCACTGCAATTTTTTTAGCAGTTTCTTATATAATGGGACAGTTTGCTTGACTTCTTCCCTTCTGATTTCTGCAGTTGTGACAGCGTTAGGTAAGGCTAGGCAATAGAAGTCCTCTGACAGCCTTAATTCCACATCAGGTGTCTGACTTTTGCAACTTTCTGATTTCTTTGGGCTGTTGGTATTTTTAGCTTTTTTAATCCTCACTGCCATCCTGCTCAGTCAGTAACCTCGAAGCTTGCCAAAGATTCCTTGGCCTCCCCTGTCCCCGGAAAGGCTGCTGGTCCTCAGCCATCTGGTTACTGGTTCCTTATTCATCTATTTTGAACTTGTTCCAGCTTCTGCTGCCCCCAAAAAATTTTACCTCCAGTCTCAGGCCATCTCCCAAGCCTTTCAGCAAGCCTTCAGATGTTGCTTTAATCCCTTCTGCAAGGTCTCATGCTCTTTTCTCTGGTCTTTAGACCTTATTTTAGTCACTTGTGATAGCCTCCATTTCTGCAGGTTTTGTTCACAGAATTCCACAGGAAGTCTCAGTGCATGGCAGAGCACAGCATTCCTGTTTTCCTTTCTCTACTGGAAACAGCTCATTTGATATAACCTAGAATTGCATTTGCCTCCTTGGCAACCCTATAACTTTAGTGTCTCATGGTCAGAGTGTGGTCAGTAATAGGAGGAGGTATTTTTTTTCCCCTTTTGCATTTCTATGTAATGAACTTCTGACTTCAAGCAGAAATCCTTTTGATTCATCCTTAAAGGCACTTTACACAATTACTAATCATCTCCATTCTACTTGTAAAGGCCATCAGATCTTCCTGTTGGATGTTCCTGTCCTTCTCTGTATAGCTGATGTTGCTACATTTTGCACCCAGATATTTATTAAAAATATAAATCTTCTTGAGAAATTCCAGGAGTCATTTTCCTTGATCTGACAGCTTTCCTTTCAGCATAGCCAAGTGTCTTCTCTAGCCAGCTCCTTTTTCACCTCAGCTCTCCAGTGTTTCTCCATTCCTCACACAAGGTGTTATATGCTGGAGTGCCTTCACTAGAAAATACTTCTGATTTAGCAATAGCACTCAGTTTCAAGGTTGAGCCTAACCCAGATGAAGCTGTTGTCCAGATCTGCTTTACCCTCCAAGGAGGGGAGTAAGCATGTTGACGGCAGAGTTCTCCCATCTTGCCATGGAGTCTGAAACAGGTCAAAAGAGCAAGCTTTATAAGTCTTCCTCTCCCCACCTTTAATAGAAAAAGATACTCGGGACACTGACACAGGAGCAGACACCTAAAGCTAGGTGGAATTGTCTACCTTCTAGATACCTGGACTTCCCCAGAAATCCCTTCCATGATGCCCTTAGAGAAGATGGCAGGGTGAGAAACTGCACAAGCAGCCAAAACCAGGCTCCTGGACATCCAGAGACCTTCCTACAGTTTTGACTGGACTTCTTTTTCCTTGTTACTTGTACTGATTCCTTCTTGTGCCATTTTAAGAAATTTAAATTAAAGGGATTAAAAAAACCAAACCCACTTTCCCCCTTTTCAGTCACTTGTAAGTGCTGCTATATTGAGCATAGTTAAAAAGTAATACTAGCGTGCACCTTTTACCAGCCTTCTCAAAGCTATATTCACTGTGAACTCAGTGTAAAACTGTGTCTGCAAAGATTTGTGTTTTGCTCCCAGTCATGGTCACCAAGAGAAAAAAAAAATCACATGAAAAATACAATGAAGTTCCATACCAAGGATACAAATTTGGGCTTGCAATTCCAGGAAGCATCAGCTGAGAAAAAAAAAAACATCTGTAAGTCACCTTCTCATCCTTTGTATGCTTCTTATAGCTATAGTTATAAGAATCTTCTCCCACCCTTGAGATTTCACCCTGTCAATACTCTCAACAACGTCTTCATTAGTAATGCACTGCTTACCAGGGGCTTTGTACAAATGCTGTTCACCATTGCTGGGAGAATTATTGCAGGAGTGCTGAAGTTAACAACTGATGCCAGCTCTCCACCCTCACATACATTTTCATATGGAAGCTACAGTGATACAAAAATATATCTAAGCAACAGGGACCCTGCATTCCCTTACCCAGAATGATTTCCAAAGCCTCCCAAAGATACCACCTTAAATTTAACCCTCCTCTAGTCGGAGACCAAAGCTCTCAAAACCACAGGACTGCTACTAGAAGACAAAAGGTAGCAGGAAAACATATAAAAATCCATAGTAACTCTTCAACAGCCACTGCTGCTCCATAATAAAAGAATAATAGTGTGTAGCCCTCTTATAGCACTTTATCTGGGGATCTCAGTGGCTACACAATGGGTGTTAGTTTGTCTCTTAGCCTAAAAGAGAAAAAGGTCCAAAACAAAGCTGTGGGAACACAACGTCTCTCCAGGTCAAATCACAGTTCTCTGGGATCTCTTCAAAGCATGGAGAAAGCCTTACTCATGGAGTATACCTTGCTCCATCTGCCTTTTGACACAAGAAGGACACAGAAAAGCTGAGAGTCACATGGAACATATCAGAAGCAGCTTGACATTTCTTTGCTACTGTTTCTGTGTTGATACTTGCTTTCAACATGACATATTTTGCATATTAAAAATACTAAGTAAGCTTGAATTATTTTATGGGAGAGCTTGAATGATAGGCTATATATAAAATAAAGTGCTATCTACCGCAGTGTACAGAACGATACAGGCAATAAGGCAGATGTGTGCCCTGTGCATGTTAAAACTCGTTTCTAAGACACAGACATTTTTTCTTGGTATTTCACATTTGAATTCTTTTTGGTAGAGAAATTCATGCTAATATGAAGAAGTTTTTTAGCAGAATATGAGGTGCAAGACTAAGTACACTATTTTTTTAGTATCTTGTTGGTCTTCAATGGCCTGGAACAGTGTATAGTTTATCCTGAAGACCAGTCAATTAAAATACTGTTCATCCAATGGTTTTGTTTTTTAAATCTTTCTAAGACATTTTGTATCATGTGTTGAACGGGATATAGTTTTCTAGCTATCCAAACAGCTCTTGATTCCACATTTTTTAAAACGGTCAGACCAATGACTTCAGGCAAGAGGTTCTAATATGTCAGAGCCTTGCTTTAACACAGACACCCTGGACTGCAGTAGCCCTTGTCTTTGCCTTCCTCTCCTGGAAGGTAACAGCTTCCCATGTTCAAACAAAACACTTCTTCAATGCCAGGTCACTTTCTTGGTTACAGCATTGAACAGGCTGAACTTGCTGTAACCACTGTCCTTGACATAGCTTATTCAATGTGTAGGGAAAAATGTCAAAACTAAACCAGTAAAGACCTTCACCCAGCCAATTCTCCCAGTAGGTTAAAAAATATACATGTTAAAATGCCAGGACTGTCTAACATTTCACTTGAAACTCACCATAGCAACACCACATTGCTACTGTAGTGGGGAAAAAAAAAAAAAAGAGCATAAAAAAACCTCTAAGGTCTTCAAAAAGGCCCTTCAACTTTAAAGTGAATGTATTCGTGGAGAAATGAAGGGTCTGTTGTGCAGATGGCTGTTTGCTCTCATTGCTAGAAGCAGACAGTCCTTGGTTTGGAGGGAAGGGGAGTCAGATAGCGTATTACCATGCAAAAGCAGCCAGCCCTGCCTATGATGACTGCAATATTAACTCCCAGGGCTTCCTGCGGCTGAGAGGCAGCAGCGGCAGCGGCAGCAGCGAGTTTCACTTGCCCCCTGCCCCCCACCCCCAAGCTTCCAGGTTCAATAAAGATTACATCATGGAAAAAGTATGCCATGTAAGCCTGAGAATCAAAGCCGTCACAATTGGCGGCTGTTTAACTGTAATGTCGCTGAAACACATACTCCCCCTACACGCACACACACTTTCCCCCTCACCCCTCCCATCCCACCCCGAACCTTCCCCATCTCCTGCGATTAAGGGTAGTATTACTGGGGAGAGGAAAATCTGATCAAAACTGTCGACCGCCAACTGCCGATTTTCTATAGATTCAATAAAGGCCACCTTAACGATTTCCCTAATTAATGGATGACATCTTTGGCTGGAGGAGAGGCGCTGTATTCTACTCTGCCTTAGTCTTTGTTAACCTTCTAATTAACTTTCGTAGGTCACCCAGGTCTCCCAAACCTAAAAGTGAAGAGAGCCATTGTGCTAGAAGCAGTAAACTTACTTTTTCTGCCTGGGTACTTAAAAGGGAGAACGATTATAGGCAGGGAAAAATAACTCCATTTAAACTCTTTGTGGCTGTGGAGAATGCATAGGTCCCTGCCTTAGAAAATAATTGAAACACCTTTTATAACAATATTTGCATGCATAATAAACCAAATTAGCAAATATGCATCTAAATTCAGCTGCGGTTTCAAATTGATTAGGGATTTGGAGGGGGTTTGGGTCTTTTTTTTTTTTTCCTTTTTTTTTTTTCTAATGTGAACTTCAGTGGGTCAACAAAAGGAATTGGATTTCTTGAGCAAATTGCAACTGCAACAGCTATCAGCTTTTACACGGCATGATCTCCACCAAAGAGTCTGGGCTAATAGTACACACACATGCATTCTAATACTATAATATTAGGCCAGATTAATCCCTGTGGTAAGACCATTGAAGTCAATGGAATTGTATCGGAGATGAATTTGGTTCACTGCCTTTTGTGGAATCTAATATGAATTGACCATTGAGCTGGAGGCATCAAAGATGATAAATGCAGCCCTCTTTCAAACAGTCTGATGCAACCCAAAAAAGGGCAGGCAGAAGGCATTTAGGATGGGTGGCCTTTTCTTCTGTCTACAGCTTTCTCAGGGAAATTCTGCCCTCATTCACGCCCATTGACTGAAGTCAATTAAATTATTTTAATAAACTGTAATTAAAATTCACAGTGTACAATGAAAGATTGAAACTTCATAGCACAACTTGACTAATAAACCTGAAGTTAATTGCTTCTTGAAAGTAAAGATTGAGAGTGCTTTTTTGGCTTACAGAAGAGACATGAAATTAATTGTTCCTAGTTTTCTCTACTCAGCAGAGAACAACAGAGCAGAGTAGAAGGGAGTAATAATTGCTCCCCAATACAAACATACAGATGTACATCCCTGCACAAATATCTGACTGTGCAACCCATATTCCTGGACAGAATGTACTGAGCTAAAAATTTACATTGCAAAAAAAGGAAAAAAAATCTAGGACAGAATATTTTGGAGAATTTTTTGGATTAACTGAGGAGGAAGCATGATATAGTGAATAAAACAGGCCTGAAAATCAGGCTACCTTCAATCTTATCCCTCACCGCCACTGGTTCACAATGGAAAATGGTCACTTTGGCCTTGATTCAGTTTCTCCTCCTTTAGAGGAGTTATTTTTCACCAAAGTAACATTTAAAAAGGCCTTGAATTGATTGGGTATGAAAGCTGTAGACATGTAAAATGCAACATGCCAAACCCAAAGTCTGAGGTTTTGAATAGCCAAACACTTTTTTTATGGTTTGATTCTGCCACCATGTACACATCTTCTAATGGAATAATTGGCATGAAGATGGTGTCTACTGCTTCTTTGCTTTATTCTCCAATCAAGTGGTGCAAAGTTTATTATTCGTCTTCTGTCTTGGTTTTTGGCTGGGATAGAGTTAACTTTCTTCTTAGTAGCTGGTACAGTGCTGTGTTTTGGATTTAGGATGAGAATAATGTTGATAACACATTGATGTTTTAGTTGTTGCTAAGTAGTGCTTACCCTAAGTCAAGGATTTTTCACTTTCCCGTGCTTTGCCAGTGAACAGGTGCAGAAGAAGCCAAGGGGAAGGAGCCGGCTAGCGGACCTGAACTAGCCAAAGAGATATTCCATACCGTAGAACATCATGTTTAGTATATAATCTGGGCGGAGCTGGCCAGGAGGGGCCAATTGCTGCTCAGGGACTGGCTGGGCATCAGTCAGCAGGTGATGAGCAATCGTATTGTGCACCACTTGGGTTTTTTTCACTTGGATGCTATTCCTCTCTCCCCCTCTCCTTTTCATTACTGTTATTGTTATTGCTCTTATTGTTGTTATTACTTTATTTCAATTATTAAACTGTTCTTATCTCAATCCACGAATTTTACCTTTTTCCAGTTCTCCTCCCCATCCTACCTAGGGCATGGCGGGGGGGGGGGGGGAGTGCACAAGAGTCTGCGTGGTAGTTAGTTGCTGGCTGGGTTTAAACCACAATATCCTCCCAAGTGTCCCTTGTATGTCCTAGGAACAGTCTGGTGGTGGATACATAACTCTGAGGAAATTTGAACTGTCATCTTTCAAAAATATCTTCAGTTAAACATGTCTTCTACGTTTCTGCCTGCAAGTTCCCAAAGTTTTGGCATTGTAGGGATTTGGTTGCTGAGGAAAGGCAATCAAATGACCATGTACAGGATCAAGATACAGAAAAGAAGCAACACATCTTCCCTCCCTCTGGAACTCACTGCCACTGGACAGCTGGTGGATGAATGGATGCCCAGGGCTCTACCCTGCTGCTACTGAACACTGCAACTGGGCAGTTTTACCTGACCATTCAGAGGACAGACATTTTTGCCCACATCAATGGTTAGGTATCACCCTTTATAGCTCAATGAAAGTTTTCAGGGTCCCCAGTGTAAGGCTCTGCCTCAGAAGGAGTATTTTTACTAAAGCAAGAGGTCTTCAGAGAAAGGCATTGCTGTTAAGGTTCTCAGGAAACCTGAATTAATTCTCAGGCACCAACACAAACCTCCCATGTGACATGGAGTCAGGGGGATTCTTCTCACCTGGATTTTAATATCCGTAAGAAGATATCTGCATCTGAGCCTTGGGAGACTGTGTGCCTTGAGAGGCAGCAGAAGGAAAGGCATCATGCAACTACTAACCCAGAAGTGCCTATTTTGGATGCCTCGTACAGGAAGGATGAACTGTGCCCCAGAAGAGTTTTCTCCCAACTGGCTATGAAGAGTCCACATACCAAACCTGAACATTGCCAGTTAGTACTGCAAATGTCTCTTCTGTGGTCAGATGAACCCCACCTTCAGTCCCTCTGCACTTCTGTTCCCCATTTGCAAGAAGAAAATAATTGTGTTTCTGTTCATCTATCTTTTGTCCTTTTTGCCCCCTTAAACGGTGAGGTCCTTAAAGACCTGCCTGGGATTTACCTGGCAGGAAGTAGACAGCTACCTTTAGGGTGTCTATGAAATTGGTACTTTTACAGTGCAATTAATCTCATCCAAATTAAAAATCTAAAATAGATCTGAGAAATGCATCATAAAAATACCTTTTTCTCAGCAGAAAGGGAGATGGAAATAACCAATTCTTTAATTCAGATTTCTAAAGTCAAGCAAAATTAATATCCTGTTTGTTTATACAATATCAAGCACAACAGAGGAGTCTGATGAAAATAGTTTTGATATCTTGTAATACTGTGCTAACTGCCTTTGCATCTTAAATAATCCAATAACTAATTAATTGGGGAAACCTGGGTAACACTCAGTAGAACAAAGCGTAAGACATCTTCCTCAGTAATGAACATAACAGACATTTCAAATCCTGTTATTTCAAACTAAATAAATGATCTGTGGAAATACTTCACACCAACGGAGACATTCATTTTCTCTTTTCTTGGCACAACTCACAGGGTTGTGTGTACCCAGAACTGGACTTAACTTTCTGACTCTGACATTAAAGTCATATTTCACAGTCTATGAAAGAGGCAGCAGCTAGAAGTTGATGCCTCCCTCTAGCTCAGCCTATCCTTTTCCAGAGGAAATCAATTATTTTTACCAGATAGCCTTGCAGAACCTGATAATGTGCAGTTAAATTAAATTACACTCAGTTGTTGACCAGAAACAACAACAATTTCATGCGAATAACCATAAAAAGAAGTTACACGCAAAGAGTATAAACCGGGTCTCCTAAAATGCATTTAATATGTCTTCTCACAACACAAGAATGATCTACTTTAGGTCAAACTGATAGTGAAGTCCTGGGCACACACCTCCATTGAATCCCACTGGCTTGGCAAGATGGGAGTAGGCACTCAGGAGCTGCAAATGTTCCTACTCCAGTATTATCACCTGAATTAGAAATTCCACTTTGCCATCTTCTCAGCCCTGAGGGGTGTGATGAGCTGTCTTCCCAGCCCAGGAGGCTCGTATAGGCTTTCTCCATCCTCTGAACTTTTCTGTCGAGGAAAAACTCATGAGCTCAACAGAAACACAGATGTCACTCCTTGTCCGTGGCAATTTTAAAGTGAGCTCCACTCTCAGAAGTTACCTTAAACATAACAGGGCAAGGCTGCACATTTGTTGCCTCTTGGTTTCCATATCAAATATGTTTATTTTACATGAAAAAAAAGATAGTGTCTCTTTCCCTGCTTGTCACTCAGGCAGAGGCAACCTGGGCTCTGAGAGGCAGGAGGCTTGATCACCTCTGATCATCTCCGTGCTCTGCAGCAGTCTTTTCACTCTCAGCTGTCCCCACACTGATGTTACATGTTTACCCAGTGGGACTGAGCAGACAGCCCTACTTGGGGTGAGCATCGTGCAGCCCAGTACAACTGGCATGCTGGTACATACAGTAGCATCTGCATGTCTGCTAAACATGAAACATCAGCTCTACCCTGTTGCCTAACTTGTGCCAGCCAACATAGTGCTCAATGCAAGGATCACCTTAGTAAAGTTCCAGTGTAATAGGCCTGCTTCACTTGGAATCCAAGAGCCATCCATACAGTTCTTGTGATATAAAAAAGCGCAACTCATATTCCTGTTTCTCTACAGGCTCCTTTACATTGCCAGAGCTTTGTAGATGAGCTGGACTAGACTTACAAAGCAGTCTTAGACACCAGAAGGGTGACTGAGCTGTTCAGTATAGCCCAGTAGCAGAGATGTAGGAAAACCAAAGGCTTTATCTTCAAAATCAGGTATTTTAAGTGCTTCCAGGTTGATATAGGCACCTGTATGTTGATCTTGGACACTGAAGAGAAAGAGTGAAAGGAAGGCAGCCCTAGCTGCTCAGCCCTAGCAGGAGACCCTGTTGCTGAGCACTAGACTTTCTAGGCAACAAGCAAAAACAGGCTCAGGAGGCAGGTCCATCTGTCCAAGATGCAAATCCTGATATCTCAGAAGTTCTGAGGATTCCAAGGGGTTTATATGGATGAAAAAGAAAACAAGAGAATACACAGTTTCTTCCCTGGCTGCGTTTGTTTTATTTGAAGTCTCCTTTATATTTCCCAACTACAACAACTGATGCAGGACTACAAGCTTTGGAAACCCGTATGGCCACACCTGAAACTAGATTAATACATCAAAATCCCTTGTACATAATGGCACTACTGTTTCCCAAATTGTCTTTGCTTCACTGTGAATTCATTTATGCCTGCCAGCTGTGGTGCTGGTCCCTTTCTCCTGTTTTTTTTTTTTTATCTGCTGCCTTATAGTGTGCTCCTGGTAACTATTCCTTCTCCTCGCTGTTGGTGATTGCATTTCTCTTGTTAATTTTTACAGCTCCAGTCCTATTTTAAGAGCTTCAGGTTTCAGCTGCGAGCTCAACAGAAAGTCATTGACCTCACTGCATGGTGGGACAGGACACTGCATAGCTGTTTCTGCCTTTTACACCTCGTGCATTCTCCAGTTACCTTTTGGCTGCTCTGATTCCTTTGTCTTTCTTTGTCCTCCCTTTAGTTCATCGATCTGGTGATAATTACCCATAACTCTCCTCTCAGCCTCCCTTGTTCCCCCTCCACACCCACTAACTACTAACTCTATCAGCCTTTATACTGCCTTATTTCATCCAGGCACATGGTCTGGTGAATGTCTCTAGACCCTTGTGTTCACCCTCTGCAGCTTTGCACTTATCCTTGGAGAAAAATCCTTTCTTCATCCACCCCCTGCTAGGGTGCCTTCAGCCTCCTCCCATCCCTGCTCATTCTTTGATTAGTACTTTCCTCCTCCAGACTCACCAGCATACTTGTTTCTATGGATTGCCCTCTCTGTCTGTTTTCAAATAAGCCTCTGAAAGTCTCTGCAAAAACAACCCTCCTTTACATACCATTATTCCTTTCTCATCTCCTTTACCTCTTATCCTTTCAAATGACTAGTTTACTCCCATTCTCTTGAACTCACCTCTCTGACACTCAGCAGTCTGGTTTTCAGCCACTTCACTCTGCAGGAATTGCTCTCTCTAAAATCACTAATGATGTCCTTCTAGTCAATTCTAACTGCCTCTTCTCCAGCCTCTTTCCCTTTGATTTTTCCAACACCTTTGACATATCAGATCATTCCTTCCCTTGGAGTTCCCCACAACTCAGCTGCTCTGCTGAAAATTGCCATCTTTAGTTTTAGGAGAGCTTGGTAGCTGACAGCCAGAAGCATAAGAATAGGGGCACAATGAAAAGGATAATTCTTTGTATTGTCTTCTGCACACTAATGAAGCTCCTCTTAGGAAACCATGAAAATTTGAAGGGCATACTCAATGGTAAGGAAAACCCCAGCACAGGATCTCTCTGCTTCCTATAGACTTCTATGTCAGACTTAACGTACAATATAAGAAATTTCACCTTTCGTATCTTCATAGTTTCTTTGATGGATCCTTGTAAGGAGGAAGAAAAGGGTGAATAATGAAACCACTAATTTCACCTTTCTACAGATTTTTTGTTTCATGGCTCTCTCTGTTTACTAGTAAAATCACAGATGGATTAATTCTCAACTATATGCAGATATACAATACAGACAGAAAGATGATCACCCTGGGAGGATAGTGGAGTCTTTCCAGTGTCAGGTTGGCTAAAAGACAAAGAAAATCATACAAAGTAAAAGTAAATGCAGTGGTGTAGCGAAGGTCACAGTCAAAGGTTCAGGCGGGTGGGCGTATCCCACAGCCCAGCAACGAAGCCAGAAACTCTTTTCAAGTTAGGTTATAGTCGCAGAGCTACAAGGATAACATGAACAGATGTTCCTACTGTTTGGTTCTCGCTGTACCCACTTTTACAACAATAGTTCTACTTGAAAAGTGGACAGAAAAAAATCCATAATCACTTTATGTGGACCTTAAAAAATCAGAAGTTCATGCACAGAGTGCACAGAGACATAACACATGAGAATTATCATGAACTTCAAATCAAACTGCTGCACTCTGTACCCTTCTACCCTAGTTTCAAGCTCTGCCTGCCATACAGTCTGCAGCAAAGCTGTGGATGATAAAACACATGGTTTTTTCCTGTTAAAGTAAGAATAGGTTGCAGAAAATTATGTTTTAAAAGTCAGGGGAATTAACTTTAACTGTTGAATGCCCTACTCCCTCCCCCATGTGTCAAAGCAATTAGCGAAAGTCAGATCAAATAATCTACTCTGCAGAAAAGGGAGAAATAGAATCCAGTGTGAAATGTCCCCCTGCAAAGACAAAATATAGGCAAATTACAGGTAACTAGGAGATCTGATACTATACCACCGCCAGGAGGAGAGGGTCAGCAGTTACATCTGATAATAGCCTCTCTCTTTTATTTGGGGATCACTATTTTCCAAAAGAAAAGCTAAATATTGATTAAATGATATCGCAAATACCACAAGCTTATCAAAGCAATTACAGGGATTAACTTCCAAAAATGCTCCAGTATAACCTCAGCTGCAGAAACTGTGCCAACTTGGTAACGGCTATTAACATCTGTATGCACAAGAGTAATCCCCTGGTTTTCTTTTCTCCTTTCTCTCGCTCTGATTGCTCCTATATGTATTGTAGCTTTGTTGAGTGCATGGGATGTACCACTTGGGAACCTCATTCTGCATTCCCTGGTGGGACCTGCTTAGAGTCAGAGGAAGTCAAAGGTTATTCAAGGAAGACACAAGATACCTAGTTGTGTTGCTCACTTTCACATGAGAAAACCTTCCCTGTTAGAAGACGGCAGGAGACTTGACCAGTCATGAAGTCCTGTATGAATATGCTGCCCTCAATCACACTAATTTGGTCTCATTCACTGATAGCGCTACTTACCTGAGGACTGGATGTGCTGCAGACACCTCGAGAACAACATCAGATTACAGTTTATCTCCACTAAATAAGAGCTCTGTCTTGGTCCCCAGCTGTTTGGTAGCTTTCTATCCCCAGAGCCCACTCTCGTGTTCATGCTGATGGGGACAGCTCACTTTTGCTTCCATTTTCCCCCCCCCCCACTCTTCTCTTACAGGAGAAGCAACTTTAAAGCATGGGAGAGACAGACAGAGAGAGCATGATGCCCTATAATCCAACAAGTCAACTTCCCGAGCTCAAACATGAACTGATTTTTTTTTTCTTCCCTCGCCTTATAAAAAAGAAATTGACTTTTGTTTGGAGTTTGTGAAAAGTGGGACTCGGGGCCCAGTCAATGGGGCTCCCCGCAGCGCGGGCTGAGTGGAGCCATCTCGAACCAGTCAGCCGCGGCACCAATTAATCCGCTCTTTGTCACAGCCCCGGCCTCAGCAGCAGCGGCAGCAGTAGCAGCAACACATTTGGCCATTGTTCAGACCTTCATGCAACGGGATTTACCCTTTCAAAGAGGCAGTTTTGTCCCAAAGAGTTCGAGCGGAAGTTTCTCACTGACAATTTGCCCCAAATAGATAGATTTGTCAGCAGCAACCTTTAAAAGCAAAAAGCCATGGAGGAAAAAGGGGAGAAAAAGAAGTGTGTGTGTGGGGAAGAGCAAGTGCATCCTTGTCCGTCTGTCTGTCTGTCTGTCCGGGGGCCTGTGCTGAGCAGGTGGGGTGAGCACAAGGCCTGAGGTACAGAAGGGCGAAATGGCATTGATGGGGGCTCTTGTTCATCTCAAGGCAGATGTAGCAAGGGAGCTAACAAGCTCCCAGGCTGTTGTATAGCTGCTCTGACTTCTAAAAGCCTTTCAGGGAACTTCTTTTACATGGCATTGTCATGCCTGCTACACAGCACTGTGCTAGGCTGGCCAGGGTTTCCCAGCCTCAAATACTCCACTGGCAGCTCAACTCTGAGAGCAACAGGCCTATTCTTTGTGGTCTTGCCACCAAAATCTACAACTAAACCAATATAAGCAGGTTTTTTGCAAACAGGCTGCCATAGCTTTTCCTATGCACAGTGCACTGGGACGCACATCCCAGGCAGGAAAAGGTGAAACAGACCCACAGTTATGTCCTGTCCCCACACCAATGCCACTGTGCTTCTTACAGGCACAGTCCCCTTTGGATTTCAGGGCTGTTTGCATGAACAGAGGCTCGAACTCCTTCTGTTGCAAACCGCAGCTGTTCACATGCACTACTGCTGCCCCTACCCTTGGATCATTGCACTGCCCAGTATCCCTGGCTCACACGTGGGACCTGCCCTTCCTCGCAACACCTCCCCACATACTTCAAAACCAGAAAAGGAGAAAGCAAAGGAAACTGTCTCCCCAGCTTGGGCTCCAGCAGATCCAGTTCTA
This sequence comes from Falco cherrug, assembly GCF_023634085.1. Taxonomy (NCBI): domain Eukaryota; kingdom Metazoa; phylum Chordata; class Aves; order Falconiformes; family Falconidae; genus Falco; species Falco cherrug. Next base: position 66,381,005 of record NC_073702.1, on the reverse strand, counting down.
TATACACACAGCCTCTCCCAGCAGCATGGAGACAACCCTGCTCTCACATTTGAGGGCAGAAACTGGGAAGTTCCCAACCCTGTCAGACTATTTTCTCTTAACAGCACAAATTTTGGGGAAAATGGAAACAATATGCCTCATCTCACCTGTGACTCCACGTTCTGTTGCACCCACTGGGTGGGAGGCTAGGGAGTGGCTAGCAGGTTTCTGTGATCACCATGTTGCTGAAAACTAAAGCCCTGCTTTTTCCTAGGAAAGGCTGGAAGAGGTCATTCAACCCAACATAGGTTGCCCTTTGCATACAAGAAAGTATCACCTCATCACCTAAACAGCAAGTGTAGCCTGCCCTGCCCCAGAGGCCTTTGCACAGCAAAGAAGCCAAATTCACAGAAGAACAAGTAGTCCTGATGTACTCACAGTGCTTATCTACTGCTATTTAGGCAGTTTGGCTTCCCCAAAAAAGCTGAAGAAACCCAGTTTGCTGAAGTAGATCCGCTGCAGCTATCTGACCAAAAGGAGGGGCATGAGAAATGGATGCAAGGCAGATATACAGCCCTAAAACTTTGCAATGAACTCTGGAAACTCCACCGCTGGGTGACAGCTGGTCCAGCTCCTCTGTCAGACTACTTTGTCTTGCTGCATCTTAAATGGGTTTGATCTACACATTACTCAAAGAACCTCATTGTCTGAGTACTGCCCAGCCCACTGGTGTTTATTTGATGGCCTTCCCAAAGGCATTTCCTAAAAGACGTAAGAAAAAAAAAAAGGCCAAGTTCCAACTGACAGAAAAAGTACCACCAGCCTGATTTATACCCACCAAGTTCCCCTAAGCCTGCTTACACCTTGTCGTGGTTTAACCCCAGCTGGCAAGTAAGCCCCACACAGCCATTCACTCACTACACCCCAGTAGGATGGAGGAGAGAATCAGAAGAGTAAAAGTGAAAAAACTCATGGGCTTGAGATAAAGATGGTTTAATAGGTAAAGCTAAAGCCATGCATGCAAGCAAAGCAAACCAAGGAATCCATTCACCACTTCCCATCAGCGGGCAGGTGATCAGCCATCTCCAGGACAGCAGGGCTCTGTCATGCATAATGGTTATTTGGGAAGACAAACACCATCGTTCTGAACATGCCCCTTCCTCCTTCTTCCCCCAGTTTTATATACCAAGTATAACATCATACAGTATGGAACATCCCTTTGGTCAGTTGGGGTCAGCTGTCCTGGCTGTGTCCCCTCCCAACTCCTTGTGCAACCTGAGACCTCTTATTGGTGGTGTGGGGTGAGAGGCAGAAAAGTCCTTGACTTAGTGTAAGCACTGCTTAGCAAGAACTAAAACATCCCTGAATTATCAACACTGTTTTCAGCACAAATCCAAAACACAGCCCCATACTAGCTACTACAAAGAGAATTAACTCTATGCCAGCCAAACCCAGCACATTCTCCATCCCTTATTCAATACCATTTGTGTCATGCTCAGGTACCACACTATCCAATGCACCCTCATTAACTACCACCACCTTTCCCATCCTTTGATATAATCACTCCCTTACTCTATGGACCACCCCTGTAAAATGTCCATCAAATGTCCACAAACATCCAGAGAATGTCCATTGAGTTCATTTAGTCCGTGACTTTAGGCTCCATCTGTCATACTGGTCACTGAGGACAGCAGAGGTGGTGTGTTGTGTGGAGTTATCGGTCACCAAAGTCAGCTCAGGTCAGGTCACTGCTGCACTTGCACTGCTTCTTGTAAGACTTATCCTTCACTGATCCAGGTGGTTCCTGATAAAGTAATTCCTATAACACACAACTCAAATAATGGTTTACAACAGTTTAAAGGTATATCCATTGCAATCTTCACCCCTGGTCCCTTTGGGCCAGGTTATAGGGCAGGGGTCCTCAAACTTTTTAAACAGGGGGCTGGCGTGCGGATTAAGTAGCAGGCAGTCATCTGCGGCTGCTTGGTTTCCCTCCTCAACCCCTGGCAGGAGGGGGCGGGGGGGTTCTGTAAACACTGGGGGTCGGATTGAGGACCCTGGGGGGCCGTATCCAGCCCGCAGGCCATAGTTTGAGGACCCCTGATATAGGGTTTAACATTGCAATGAACTCTTCCCCTTGCCCCTGCTCTGGCTTGGACTTATCCACCGACTGCTGTCCTTTAGGGTTGTACCTGCTCCAAGTGGAGCCTCATCTGTGTGCCACAGTCTCTTCAGGGGTATTTGAGTTGCTTTGAGGTGTACCTGTTCCAGCATGGCCTTCTCCATGGGCTGCAATACCTTTGGAGATCTAACTGCTCCATTGTGGCCTAATCCATAGCCACAGTCCCTTCAGAAGTAAACCTGCTCCAACATGGCCTTACCCATGGCTGTAGTCCTTCCAGGGTTGTACCTGCTCTGTCACCCACGGACACACACTTTGAGGTGCTCCAGTACAACCTCATGGACAGCCACTGATGCCTCAAGGTGCACCTGTTGCAGCACAGATTTATCCACAGCCACAAACTCTTCAAGGTGTACCTGTTCTGGTGTTGACTTATTCACAGTCACAGACAGTTCAGGGTGTTCTGGTCCCATGTGGACTCATCCACAGGCCACAGTCCCTTCAACTTGAGTTCATACTGGAGTTCCAGCCTGTCCAGTATAGCAGCCCTGAAACAGCAGCCATGCCCTGGCCCTCTGCCAGCCCAGGCGTATCGCCACTGTTATTATAAAAACGTTCCTGGGCACAACACAGTAAGATGATAAGCAGTACAGCAGTACAGCAAGCAGTGAAAGCAAAAAGCAGACACTAATGAATACTAGACTCTAACATACAGTAAGGTAAGCAAGCCTCATGGCAAGGACAGGAGCCTGTCAGTTAATAGCTAAACAGCAGTAACAGCTATGAATTTGATCTGGCACATTCCAATCAAATCTGTTGTTATTTTGAACACTTTGAACCCCATGTTGGGTGCCAAAAAGGACTGTCATGGCTTAACCCCAGCTGGCAAGTAAGCCCCACACAGCCATTCACTCACTACACCCCAGTAGGATAGAGGAGAGAATCAGAAGAGTAAAAGTGAAAAAACTCATGGGCTTGAGATAAAGATGGTTTAATAGGTAAAGCTAAAGCCATGCATGCAAGCAAAGCAAACCAAGGAATTAATTCACCACTTCCCATTGGCAGGCAAGTAATTAGCCATTTCCAGGAGAGCAGGGCTCCATCACGTGTAACGGTTATTTGGGAAGACAAACACCATCACTCCGAACGTGTCACCCTTCCTCCTTCTTCCCCCAGTTTTATATGCTGAGCACCATGTCATACAGTATGGAACATCCCTTTGGTCAGTTGGGGTCAGCTGTCCTGGCTGTGTCCCCTCCCAACTCCTTGTGCACCTCCAGCCCTCTCGATGGTGGGGTGGGTGAGAGGCAGAAAAGGCCTTTGGCTCTGTGTAAGCACTGCTCAGCAAGAACAAAAACATGCCTATGTGATCAACACTTTCCAGCACAAATGCAAAACATGGTCCCACACTAGCTTCTATGAATAAGATTAACTCTATCCCAGGCAAAACCATCACATACTTGTTCTTGGAAAGAGAAAAGGGTACAAGTTGCTGCAACCTAATTATAAGCCAGCCAGAAGCAGAAATCGTTTACAGTTAGGTTAGGGCTATTCCAAGTGAACACACTGAGCTAAAACTGAAACATCAGACACCATGATTGAAGATACCAATGGGTGTCACATGTTCTAGGTGGCCTTCAACTCAGGGGAGAGTTCAATAAACAGCTGCAGAGCAGCGGTGTCCTCAGTTGCAGCAGGCAGGCAGGTGTAAGGCCTAACACCCTCCCCATCTGCAGAGAAGCTTTAAGAGGCCATAAGGGCAGATAAGTAAGGATGGACACACCTTGCAACGGTGTAAGGCACCGAGAGGGGCTAAAAGTCAAGCGGTACAATCGCAAATATGTTCAAATACAGTTTTGTGCAGGAAGTCCAGGAGAGAGAAAGACACCCATGTGGCTTCTCCCCTGTGGAGGCCTCACTCATGGCAGCTCTCCTGTTAATGCACAAGTACATTAACAGTGTTCTTCCCTGGCATGGGAAAACCACTGTTACCAGGGTCAACAGTATTCCCTGGGAAGCTTAACTGTCCCATCCTTTATTCCCTTAGCATGACTGGCCCTGGTCATCAATCAAATTGATGGGGTTCCCAAGACCAAAACTTTTCTTCCTCCTCGAGTAGTGATTTTGCTTATGATTTCTGATAGAAGGAAAATCCAGCTACTGGATATGACTGAAAATATTCTACCAGCTACAGTGTGTTTACCGTGTGCACAGAAAAATGAACAGAAGAAGAACCCATTTCCTCCATTTGCCTGTGAGGTGCTGAATCACATCAACGTCATGCAAGCAAAAGTGCTAGGTGGATTTGAGCAGCATCAGCCAACACTGACTACAATGGCAATATATAGAAAATGTCAATAATAATCAAACAAATGCTGCTGACAGTACAAAACTTGTTAATCAGCTTTACAGTAGATTTTAAAGAATTTCTCATATGTATTTGCAGGCCAGTTACAGTATTTGGATGACGTTTGAGGTTTCCTAAACCTCATGATTTAATATGCAGTATAGTCTCTGCACTTGTAATGGAAATAAAAGCATTGATGAGGAATAATCTTCGCTTTGGCCTTCTACTGCTTTAACTAAGTAATCTGCCACACAACTTTGCTTACCAGTATCAACACTGTCACAGAACAGAGTAATTAGGAAAAACAGCTAATGTAAGCATTACTAGTTGTTATTACTCCACATGCATCATTCCATGTTGAATTGCCATCCATGCCAGTCCTCAGTTTTAGATTCAATGCTTCAGTACTTTCTGCTCTGTATTGCAACACAAAGAACTAATTCACAAGATAAAGCTCTGTCCTGGGATTCCCATCCGACATTCCCCTGATTTATATTTCTTTATAAGAGCCATTCCTCATGGAAAAGAGGGACATACAGTTACTAGATCTCACTGAAGAGAGATCCTCCCCCATATCAAGCACCTGTAATGCCCTAATATTTATGGTGATACAATGTTCTTGTGACAATTGCAGCAAAATTGCATCTGGCAAAATCACATGCGAACATGAGTGAAAATATCTGAAGTCTCTTTTAAGAGCACTTAGAGCTTGGAAGCCCTGGCTTAGTAGCACATGATTGCCCCACACTGCAGAAAGCACTCCAGGCACCAAGGTTTGTGAACCACCAAAATACACTGCAGATCCAAGAACGTGCATTGTATTTGAATGGTGACATCTTTTTTGAGGACTGACAGGACTATTCAGATTAGATAGACTGTCTAAAACTCTGATTGTGCCAAATTCTGCCCATCTTGTGCACACCAGCAACCCTGTAAGCCCATTAAATTACTACCTATTTCATATTTATGATAAAAGACCGCAGGATCAGAATCTGCCTCAGTGTTATATTTTCGTCTGACTGCATTTTCTTTTCAGGTAGGACAAGTGCAAATAACTGCAGGACTTAAATCATTTTACAGAGGAATGCAACAGACCTCTGCTTTCGTCTTTTCTTAGAGGTAAGAGTGCTAGATTTTGTTACACAGGCTCAGTCTACTGGTTTCTCAATTTCACCAACCTGGCCTCATCAATGTCTGAAATCTCAAAAGGCAGAAAACCCAACCAACCTCATAATACATCTAGCTAGTTGCAGAGTGACGAATACCATGCTCTTCTCTGCTTGGACTTGCCAGTAATTGCTCTACCTGCAAAGATATTCTGTGACCTATATTTTATAGAGCAAGAGACAAAGCAAGCATGTCTATAAATGTCATAGACAGTCGTAAAACTATTCATCTCTTCTTAAAAATCTGTCTGCGCCAACTGACTCAATACTTTCAAGCAGCACTGAATGTGATACGCTGACTCAGTGCTGCATCTGGAAGTATTTATTTTTGTTGGTTCTAAATTTGTTTCCCAAAATAGATACCACAGATCTGGTCTCCAGCCAGTATCAAGAGACATAGCTAAATTGAAGTCAATGGAGCTGAGCCACTACATTGCCATCCAGAAATATGGCCCTTCCTAAGAGCATTCTTTGCTGCCGCTACACAGTATTTTGTGCAATTGCCTCAAAGGTCAGCTTGTTAATAGGCTTCTATAGCAAAATTTGGGAGGCCAATCTACCACAGAAATAATTACACTCGAAGTGTTATCAAACAAGGTCATAGCTGAGGCAACCCTTTTCTACGCACACACAAGCACTTAGGAAGTAACTAGAGCTATTCATTTAACACACTGGTAAAATGATTTTTAAAAGTCACAGCATAGCTCCAAGATTTATTTATTCCTTGTAGTCAGCATTTTTTATTGGCAATTTAAAACTACTAAAGTATAGACCCAATCTTATTTTAAGTTTTCTGTTATTGAGATAGTAATTTATTTGCCCTCATATTCGGACATTTCATGATTTTTTTTACAGCTGTGTCTCTACCAGCTTCAGTATTGATACTGTCTTTCGTGTTTGTGTCAGAAAAACTAAAATGAGGCTGTTTCTCTCTAAATTAGATTGCAGCTGCTGCTGCATCATTGGCTTATTACAACACTTTGATTTATATCTAACTAGCAAACTAACAAATAAGTCAAGTTGCTAACTAGAGCTGCTTTGTTAAGCGCTTGTCTCACATTGTCTAGATGGGATCAGGTACCAATGTAGGCGTATAAGCCAAGCCTGACATATCCCTTTCAAAGGCATACGTGATTAATGGGGCATTTCATTGCTGCAAGTGAACTCAGGCTTGTTCCACCCCTGAATGCGAGTATTGAGAAGTGGTGCCATGACTTACAGAGATATTCTTTCCTCAGTTGTCTTCCTTAGGTATAATTTTTCCCGCTGTTCTGTGCAAGCTGGCTTCGCTAACATACACTCATCAGATGCACGTGTGGAAATGGTCACTGTTTCATGCAGTCATTAACTTATTTATCCAAGCATGCACACGCACAAGGGAGAAAATTGCCACTTCTTCGCTGGCATCTGCAGGATGCCAAGTCTTCCCTGACTTTTTGCTGCATGGATTGCTCAAGGTGGAGGATGGACTGAGAGCTACTCAAGTCCACAAGCCACCAGAGGTAACCGGTGCACTCACCGGGACACCTCAGCACATGGAGATCGGACATAGGGCTCCACTGGCCCCGGAAAAGTCATCCCCAGCTGCAGTGAGGAGGTGGCTTTGCTTTACAGAGGGTATGTAAACACAAGGAAATCCCTCTTGCGACAGGAGAGAGGGAGCATTCACAGGACAGTCTTTTCACTGGGTCATGTTTCTGTGCCTCAGATTTTCACATTTGGGAAAAAAGCTTTTTCTTGCCTTGCGTGGAGAAAACTCCCAGCACAAAGCTGTGGTGGTGGTTTTTTTTAATTAACCAGGCCTCTCAGCACCACCCTGCAGCCCTGGCAGGCACCAGGCCCCAGGGCACTCATGAGGTGACGCCAAGATGGCCACCAGGGCAGCTGCCAGGCAGCGTCCTCAGCCCCCGGGTCAGCCATGGCACAGGGAAGGCCAGCACCGCCATCGCTGTGTGCGCAGTGCAGGGCCCTCCAGGGAAGCTGTCTGTGAGGCAGGGGCTTCACAAGGTAGACTGAATACGGCAGAAGAGCTTGTTGGGTCATTTCTACTACCCACATAGGGAGCAGCCCCAGATGGGCATCGAGCACAGACGCGTCCAAGGCCAGGAGTGTGGCGGGGCAGCTGAGGAGCTGCACAGTCCCTCAATGGCCTCCATGGTGCCACTGCCTGTCCACCTGCCTGCCCATCTGCCTGCAGGTGGGTGCAGAAAGGGATTTGTGGTGGTGCCACAAAAACACGGATGGTGACCTGCAAAGAAGGAAAGGTGCCTCAGAATTCAGTGGGGATTTAGCAACCCAGAAGAACTAAACCTGACAGGTATTTATGCTGTGAGGGTATCGCCATGCTCACCCCCCTGCACAGGGCTGTCTGCAGCGCCAAGGGATGCCCTGGCTCTTCGCTGGCACGTGCACCAAAGCAGGGGAGTGGAGATGACTTCCCAAGCACCCCAAAGCAACAGCAGCTCCTCCTCCCAGGAGAAAATAGCTCTATCCTTTCCTTCCTTGTATCCTTTCCAAGTAAACTGATATGTTGGATTTACCTGATCTTACCCACCTGCTTCCCAATGAGAAACAGATGGAAACAGCACATCTGTATATTCTGTTGCTATATGCATACAACTCTGACAGCTTAATTTTTTCCTTTGCCTGACCTCCTTCACTTTTTTTTTTTTCATTTTTTTTGTTCACTGAAGATCTTTCAGCTCCCTACCCAAAGAGCAGAGAAGACGAGCAAGGTAAAGGCAGAAGGAGCAGTGTACTTAAAAATGGCTTGCACAATGGATTTTTCTTGCTGCTAAGGCTCCAACAGAAGATACCTGGCAAGAGACTGTGGCACAGCACTGAGAAATGTCACCATGTAATTGTTGTCATAGTCCAGACTGCTGAAGGAGATACAGTGAAAAGGAAACACATGCCAGCTTCTGTAGCAGGACTGGTAACTATTTGTACTTCCAACGCATTACAAGGAGACAGTAAATTTCATTATTATATTAACACCTTCCTTATATGTAGGACCACTCAATAAACAAAATGCTAAACATAATTGTTGTGGTTTAACCTGGCAGGCAACTAGACATCACACAGCCGCTCACTTACTCCCCCCCACTCCCAGTGGGATGGGGGAGAGAACTGGAAAAAAGGTAAAATTCGTGGGATGAGATAAAGACAGTTTAATAGAACAGAAAAGGAAGGGAAAATAATAATAATAATAATGATAAATGAATATACAAAACAAGTGATGCACAATGCAATTGCTCACCACCCGCTGACCGATGCCCAGCCAGTCCCTGAGCAGCAGGCTGCCACCCTCTGGCCAACTCCCCCCCCCACACTCCCCCAACTCCCCCCCCCCCTCGGTGTTTGTGTTCAGCATGACATCATATGGTATGGAATATCCCTTTGGCCAGTTGGGGTCAGCTGTCCTGGCTGTGTCCCCTCCCAGCTTCTTGTGCAGCCCAGCCTTCTTTCTCTCTGGAAGGGCAGTATGAGAATCTGAAAAGTCCTTGACTTAGTGTAAGCACCGCTCAGCAACAACTAAAACATCAGTGTGTTATCAGCATTATTCTCATCCTAAGTCCAAAACAGCACTATACCAGCCACTAGGAAGAAAGTTAACTTTGTCCCAACTGAAAGCAGGGCAATAATGGTAAATGCTAAATGGTAATGATGTTAATAATGATAAATACTAAATGCTAACTAGAATTTCCTACCTTGTTGGAGCTGGACTACTTTTCCACCAAATGATTATGGAAACAGCTTTGATTCAATCTGCAGTGAAAAGCTGGAGTAGGGAGAGAGGTCTCCCCTGTACTTCTAGAGGATGCATTCTGCTTTCACTTTCAGGGCTGAGATATTTCTGTCCATCACAGAAACCACAGGAAAGGCTCTGAAGTGACAGAGGACAAACCTCAAGCTGGTACAGGATTGCAAAGCAGCACCAAGCACAGCCTGGTGGGACAGAGAAGGGCTGATGGTTTGCTCCCTTCTCAGCAACCCGCAGCCCCAACCCATGTGCAGAGGGCAGCTTTGGGTGCCTGGATTATGTGGAGTTTGGGGCGAGGGGGTAGATAGTCTGTGGGTTTTTTCTCTCTTGGCAGAGCCTGGTGCTGTACATGCAAGGGAAAGCCCTGGCCACATTCAGAACAGCCTGTCTCACGTGTGGCTGGAATGTGTGGATGCAGTTTGACCAGCCTTTGCAGTGTTTTTCAGGTGGCTTTGAGTTTATGGGTTAAAGAATTGCAGCTGCTGTAGGGCCAGAGATCTGCCTCACTAGGCAGGGGATGCCCAGGGCCAGGTTTGGGCCCTGCTGCTGTTTAATCCTCTCTCTTTGTTTTGGCCTCCAGGCCCTGCTAATGTGGCATGGTCATCTCCTTCCCTGTTGCTCCAAACGATTGCCTAAGGAGGTGGACTTTTCCCTGCCTCCCTGGAAGCAGATTTGGAGTGAAAAATCTATCAGCGTTCCCTGATCCACCAGTTTCTTTGCTTTCTGGGATCTCCCTGAGCAACTCCTCATCCCGCTGGACAGTGTCCCTCAGTGTTAGGCAGGACCAGGCTTGTCCTGATTCGAGGCTTCCTTCTGTGCCATGTGCAGGCCCCGTGGGAGGCAAAGAGCAGCGAGAGTCCGGGATCCCAGTGCTGTCCAGAGCCAGCGCTGCGACACACCCCTGGGCTGCGCTGCCAGCTCCCACCTCACAGAATTTCCAGCAGGAGTGGGAGAGCCCGGCAGCTTCCCGGTGAAACCAAAGCTGCCGAGCTGGAAAGGATCCCGCCTCCGGCCGGGGCTGCCCTGCTGCACCCCGGCACCGGCAGCGCCGCCGGGCCGCTCCGGGGCAGCGGGCAGCAGCGGCGGGGCCGGCGGGGCCCCGGGGTTCAGAGCAGCCCGGCGGGCCCTCTGCAATCCCCCGGGGGCCGGGGCGGTGGGTGCCCGCCCGTAGGGCCCGCTGGGGGGGGGCAGGAGGAGTGACCCCCACCTGAGGGCGGGCTCCTTGCACGGCCGCGGTGCAACAAGTCCCGGCGCCGGGGAGCGGGCAGCCGGGAGCCGCCGGCCGCGGGGCTGGGATCGGCGGTGCCGGCAGAGCCCCCTGCACGGCAGGGCCGGGCGGCCGAGCGGGCGGCAGGCAGAGGCGACTCCGGCTGCGGGCACCGGGAGACGCGGGGTTTTCCAGGCTGGGGCAGGGCAAAGCGCTGCCCGCTCCTCCCGAGGGCGAGCACAGCGCTCCCGCCGGGTCCCCCGCGCCGCCGTCCGCCTGCGGGAGCCCGCCCGCCCCGGCCCCCGTGCCAGCCTCGGGCTCCCGCGGCAGCAGGGAGGTCCGGCCGCCCGGCGGGTAGGCTGGCTGCCCGGACCGCCTCCGCTCGCCTCGGCTCGCAGCCCCGGGCCCTCCGGCCGCCGGCACAGGCACTGCCCGGTCCGGGGCAAGGGCAAGGGCAGGGGCGAACCGCAGGCGGGCCCCACCTCGCCACGGGAAAATGCAAAAAGAACGGGATCTTGATCCGTTCTTTCTGCTTTTCTTTTGTCTCCTCTTTTTTCATTTTCTTTTTTTTCCTTTTTTTTTTTTTTTTTTTTTTGGGTGGGGGGTGGGGGGTGTCCCCTTTTATGACAGCGAGGGCACAAGGCGAGTGAGGAGGCGGAATCATCTCGGCAGCCGCTGCATTTTGTGTGGAAGCCGCTCGGAGGTTCATTAATATCATTAGCATTTAACCCCCTCCCTGCCCCCTCCCCTTCCCCGCGCAGGGTGACGTCACGCGGCGGCAGGAGTTGGGGGAAAGAAGGGGAAGCTCAGTGGGCAAGGGGCGTCCCTCTCCCCTCCCCGCCGCTGCCTGTCACAGCCTCTGCCGATATTATAGGGGCCGAAGCCTGGAGCTCAAAGCGCAAAGTCAGCCAGTGTAATGAACTTCTGGAAACCTTTCCCTTTTTATACCATTCAGTTTCTGAGAGGCAGAGACAGCCTCCTCTGACGCCTTTTCCCCCCTTCCATTATTTTTCCAGGCTCTGATCTCCCTGCTCGCTGCACCGAGGCGCTCGGCGCAGAGCCCCGAGCCCCATCCTACCTTCTCCTTCGTCTTATTGTTGTTTTGGCTGCTGTGGCTCTCGCTTGCCTTCCAGGAGCGCGGTGGCGAGCCCACTCGCACCCCCCTGCACCCTCCCGGGGTCCCGAGAGCATCTGCTCGCAGAGGGGCAGCGAGCGGCCGCCGACTTCGGGTCATTTCGTTGCTTTTTTTAAAATTCTTTTTCTTTTTCTTTTTGCTCCTATTTTTTTTTCTCCCCCCCCTTGCCGCGTCCCGGCGGTGCGCTCCCGTCCCTCGGAAGGACACCGCTGGGGAGCGGGGCAGCGGCGAGGATGTGCCGGCCCCCGCGGCGGAGCCCGCAGTGAGCGCCCGAGGGAGGCACCTGCCGCGGAGCCGCCGCGCCGGCGGGGGGTGGGGGGTGGGGGGCGCACCGCCTCGCCCCGGAGCCGACACTTCGCCCCGAGTTTAACGACTCCCGGGGGCTTCGAGCATGAGCAAGCCGGCGGGATCAACAAGTGGGTAATAACGCGGCGGAGGCTTCGAGCAGCCTTTCCGAGACCGGCTGCAGCCTGGCCCTGGGGGGCGGGAGGTGGAGGGGAGGAGAGGAAGGGGAGGGGGGGTTGTGGTTTGGGTTTGCAGCCCCCCCCCCCCCCCCCCCCCAGTGAAAAAAGAGGTGCATATTTCCATCTGGAGTGGCAACGAATATATACGCTCGGAGTTGCCCCGATGGAGTTTGGGGCCGGGGCTTACAAGAAGCTGCTCTCCCGCTGCCCGCTCCGGCTGCCCGCGCCGGGAGCCGGGGCCGGAGCCCGTGGTCAGCGAGCCCCGGGAAAGGCAGCCGCGCCGGCGGCGGGAGGGGGCTCGTCCCGGCGGGGCGCGGGCGGTTGTCTGCGGGTCTCCGGTACTTGGGCGAAGGGAGGCAGGTTTGGGTTTAAAGGGCATCACGAAGTTGAAACGTGCTGCTTTCCTCACTGATTTTATGCAGTCTCCTGCGACATAATAATTTCTTTTTAAGAGTTTGAAACTCTGGTCACACAATTACACGGAATCGCTTAAGCAACTCTATTGAAGGCGGATTTAAATGCAATACTTTGCACACCATTTCCAGTTACAACAAATAATCCTGCAACGAGGAAAGCAGAAACAACTTAAAAGTCACATTTTTCTTAATCCTAAATCCATGCACCTCATAACTGGGGAATTTAAAGCATGACTAACCGCTCGTACAGAATGGCTCAATCCGTATAATCCCAATGGGACTTTCGGAGTTTGTAATATGGATGGAGTCAGTAACGAAGGGGGGGAAAAATACCCAATCCAATTTGATGTCTGACAAGTGATGGATCGGACAGTTATTTCCTCTGCGCTCCGGCGGGCTCCCGGGGTTGCGGAGCGGCGGAAAAATAGGGAGGCAGAGCCGGGAGGGATCCAACGGCGGTACCTGCCACCGGCCGCTCCCTGCCAGCACCGCGGCCTTCTCACTGCCGCTGCCCTCCGTCCTTCTGACCCGGGTCCTCCTTTTGTCCGCGGGGGCCGGGAAGCCGGGGGGGGGCGCGGCGGCGGGGCCGGGGGGCCAGGCGGGGGCCACGGCGCGGGAATCGCGCGTGGGGGATGCGGGGCACGCGAGATGCCCGCGGGGGCCCGGCGCTGCGGCCGAGCTGCCGCCGCTTCGGCGTGGGTCGGTCTGCCTTCGTCCCCCGTGGGGCCGAGCGCGGCGATTTTCCCCGTCAGCCCCACGAGGGGAAAAAGCCAGCAGCGGCGGGGCCGCGGTCGAGGTACTAACGGCGGTAGGGAAGGCGGCAGCGGCAAAAAAAAGCTGCGGCGGCCGGGGCTGCGTCCCGCCGGCTGCGCTGCCCGAACTGCCCGGTAAGAGCGAGGGGAGCCTGAGCGGGATCGGGCCCGTGGGCAGCCGCGCCGGGACGTTGTCGGGGCTCCTGGCAGATTTCTGAGTGTTGGGGAAGGCGCAGGAAGGGCCGGGGAGCCTCGTCGCCAAAGGACGGCGGAGCTTCTGCCGGAGACATTTTGCGGAGGAGAAAACCCGCAAGGCTGGACCGCGCCTCCGGCAGCAGGGCGCTGGGCGACCCCCGGCCACCGCCGCCGCTTTCGCGGCTGAGTCCGACCCGCCCAGACCCCCTGGGACTGCCCGAAAGGGACTCCCAAGCCCGACCCGGCCAGGCACCGCAGGCACACGCGGGGACCGCTCCGGGCCGGGGCCCGAGCCCAGCCGCCCTCGGCGGCGCGTGCAAAAGCCGGGCCCGCTGTCCCGGGGCCTGGGCGCCCGTCCCGGGGGTCCCGGGGGCCTCCCGGGCAAGGAGGCTCCGGACTGGCTTTTCTGCCCGCCGGTGGACGTCTAGCGATGTCAGCTGCGATCTCTGCCTGGGTGGTAACAAGACCCCATCCCGCCGTCCCCCGAGCCCAGACTAACTTCTTTCAACAGCCTCTGATGGTAATTACAGTAATCGGGGCTGCCATATATCCTTTAAGCAATTATGACACACAAAAAAAGCCCCCGAGGACCCCCTGTCGTGGGATGTTCAAAACGGTTTCCCAGCTGAACAGAAATCCCATTTTCTTAGCGCTAAACTTCTGAGACGAAGCGGTACCTCGGGGAACCGGAGCTCTTTTAAACAGAGTTAATCAGTTATCTCATGACCCCGTGTCAAGCTTACATTTTTCTCTTCCCACCCCCCCGCTCTGCTTCTTCTCCCTCTACTTATTTCATATTTTGCACTGCACGACAGCCTCCGCGGGGCGGCGACGGGGGGGCTTGCGGGGGGGGGGGGGAGCAGGGGGCGACCCGGATTGCGGGCGGGCGGCGAGACGGGGGGCTCCAGCCGCGCCCTCTGCCGTGGCCCCCCTTCCCTCCGGGAGCCTCGTCGGGGGCCGCGGAGCCGGTCGGACGGGCCGCGCCGCTCCGACGGCTGGGAAGGCGGCTGGTGGCTTTGGCGAGGCGCTCCAGGTGCTTGGGTTTTATACGGACTATGCGGAGGTGTAAAGAATATACGGAACATATGTTTACATGCATGGTGTGGATACAAGCATATACAGTGCATAGGATTTTTTAAAAACCTTTCCCAAACTTAAAACCCGTCTGGGGAAAACTGTTCTGTAGAACGAGCCCAAGTTTCTCCCCTCGCCGCCGCCCGCTCTCAGCGCCGCCGGGGCCGAGCCGGCTGTCCCGCGCCGCAGGCCGGCCGGGGGAGCGGGGAGCCCCGGGAAGAGGGGACCCCCGCGGCTGCCCGGTGCCACGGGCGGCGACCTCACGGCGGGCCCGGGGGCGCGACCACGGTGGGTGCAGCTGCCGAGGGAAGGGGGAGCGGGGGGTTCCCGGCGCTACGCCGGGGTGCGCAGGAGCAGCGCAGCCGAGCCGCGCTCCGCACCGGGATGCGCCACCGCTGCACGTACCGCTCCAGTGTCTCCCCCCACCCCCAGCCTGCCCCTCCTCCTCCTCCTTTGTGTGCGTGCGTGTGGACCCTCTCGCTCCCCGTGGATGCTGAAGGCTGGAGAGGGAAGTCGAGCTCTTTCCCCCGTTGGCATTGTGCGATATCCGAATTCCCATGCTACACTTTTTGACGGGTCACTGGTGCCCCAATAGGCAGGTGGCAAGGAGGGCTTGTAATTACACACTCCCAGAAACCGTGCCTTGGCCTCGGCCCTCCTCACGGGCGCCTACCTGCAGTTCCAAAGCCGCGGCTTGGTCGCAGGCAGTGGGGCGGGGGGGCTTCCTTTAGCTGCGCTCCTTATTAATTGCGTAAAAGTTTTCTATTCTTTAACCGCTCTCCCTCTCTCCCCACCTTCCCTCCCTCCGCCACCCCTCCCTCTCACAGTCCCTAACCTAATCCCCGTCCCTCTCGCCGTGTTGTGTATAGCAGCTGTCGGGTTTCATTTAGGGGAGAAGCTGGCAGCTTGTGCTCATTGGAGGCAGTCAAACGAGTTTCAATGGGCAAAATCATTAAGTTAACACTTTATCTAATGTCCCTATTGTCTGCCAGCAGGCATTGTCTTAAAGCCTTAGCGTAGACACGTCTGAAAGTATCTCGGACTTCTAAATTCTCTAGGGAGCAAGAGGAGCCCCCGCGGCCTGTTTCCACACACACCCCCGCCCCCCCACACCGCACGCTGCCGCCTTCCCCCTTCCAGCCCTCACCCCCACCCCCCCACAGCCGGGGTGCTCTCTCTGTCTGAGCTGCTTCCGAACAAAGATAGCGGCCCTGGGCGCTCTCCCTTGGAGTTTGGAGACCAAGGTTTGGTGAGAGGGACTGAATCGCCAGTTTAAGTTGTGGTAGGAAGGAAGATGGCTGTTTGAGGCCAAGGAAAAAAAAGGAGAAAAGAGAAGAAAAGGGAAGAAAAAAGAAAAAAGAAAAGAGAAGAAAAGGGAAGAAAAAATAAAAAATAAAAATTAAAAGAAAAGAAAAGAGAAGAGAAGAGAAGAAAAGAAAAAAGAAAAGAAAAGAAAAGAGAAGAAAAGAAAAGAAAAGAGAAGAGAAGAGAAGAAAAGGGAAGGGAAGAGAAGAGAAGAAAAGAAAAGAAAAGAAAAGAAAAGAAAAGAAAAGAAAAGAAAAGAAAAGAAAAGAAAAGAAAAGAAAAGAAAAGAAAAGAAAAGAAAAGAAAAGGAAAGGAAAGAAAAGGAAAGGAAAGAAAAGAAAAAAAGAAAAGGAAAAAGAAAAGAAAAGAAAAAAGAAAAAAATAAAATAAAGAAAAGAAAAGAAGAGAAGAGAAAAGAAGAGAAAAGAAGAAAAGAAAAGAAAAAATAAAAGGAAAGAAAAGAAAAAAGAAAAGATAGAAGAAAGAGAAAAGAGATAAAAGTAAAGATAAAAGAAGTGAAAAGAAGTGAAAAGAAAAGAAAAAAGTAAAAAAAGTAGGAGGGGAGAAAAGAAAAAAGAGAAGAGAGAGGCCGGATAAAAAGCAGAAGCTGAGCGAAGTTTTGGCGGGTTTCTTGAGCCGGGCTGCAACAGTCCCTGTACGAGTTTTTACATCACCCTCAGAGCATTTGCAGTTCTAGTCCAAGCCGGTGCGGAAGCAGCGCCCGGCGGAGCGGGGGCTGCGGGAGAGGCGGCGGAGCGCGCGGGGGAGCGGGGCAGAGCTGCCCGCCCGCCAGCCCCGCGACCGGCCCGCCCGCCGCCCGCAGCCGCGTCCGCGCACAAAGGGCCAGGCGAAAAGTTTTGCTGCAGGTTTTGGGGTGAAGGAAACGGCACGCCTCTTCTGTAGCGGGAACCAGCCCCCTTTCCCTGGGGTTGCTAGAGGGGAGACAAGGTCGCTCGGCTTCCCGGTCATTTTATTTTGTTTTGTTTTATTCTGTGCCTCGATCTCCTGACTCTCTCCTGCCCAAGGGAAGCGCCGTCGGCTGTTTGCCGAGCGCCAGAAAGCGAGGGAAACACACACACCCCCGCCCCCCGCCCCCATCCCCACTTCTAGCAGGCAAGCCTGCTGCTCTCGCTGCTGTAATCTTCCCTCCCAAAATGGGTCTTGGCGATTATAGAAGATCCAAATAAACGTAGCGGGGCATGAATAATGCTCATTGTAGAAAACTGACACTTGCTCAAGGAAAAGAAAGTTGGCTATAAAATCACTTCATTATTTGCTTGTACTGAGGCTCTGAGGCTAATCCCTCCGGAGGTCAGATTGCTGAGCGCTCGCTCTCTCCCTCTCTCCCTTCTCTGCTTTCAGGTCGCATTTTAGACATCCCTTGCAAAGTGTGTGGGGACCGCAGCTCCGGGAAACACTATGGGGTTTACGCCTGCGACGGGTGCTCGGGATTTTTCAAGCGGAGTATCAGGAGGAATAGGACCTACGTTTGCAAATCGGGAAATCAGGTACCAGCCGCAGCGCAGTCCGCTCACCGCCTGCACCCCTCACCCTGCACCCCCCCATGGCCCCGTGTTGCCCCCGCGCCGCCAGCAGGAACACCCGCAGCGGTGAGATCCAGCTGCCACGCAGCTCCCCGCCCCCCAGGGGGTCCCGGGCCGCCTCTTCCCGGCACATCCCCGCACCCCGGGCCGTGCGGCCGCAGCCCACCAGGGAGGGTGCGCAAGGAGGGTGCGGGGACAACGGCGAGGGGAGGCGTGCAGCCAGCTCACCGGCTGGTCACGCCAGGAAAGAGGGGCAGCCCCCCGGTGAGCCGGACTCCGCGGGCGGTCGATGGACGACGGACACGAGTTCCCCCCGGCGGGTCGCGCCCGCGCCCAGGCAGAGCCAGCTCCGCGCTTTCCCCCTCCCGCTCCGGCCGCGCACACTTCCACCCCCGGTCGGTCCCGCAGGGATGCGGGGCCGGGGGCGCGGCGGGGGGGCACGGGGCACAGGGGCGCCCCGAGGGGGCGGTGCCGCCGTCGCTGTCTCGGGTGCTGAAGGCGGCCCGGCCCGCCACGCCGCGGGGCCAGGCACCCCGGCACGGCACGGCGCGGCACGGACCCCCGGCACGACCCCCCCCGGCACGGTCGGAGCGGCCCCCCCCGTGCCCCCCGGCGCCGCGGGGAGGGCTCCAGGGCCGGCGGGGTGAGCGCGCTGCGCCCCCCGGCCCAACGACTGGCTGCCTTGCAGGGAGGCTGCCCGGTGGACAAGACGCACAGGAACCAGTGCCGGGCCTGCCGGCTGAAGAAGTGCTTGGAGGTCAACATGAACAAAGACGGTACCCGCTCCCCCTCTCCCGGCGCCGGGGTGGTGGGGCAGCAGGAGTGAGCCGGGACTCACTCTGAACTGGGGAGCAGTGCGTCACTGCAGGGTCTACCCCCCCTCCCCGGGCCTCTGATGACCCCCCATCCCGCAGCAGACTTGCCCATTTCTCTCCAGATAACATCACAGGTGGGAGGCGTGGGGGTCACCCCCAAAAATTGCGGGGAGGGAGGGAAGCCCAGCCGAGCACATGGGGTACTTGGTGTGGGACCCCGTGGTGACCCCCTCACCTTTCCTTGGTGCCCTGCAGCAGTGCAGCACGAGCGGGGCCCCCGGACATCGACGATACGGAAGCAAGTGGCCCTCTACTTCCGCGGGCACAAAGAGGAGAGCGGCGGTGCCCCCCACTTCCCCGCCACCGCCCTGCCGGCACCTGCCTTCTTCACTGCTGTCTCCCAGCTGGAGCCCCATGGCCTGGAGCTGGCCGCTGTCACCGGCACACCCGAGAGGCAGGCTCTGGTGGGCCTAGCACAGCCCACCCCGAAGGTCAGCCACTACCCCGGCCACCAGACCTTGCCACTGGGGTGCCTGCAACCCACCAGCTCCCTCTTGCCTCTGGGGTTGACAGGGCAAAGAGCGAGGCTTGAGGCCTTGTGGGTTGTGGTGGGAACTCTTTTGTTATGTCCCTAAAAGCTCTGAAGATAGGAGGTGCAAGGGGCAAGAGGCCCTCTGCAGAAGGGGTACACAGAAGGACTGACTGGTAACCTGCTCTGCACCAACCCTGTCCCTCCTCCATTCTTACACCCTCATGGCTGCAGAAGTGCTCCTCCTGTCTGGAGCCCATCCACAAGTCAGTTTTAAACCTTGTTTCATGAGGAATGCAATCACTGAGTTTTCTTCAGCAAAGTGCCCATCATCATCTATAGTGGTGTAGTCCAGGAAGTACTATAGCTGTGCTGACCAAAGCCTGCAGTTTGTCCACACAGACACAAACGAGTCTAAGCTGGCTCCGTGCTTCTTGGCTGTGACATTTCCTAGGCAGCCCAGTGGAAGCACTGCTGTGGCCTCCACTGCACAGGAATTAGCCATAAGGTGTTGGTTTTTTCCATTAAGCCATTTGCAGTGGCATTTTGTATATTTACAGCATCTAGAAAAATCATAGAAGAGATGGCTTAAATCGTTCTGCATTTTTAGAATTGGTAGCTTGGCAGAATCCATCATGAGCATGATCATAATGTATAGTTTTATATTGCAGTTTTGGAAAATACTTAATTGGAAATTATTTGGCAAGAAAACATCACACGTGCTTGAAAATGTAACTCCATTCCAACCCTACACCACCTTTAGGTAGTTATGCTTAGTTCTACACATCTGCTTACAGTGAGTTGCAGTCAGGGAGCTAGGTGAAGGTTAAAGCTAAGTGAGTACTTACTCCTTTGCCGAGCAAGGCTGGTGCACTAAATCAGCTTCTGAAGCACAGGCTACAAACCACAAATTCTTAATCACATTTGTATTCTTTTAACTCTGCTACCAGAAGTGTGCTATTGTGTAACACGGCAAAGGGTGACACCACATTTTGGTAATTTTTTCCCCCTGATGTAATAAGTTCATTCTTCCTCCTGCCTCCTCCAGGCACTGTTTCTGTAGTACAGTTCATCTATACGGATGAGCAGCAGAGAGCAGTTGGAGTGAGCCCACTGAAAGCAATGCCCTCTGCTTGCAGAACAAGAGAGTGACACTCTGTGCTGGGCATGAACGTGGTGCACTGAATGGCAGCTGTTAGGGAACAGGAAGACAAGGCTGCCTTGGTGACATTGTGTGAAGTTGTTTTATTTTCTTTTTGACATTAGTACCCGCATGAAGTCAACGGTACCCCTATGTATCTCTACGAAGTGGCCACCGAATCAGTCTGTGAGTCAGCAGCCAGACTTCTGTTCATGAGCATCAAGTGGGCCAAGAGTGTCCCAGCCTTCTCCACCTTGTCCTTACAAGACCAGGTAAGGCACCTGCAGCGGGAGTGGCATTGGCCTGGCTTGCCTGTTAAAGACAGCTCAGAGCTCAGGCTGGGTCCTGAACCTTCAGCCCTAGACCTTTAAATCCATAATGGACTTCAGCAGTTCTGAAATTCAGGGCAAAGTTTCGGTCTGTTCCTGAAAAACAGGCAGTGATTTAGAAACTGCTTTCCTCCAACTTTTATTTCATGAACAAAGTGAAAACTCTCCTCTCCTCTCCTCACATGGCCAACATTTTTTCCTTATTCATGTTGGCTTCAGTGAATTTGCAATTACACCAATATGGTGGAGGCAAAATTTGGCCTGCCCCCAGTATTTTTCACCATTAATTAAAATCTTTCCTAATTTGTCTTGTTTTCCTTTATGACAGTTTGCCTTTGCCTCAAGAAAATCCTATGTGAACCATACAAGCTTAAGCAATTTCTTAATGACTTGATTCTTGATGAGGACCCTGTGTGCTTTGTATAATGCACTGATTTTTTAAAAAAGTAATCAGATAATTATAAAATGGAAGGGGAAACCTACACAAAGCTCCAATCATAAAAGACGTCTAATACTTTGATATGATTGAGCTAATTTCCCAAAATGGTAACTAGAAAGGTTGTGCCTTAGATGTTACATAGCAGTCATCAGAGGAACTAGTTCCTTTCCGTGGATGCATGTTGCAAGTGCTGCAGTTGATATGCAAATACATATTTTGAACTGAAAGAGAAGAGCTTCTCAGGAAACCAGCAGTGTTTTCTACCTAAAGGTAAATCATGATGGTCACAATGTGATATGAAGCTAAGGTACATTGAAAAGTTCCTTCTCTAGAACCAGACCCATGTTTTGAAATTCTTGTCATGAAAATAGTCAAGGGGACACTGCTCAGCTCTGGCTGCAGTACTGTTGCGTAGCGAGCATGCGAGCAATGAGGCAGGGCCCACGAGGTTACACATGCCGTTAGGAAGACAGCAGTCCCAGTGTGGCATGCTGCTCTCTAACATTGTCTTCTGCTGCCACTGCTCCTGCGGAGCACTAGGTCTGTCATACCAAGGAACCAAAGAAACAGGCCCCAAATATCAGGGATAAGCATCAAGTGTGCTGCTTCAGCAGCAGCCTCAGTGCACAGAAAGTGGCTGGTCCATCTCTCCACCAGTGATGTGCACAGGAGGCTCCTTAGGCAAAGGCTTTATTAGACATAATACAGATGCATTTCCCACAAGGTCATCTCTGTTAGAGTGAAGAGGAGGGAGCAGCAGGATCTGGGAGCAAGGGAAGTCTCCACCACACATGACCAAGCATGCCTCAAACAGCAAAGCCTGCTTATCTACCATAGATACCAGAGTGTTCCTGTTATATTTAAATAATGAACCACTTCTTTCACTTTCATATCAGGGACTAGAGTAAGTGAATTAAATATTTAAATCCCAGCCTTTCCTTAACATCACCTTGACTTGCTGTACCTCACTGCAAGCCAACTTCCTCAAAACTCAGAGCTGCTCAGCTCTAAAGTTTTGACCTGGGCCTTTTTCTGTATGATTCCCCTGCCACATTCAGGAAAGCTGGAGAAGAAACAACTCTGATATTAATCACTTTATTTAATGAATAATCAGACAGTTGATTTTTATACTAGTGCCATTGCATTATTTAATTTTACAATGGCCCAGCTGTAAATGTCTGCCTTTCTCCATTTGTACCCCTGACATCTGCCTGAGGAGAGTCTAAAACCTTTTCTTGGATTTTGCTTTTGTTTGTGCTCTTCTGAAAAGGCAAGCACATTGTGATTTCAGGGCTCTGTGACAGTTTCATGTTGAAGGCAAGGAAATAAGTAGAAACCAATCTGCTGACAAAACACAAGTTGGAGGATTGCTGTGTCATTGCCCTCGGTAGAACAGAGGCTGTGTCCCTTCCCCAGCTCCATACAGCTAATCCCATTGTGGATTGGAAGCCACACAACAAAAATGCCATACCTAAAGTTTAGCTGGCCTGCACACCTGCCCAGCTTGTCCATAAAACAGGTTGCCCCAATGCAGGTCACCAACAAAAGGTCGTACTTACAGGAAGGAGTTGATTAAGAAGCAAAACCTAGTCCTTCAGAAAGCCTGGTATTTATTGATTCTTTGGTGAAGGAGGGCTGAGTATGACTTCAGCAAGAGTTATTTTAATTGGCGGTTTTACAGACTTATGCATACACATGAAGAAAGCTTCAGCTATTGGTATAGTATCTTATTTCTAAAGTCTTCTGACTTTAAAGACTTAGAGGGAAAGAACATATGAAATTGATATCTTCCAGGAACCACCCTTCATTACCATTGTATCTGCATGAATGAATGACAAAAAACGTTTTACAAAAGCAAATGAAAGGCTGGTGGATCATTTCCTATGTCATACAGAAACCTGTGCATCCATCAGGCAGGATTATCCAGAGGAGGGGCTGGGTTTGCAGGCTGCAGCAGTTAGGAGACTTACGAGCAGGTTCAGCTGCTCTCAGAACAGAGCTGAGA
The DNA here is from genome assembly GCF_023634085.1 of Falco cherrug. Classification (NCBI taxonomy): domain Eukaryota; kingdom Metazoa; phylum Chordata; class Aves; order Falconiformes; family Falconidae; genus Falco; species Falco cherrug. The sequence continues at coordinate 66,358,278 of NC_073702.1, read as the reverse complement.
TGAGCACTGAACCCTAGTACCCCGTCCCCGCTCCCAGTCTGGGCAGCTTCCAGTACTGTAAAATCCAACATAATTATTTCAAACAGTAATTGTATGCAGGGACAGAAATACTTTCCTGTCACAATTTCCTTAGTCAGGTTATGTAGAAGTTCTGCAAAGCACATAGCACAAAAAGGCACAAAATGGGCGTTAGCCTGCAGTGGCAAGCTGGGAGCAGGAACTCTGAGAGCTCTTCCTCCCATTCTGATCGGAATAAGGTGGTTTAAAACTCATAATACTGTTAAGAGCACATAGATAAAAAATCCACTTTTACTGCATGCTTTCTGTATCATAGAATCATACAGTCATAGAGAAGGCTGGAAAAGGCTTTTAAGATCATCGGGTCCAACCACTAACCTAGCACCGCCAAGTCCACCGCTAAACCATGTCCCCAAGTGCTGCATCTACACATCTTTTAAGTACCTCCAGGGATGGTGACTCCACCACTTCCCTGGGCAGCCTGTTCCAATGCTTGATAATCCTTCCAGTAAAGATTTTTTTCCTAATAACTATTACTTTCACATATCTGTTTCCAAGGAAATAATCATTCATTTGGTACAACATATTTTTTTATATTGTTCTTCCTTACAGAGTCTTTATAGACTTAAAATACCCTCCTTCCCATTTTCCTAAGAAGTTAAGCTGCTGATACTTCCAGGGATCATAGAAATAGTAATGCTTGTGGTTTGGATTATTTTGCTGCATGAGTTTTGGGCAATGAGTTTTCACTGCATGGAGCCACCAGATGATGCCTCCTGAGTCCACTACAGTTCTCACCCCTCCAAATCTCTCCCACCTTATTAAGAAACATGAGTTCCCAGCAATGTGTGTGCACCACAGCATGTCCTTTAGGCCATGAGCTTCAGCTGAACTGGGGGCCAACAACCCATAGATGCCCTCAAGACTAAACTTGTTGCCAGTCTGCATTACCAGGAGTCTTGTCTCCTCTTCAGATGCACCAGTGCCTCTCCACGGAAATCAAAGGCATTGCCTCCAAAGAGGGAACACCACATCCACTGCACAACAAGGCAATGTAGGGAAATTGCAGAGAACTAGCAATGCTGTCAGTGCAGGTGCTTGGATTGTCAGTTCTCTGAAACAGCTCTTAGTGCCTGGAATTTTTGAGTGATTTCAAGCAAAAAAGCAGGAAAACAGGTGATACTGAGAAACGGTGTGAGCGTCCAGATGCTGTGTGCTTGAAAGAGCTAAAAACTTGCTTAGTAAGGAAGGGGTTAAAGATACATATGTGCTCTAAAGCACTGCTCCCTACAGAGTGATGTCATTTCAGGGCGTTGTCCAGGCTTTTCTGCACAAATCCTGCCTTCCTGGGGGAAAAGAGGATAATCCCTAGAGAGCAACAGGAGAACACTGTCCAACTTGTCCTAGGACAGCTATTTGTGCCGAGGGAGAGGAGCAGAGAGCCCATGCTGTGCTGAGAAACACAGGCGAGCGTTCATGTTGCGAGCAAGCTCTCTGGGCAGTTCTCACTCTCTCCTCCCTTTTGGTACACACCATGGTGCACAGTGAGCCAACCCGCAGTGTTTTTCTACAATGCAGAGACTTATTTCTAGACACCTTCTCAAAAAGCTGAGAGGAGAGCTAACGAATTCTGTGGGGAAAACACCATGACAGGCATTTAAAGTAGTTTTTAAAATAACAGAAATTTACATATTTAAATTGTTTATAAATCTATAAATTATACACTATGTTATATTGTACATCTATTGTATGACAGCTGATGCTTTTGGAAGATGCTTGGAGAGAACTGTTTGTTCTAGGAATAGCACAATGGGCCATTCCAGTTGATGCTAACACTCTACTGGCTGTATCTGGTAAGAATTGCACAATTTAATGACTTTGTTACAAAAATTACCATAAAAATACATTACTGAAAAAAGAACAACATGTAAAGAATAACAAATTCCTACTGAACAATAGAGCATACCTGTCATTTATAAATCTATATTTAAATGCAAATAATGTTGTTTTGTTGTATTCATGACTGCTTGCATTGTCATTTAAATGCAAATTACTGTGTTTGTTATCATCCAAGAGAAGATTTTATATTAACTTTCATACAATATAGTCAGTTTACATGGAACCAGATAGACAAGTGTGACAATAGAGTGGATATTGATACAGAGGATTTTGTCAGAAATCAATATAAAATAAAGCAAATGCCTTTAATATTATTTATTTAATCTGTTTCTGTTTTAGGCATGAACGGTGACAATACAGATTCTCAGAAGCTGAATAAAATTATTTCGGAAATACAGGCTTTACAGGAGGTTGTGGCTAGATTTAGACAACTTCGGCTAGATGCTACCGAATTTGCCTGTCTCAAATGCATTGTCACTTTTAAAGCTGGTAAGCAGAAAGAATCTCTTGCTTGTCTGGTCTGATAACTATGAAGCTACTGTAGAGCAGAAATATGCTTTAAACCAGACATAGTTTTATACCATCCAACAGGTTTCGTGGTATTGAATTCCAATAGCCAGTGTTGCATTTTGAAAGGCTGACAGTGGCGTGCTGGGGAACTAATGGGAACGTTTAATTTCCATTGATAGCATTAGCTGAACTGTTCTGACCCCCCAAGAGCCAAGCTGAACTAGTTACTGATCTGCTTTCCAGTGCCTACACACAGTGGTTCCGAACTGAGGAGTTTCCGAAATGCTGCTGCTATAGCAGCCCTTCAAGATGAAGCCCAGCTCACTCTGAACAGCTACATTCACACCAGGTGAGTGGTGGCTTCTCAATACTTCTCGCAGGTGTAGGGGTAAAACCCTGCTCTCACTGTAGTGAGGGTGAAGTTTCCACCGACTGAAATGGGGACTGGGCTATTACAGCAAGTATACATCAGCTGTCAGCCTGCTGGGATTTGGCATTCCCTGATGAAACAGAATCATAGAATCATAGAAAATGTTGGAAAAGATCCTTAAAATCATCAGGTTCAACAATTAACCTAACGTGGCCAAGTCCACCACTAAACCATGTCCCTGAGTGCCACATCCACATGTCTTTTAAATACCTCCAGGGACGGTGATTCCACCACCTCCCCAGGCAGCCTGTTCCAATGCCTGACAACCCCTTCAGCAAAGAAATTTTTCTTAACATCCAATCTAAACCTCCCCTGGTGCAAATTCAGGCCACTTCCTCTCATCTGATCACTTACTACTTAGGAGAAGAGACCAACACCCAGCTTGCTACAACCTTCTTTCAGGCAGTTGTAGAGAGCAGTAAGGCCTCCTCCCTTCAGCCTCCTTTTCTTCCAGGCTAAACAGCCCCAGTTCCCTCAGCTGCTCCTCATAAGACTCGTTTTCTAGACCCTTCACCAGCTTCGTTGCCCTTCTCTGGACACACTCCAGCACCTCAATTTATTCAGACAAATGAAAAAGGGCTAAAAGGAGAGATCTTCCCCTGGGAAGTGACAACTGCTGTGGGACAGAAGGCTACATTTTCTTCTACATTTTATTCAATTAAATACCACTAACAGTGATGCTCAAACATCACATCTCACAGCAGTATGACAGCTTGTCACCCAAGATCTCTAATCCCTATGCCATTTCCCCGATTGTGCAGACACAGAAATTGGGGCACAAGGAAGGTAAATGTCTCTTCCAAAATGCTACCCTGAGTCTGTCCTCGGGTTGAAATGAAAACCCCAGAACTTGTGAATCCCATTTCGGTGCCACAGCAGCGTGACAAGAATCATTATTTGGGAAGAAAATGTTCCCCCTTGTCTCATTTAGGATAAGTCCCACGGGACACAGGAATCTTAAAAGCTGCTGTAAACGTTGTAGCTTTCATCCCACAAAGTATACAAAGGTAAGCCCAGGAACACACAAACTGTACTATGCAAAGTACAATCCCACAGTCTAGAACAGCTGGCTGTGAACGGATCAGTAGCCTCCTCCTACGGACCACTTCAGAGTGGTGGGACTGGGGAGAATTCTGAAGAGTCCCCCTAACACCTTCTGCAAGAGCTGCTCTAGTCAGTTCAGGACTTCTGGGGAAAGCTGTGACAGGTCTTGTGAAGTCCATGTCTAAGTTCTTTAAATTGCACTTTAGATAACAGGGTATTTACTACAGGTCAAGATCTTCCCTGAACTGCATCAACAACATAGATGTTGTATGAGGGCCAAGTCAGAGCAGATCCTGTCTCTGTATTGCTACTGCTCTGAGGGAATAAACAAAGGAGCTAATCAAAACTCAGAGACATTGGTTTATATTCTGCTAACCTCCACTAAGACAGTTTTCCTTGGGGTCAACTTTCATGCTCACATGAGTACAAAACACAGGGTTTTAGCACAGGTAGCACCCATCTATACAATTTGTTGAATATCGATCTTTTCTATAAAGTAAAAGACTTTCTTCAAAAAAAACCTTAAAAACTTCAATAATGGTTTGTTTTTTTTTCCCTCTTTGTCTCCCAGGTATCCCACGCAACCCTGTCGTTTTGGAAAACTTTTATTGCTTTTACCAGCTTTACGTTCGATTAGTCCGTCCACAATAGAAGAAGTGTTTTTCAAAAAGACCATTGGGAATGTACCAATTACAAGACTGCTTTCAGATATGTACAAATCCAGTGACATATAAATTACCTTAAAATAAACAATCAGGATGGACAGTTTGAGAAGAACTTTTATCTACGGAGAATAAGCCTCAACTAACAAAATCTACAGGAAGCATAAGCCTGGGAATGTTTAGCCTTTAAACCCATTGACAAAAAAATACCCCGGTAGATATGATTCTGCTGCTCTGAACAGAGTGATTTAGATCATGGAGAGAATGCTTTGTTCTACAGAAAAAGTGAAAGTGGTTGGAATTTGGCTGCTATTCCTGTTACTACAGGATGGAGGCAATTCAGATGCCAGTCATAGTTAACAAAGACTCTGCTATTCTCTCATTTAACTGGCAGATCTGAGACAAAATGTGAAAGAAGGTACTTTAGTTTGTTCAGTATTTGGAACTGGGTGACCAAACTTGGCTTCTGTTGTAACACGAGATGCAGTGGCCTTCAGAATTGTTTTGAAAGTAGCCTATGTTGGGAAAATGTTTTTAATATGATAGGCAACATTTAAGACCAGGTTACCAAAACATTGCTTCTGCTATAATACATCATGAAGTGGCCTTCAGAACTGATTAAAAAGTAGCTTATGACGGCAGCTCCATTCTTCCTGCAAAATGAACTGGTGATCTTTGATGTGGATGTCACCACAATTTGTTCATTTAACATCTCAAAGACAGAAGAGCTTTATACACATCCTCCTCGACCTTCCCTCCTTCCTCTTCCACACACACAGACACACGTTCACACACACACCTGAAAAGACACAAGTCAAGAAAGGAAGACTAAAACAGCAAAACCAAATACAATGGAGATGACTGCTTCAGTGTCCTGCTGGCTGTCCCGATGGCACAGTGCTGAAACCAAAGGCAACGGTGGCCAAACTCTTTGTCAGTGAGATGTGCAGAGAAGTGAAATGACTATAAAAAAAAAATCAATGGAAGGAATTTTATTTCAAAGAAATAAAGGTTGTTGACTGATACAATGCTAACAATTTCCAAAAGTCTCCAATGCCTTTTTAGAAAACTCCAGGTTCTAATTTTGAAGCCTTGTTTGCCTACACCCTCTCACACACAAAAAAACGTTATAAGCTGCTTATTTGATGTATGAAAAATGTAGAAAAAACATTTAAAGATAGCTGCTGTACTTTTCAAAATTTGATTTGTTATTAGGAACTAGCACTGAGAAAAATCAGCACTTGGACTATCATAGAATGAGTAAAACTTTTCCTGTACAAAGTGGATTAACTGATTTGTGAAGTTAAAAAGTTGTACTCATTGTATTTACAAAGAATAAAAATATATTGAATTTAAATTACCTTCCACTTTTCTTTTAATGCTTGTCCTTCTACTTCTGAATTACTTTCTTCCACTGTACCCTACCTACCAGGGTACAGATATATTATTCTCTAATAAAATGGATTGCTTTGGATGCTGTGGAGTCTCCATCATCAGAGGTATCAAAAACAGGTTAGACAAACATTAAAGGAACAGCTTAGGTGATCCTGCCTTGGGTCAAAGGAACCTTAAGGTCCTGCATAGAGCTGTTTCATGTAATTCAAATATACACCTGCTGCAAGGTTCCCTTCTCCAGGAGCTGACACAGTGCTTTTTCTAGGACACAATACTAAACAGATCAGAGGTCTAACCTAGTATAAGTCTCTGTTTTGTGTTTTTACAGTTTTTAATATTGGTGGATTGTGCAGCTAACAAAGGGTGATGAGTATAAAACCACTGCTTCAATTAAAAAGATTCTGAGGTTTTATTAAGGTGTCCAATTGTGTAATCACACCGAAGAAAGAGGTAAGCAACTCCCAATGCACAGAACAAGTTGGCAATAGGACAAGGGAAATATAACACATTGTTCATATGGCAGTGAGTGACCAAAGAGCCATGCACGCTAAAATGACAGGTGGAAATGTGCAGCGTACATCAATGGTTCACTGGTTTTCAGTGTCAAGGAATACAGATCACAAGCGAAATCCTAGCTCCACCGGCTCCAAGCACAAAAATCAGATGCATTTCAGAGGTCAAAGTTTTCACCTCAACTCTCTTCCATTTGCACAGTCTGCTAGGTCTCACATTCTATCCTTTCCAAGACAGCCAGACCATAAAGTATACAAGACCAGTCTTCTGATGAGCCAGCTGTGACAAAGCATGGACTACAGCGCTTCACAACATCTATTAAAACTAAAACCAGCATGGAGCACCTGAGAGTGCATTTACCACAGGGCATAGCACATTCTTAGAAAGAAGCCAACGAACACCTTATGAAGTGTTCTTCCTGCACCTGTGATAACCTGCAATCATTTTCTGCTCTCTACACTAAAAACAACTGTACAGGGCAGAAAAATCAATTGTGGTTCTCCACTCTGTGACAATTCAGTTTACGAGCTACAGAAGTTGAACCCAGTGCTGTGCCGAACCCCATGCCAGAACACTCGTTTCAGTAAGATTCATGCTGCTGTCCTGGAGCAGCAATAAATATGAACTGCATCCACGCTGCAAGGCAGCTGGACTCTGCAGCGTGCTGTAGTCTCAGTCCCTAGATCACCCAGGCCAGAAGATGCAACAGAGTGTATTGGCTTCCTCGCAGTTGCAAAGCAGGCAGGGCAATAGGTGCACGCCCATATCTCATCCTTTTACCTGCAGGACCTAGCCCAGCTGCAGAGCGGACTCATGAGCTGGGAACAATGCCCGGCTCCCTGTGGTTTAGGCACGGCTAATCTCAGATCATGTCTTCCTCCCAGTACTGCAGATTGCACAGGAACAGAACCAATTACACTAGACTAGAATCAAGGTCTCTAGATGGCCTTCAAGAACTGAAGGTGAGGTGAAATTCCAGAGTCCAGTGCAGATGTCCTGTCAACCTCAGAGGTTAACACTCCAAAGTCTTCACTTTGGAAACAGAAATACTTCCACATCAAGCATGCAGCTTTTCCCTCTTCAACTTAGTATTTATTTTCCACAGCAAATGATACAGATTGTGTCATCGTATTGTAGGGATAAGATGGGACATTGATTTCTGGAGGTAGCTTCTCAGAAAAGAACATTTGAGAAAGGAAAAATAATACATTACTATGTATCTAAACCCAAATAATAAAACTTCACATACATTTAGCCCTTCTTCCCCATTTCTAAGAGTAAGTCAACTTTTAAGTGTGATTTAACAAGCACAGGGAATTTTAGAATTAATTTTACATTAATGAAAACTTATTGAAAAAGCTAGACTGTGTTGAAAGCGAGACAGCTCTGGGTTGCAAGTGGGCTCTGTCAGTTTTGGTCCCTGGTTTCATGAAAAGGACTGATGATAGAATCACAGATGATCTTGATTTGGAAAGGACCCATAAGGATCATTGAGCCCAATTCTCTGCTCTGCACAGGACTACTTAACACCAAATCAAACATCAGCACACTCCCTGCCATCCTTAGGCTCAGGTGCTTTGGCCTACACCTGTCAGTTTGCACTGGGAGTGGGCCAAAGGGGTTCCACTTTATACTGGGACAGGGCCCAGTCTGTACTGGGAGAAGCCAGGAGATCCAGTTTGTACTGGGATATAGCTTGGAGAGATTCAGCAGTCTTTACTAAGTATGAAGGAGAAAGAGCAACTATTTGAGCATCTAACTATTCAGTGTAGCTAGTCAGGAGTACTACATGTAATCCAGCCAGCTACCCCTGTTTTGTCAGTTCAATCTTTTACATCCGAATTTCCATAAATGAGGTTAATAGTCTTAGTTAATTAAAACTAGTAACTGTGCAGGATGTTCTAGACAGTAGCAAGTATATACAAAGGAAAAAGCAGCCAAGCTAAGTCTAAGCCAACTTGTACTGTTACCAAACAGCACACAACACTGGATCAGATTGCTGCTAGTGTTCTCAAATCCATTTTCAAGAGCATACGGATAGGTAACTCCCATGTCACATTTGGAAGCACTAAGGAAGCTTCTCCAGCCATAGAAGCATCTAGTGAGGGGGTGGGGGAGCAGGAAACGAAAACTCCAGCAGTATTGCTTGTGAACTGTCGTTCAGGCATCAACAACCTGCATTTCACCAGTGGTCATACAAGCACAATGCCACAGCTTCCCTTTCCTTTAATGATCAAGGAAGTGGCCTATAATCACATAGCAGGCTTGTATGATTTCATGTCCCCAGCTGTAGTTGTAGAGCAGAGCTACTTTAATCTAGGACTGAATTTATAATAATGGGTTATATCAACATTCCTTTCTCTGTAGGATGGTACAGTTTTCACTTGTTACTTGAAGCTGGATCGGTGCTTCTCATGCCAAGTAGAAAGGTACCCTCTTCCTAAACTTACAGAAGCCACAGATCTGTTGACTGCCTACCATAAATGGAGTTCCAGCTTTGGCTCCGCAACACAGGAATAGCCTTCAATACCTTTATATGCTCTTTAATACTTGAGCAGCGAGTGCCAGCATTTAAGGGTATTTGGCGCTGGCTGTTAGTAACACAAGGCTACATTGCAGAGGAGCATCACAGCAAGGCTGAAACACCAGTTCACTTAGTATAGTCAAGTCCCTGCTTCTCAGAAAGCATGAGATACCCCATGCTCAAGGTCAAGAGTGACAAAACATTTGAAGTGCATTTTCACTTTTATTTCAAAACTTTAGACAAGTTATTTAGTATATAAATTTGATTTTTTCCTCTTACAGAATATAAAGATAATTCCCTCATTACTTCAGTATAAAGTGTTTTACAAGCTTGAAGACAATTGCATAAGTGTTTCTCACACAAGGAATCAGAAATAAAGCAGTCTTTCTACAGAAGTTCAGACAGATGACTACCTCGGAAACAGCATAACAGTTTAGTCAAATACAAGTGAACGTGTGACACTACAACTGTGAAAGTTCAAGTAAGGCCAAGTCAGTAAACATTAAGTCATTGCAAATAAGAGTGGAAAGGTTTGTGAGACATTGCAAGGGGTGGATAGTCTCATAGTATAATACTCTTAAATCAAGGATTCAGAGGGATTTAGCTAGAAGGCAAGTGAGTTCTTTAATGCTATAAAGCATATGCAAAGACCAAGCAGTGTACTGATGTTAGTGGAGACTTCGTGCCCGTTTATCCTCAGCATGCTACCATAAACTACAACCTCTTAAAACCAAGCATAAGAACCACTAATGTTTGAGAACAATGTTTCAGAACTCAAGTATGTCTTATTTTGGATGGTGTGTAGTTTTTGTCTATTACTTCATCTTGCAAGAACATGTGAAGACAGCGCTCGTTCTGTGCCAGTGGGTGGCCTGCAACCCTGGAGAGGAAAAAACAAGCATTAGTGCTAACAAGTTGGGTCTACTTGCAGCTAGCCAGCACAGCAAGATTTCATACCAACAACCTATGGTTCTGCACTTAGGCATAGATCCCACTTCCAGTTCATTGCTGGCAACTACAATGATGTCTAGCAGCAAGATCTGTCGCTGTCCCCCACGTGAAGTTAGCCTATAGAAACCCTGAGCTACCTCTGATCATTTGGAAGCGTGTTATGCCATCATCTGTCACCTACAACTGAGAGAACTATCCAAGACCCCATCCTAGCGTTAGGAAATCTAGAGTGAAGCAAGCCAAGTAGATTTTTACAGGTCTTCATGTCTTTGACACGGGATACCTTTCCAAAGGCTGCTGAATCCCTCAGTGCTCAGTCAGTAGCAGTTAACCCAGGCAGAGTTACAGACCTACTCCAACAGGGGTGTGAAGCTCTTCTGAAGGCTCTGACACTCTTTAGAGCAGTGACTTACCATGGACACTATTCCTAGCGCACACGAGCAACACTGATGCACAGCCAGAGGGTACTGGCTATTCTGTTAATTACAGATGTCTTTAGATATCGAAGATAGGAGATAGAGCGTGTCTGCTCTAGAATAGATCTGCATCTCTACTGTAGATTTAGTTTTGTTCCACATATAGACGTAGCCACCATCCTTTTAACAGTAAAGGAGCTGAAACTGACTTAGAAGACATCGCCAAGCTTGGAGAAAAACCACAAGGCATTGCATTTAGTTCCTTAAAATACCACACAGCCTTCTGTGTAGGTAAAAATCTAAGAGAATCAGAACCCCTGGAAAGTGATCACTTATGGATATGAAAACCCAAAGCAGTTTGGATTGAAAAAAAAAGTTACATCCAGGTCAGTCAATCAAGACAGGCTTCTTCCGCTGAGAAAGCCCCCCCATCCTCGCTAGGACAGCTTGTGTCAGTCTTATGGTCCCCATATCTGTCAGAACATTTCTACCCTAAATGGAAGTTACTAAGTTAAGCACATAGTCAGCTCCAGTGGCTCAGCACTTCTAAGTGCTTTTATGCATCTTCTACAAATGTATCTATTGTTGCTTATTTCATGACAGAACAATTCATTTGTCACTTCTCATGTGTCATTGAGAGTGTCCTTTAATGAGGAAGTTGAACTCTCCTATTCAGCATTGACAGATTATTTCTAGTACAGTAATAAAACTTATCAATCTTGCCAGGTTCTAGTAAATGGGCAGCAGTCTCAAGCACTAGTTAACAAGGAAGAATCTAGAATAACTAGTTTGAGTTTCTTACCCCCATCAGACTGAAGTTGCTGGCCTTGAACTTCAGGAGAAAGATATACAGGAGAAGATGGGGCAGTGACATATTCCTTCTCTCTTTCAAGAAGGCTGGCAAACTGGTGGCTGAATTGCAAGACTAGATATGATTCAGCTCTTTGTTTCACATGAATACCCCACTCTGCATTGGTGTTGCCTCAGTATTCTTCACTAAGGTGACCTTACACATAGCAGCTACTACTTCAAAAACTTTCATATATCCCCAAGTCAGGTTCAGGCAGACAAGAGCACTGCAACATAGCCACCCCTGTGAATGTCATTTAGGTAGTACTGATGGTGGTACCAGCAAGCTGGCCCAAGAAAGCTGACTCAAGTAAGCTGCACTGCTGTGACTTTGACAAAGCTTCTCAACAACATCCATCTTAACACTCCTGGATATCAAGAACCGACATCGGTACACCAAGATTTTTTTGGTTGCAGTGATACTGTTTCTGAGGGACTCTCCTCTAGTTCTAGAAGCCTAGACCAGCTTTGAGAACACAGTAACATGAATGTGTTATGCAAATTACCTTCAGGTCCAAGATCACTAGTACCCAGAGTACTCTGTATAAACTTTAAAGCTTCTAGATGGTTCAAAACTTTAATTAATAATGTTTGCTTGATGAGTTGGTCATGCCACTAGAATAAATTGATGAGGTTGAATAGCTAGCAGTTGTGCCTGAGAAGCCTTGTTCCAGCTGTACTCAAGTCTTCCATCATATCAATATCTACATTAACAGTCTGCTTTTATGTTTCAAAGGAGGAAAAATTGACCAAGAAGTTCCACACTTCCACAAGATCAATGCATTACTTGCTATAGATCTGAACAAGTGATACCAGTAAACTGGCCACTCCATTACTGTCAACTATACTGAGCTCTTCAGAGATTCCAGTTGAGTGTTTTGCTATCAGCTGCTTCAGAACATAAACAGCCCTCTTCCCCCATATACTGCTAGATTTTGCATACAAAACTTTCAGTAAGTGCACACCTTCCTCATCTAATGTAGATTTCTGAGATTGCATGGATAAAAGTTGTACTTTACAGTCATGACTGCCTTGATTGTACAGGCTCAAAAATCCCAACACAGTCCATCTTACTGTAAGTGCATCTGCCTCCATGTAGTGTAAATGCTAAACTAGATGCCTTGCAAATTCATTCCACTCATCTTTAAGCAGAGGAAAGAGCAGTCTACAGCATTTTAGCTGCTCAGAACCATTAGAAATACCTGTAGATTGAGCCTACAAGCAACTATGTTAAGAAAAACTTGGAGATTTTATACCGCTTATTTGCACAAGATTGTTTCAGTAAACTAGTCACTTGCAACTCTAAGCCACATGCCTGAACTGACAAGCAGATTCTTGTAAATTCTGCGTTAAGTCACAGGCATCCTACGTCCCTGTTAAACAGCACTACTGCTGAACAAGATTAGAATGCTAGTGGAACTGACAAGCTTGAACTTTTGAAGGGAGCAGTCCCAAATTCAGTTGGTCTGAACAGTGTTGTCTCTAGAGACCAGAAGAGCCAGTTAACAGATAGTGTTAATTCTTACCCGCTGTTTGGATCCACATGGCTAAAGAGATTAAAGTAGCTCTTCAGGTCAATATACAGACAGCAGTTAGTAGCGTCAGATGGTAGAAAGAATCATAGGACTGTTATAATTTCTGCTTATCCTTTGAAAAGCAGGGACAAAACTCAAAGTGTCTATTTCAAACTGCATGTGTATGGACCTCAGGTAGTGTTTTTACATCTTCAGATCTTTACATCTCTCATGATAATTAGAGAAAATATGCATCATTATACAAGCTGATAATATCTCGCATCTGCAAAGTAAACTGCTGTAAAGCCTACTGTAAGCTCCATTGTTTACCCAGTGGAGGATACCTTTTCAGAAATGAAAAAGTAGAACTATTTTGAATGCTATAATTTTAGTAGTAATTTGCATAAATTAACACCACTGCTAACATTCATTTCAGCTGTTCAGGTAAGCATTAAAATATCCAAACTAAACACTGAATGAGCACTGTTAGTATGTCCTACTGTGAGAATATGTGAATTATATGTATAGTATGTAGAGGTGCTACCATAGTTAGATGTTTAGCAGCTTTAGTTCAGTTTTCCAGAGCTGAGTTCCAGGGTTTGTTTCTAGATAACTAAACCCAACACTTACTTGTTTATAAATTGTTCAAGAGCCTGCTTCCTCTCCTCTATAAAGGCATCATCAAATATGCCATCATCTCCTCGGAAGGGGAGCTGACGGAGAAGAGCTTTTCCTGGTAGAGGTGGTACCACAACCTGAAAGATTTAGGAAAGTGTCCTTAAGTGCAGCCTGTAAGCAAGTTTATACACCTCCTGTGCCACCTCTTCCTCCTACAGGATTCATCAATCACATCCCCAGTGAAGTAATAAAACATCGCCAGAGAAGAACAGTATCTGCCCACAGAGGTAAGTTGAATTCAAGTAGTTTAACTCTGAATTAACTCAAAACCATTAAACAGCTTCTATGATATGACCAAGTTTACTGAAAGACTGACAACAGTTTAGTTTTGGATATTTTCAACCACAATATCTGCTCTATATGCTTTATAAAATAATGGTAACACTTCAGCATCACTATTGTGTGTCTATGAAAACTTATATTTGCCTTTCATTTTACCCACCTTGCTTTCTCTTTCTAGTTCATTCCTTAGCCATTCAAAGTCACTGTATCTTCTTCTGACCGTAGATTCTTTCAATTTGAAGATAGGTAGATTTGTCTGAAAACAAGAACATAAGCTATTGATTAGGTAAGTTAGAAGTTTCGAAAACAGCTTATTTCTTGCTTCAGCTCAAGTTACAAGTTAGCGCCACTTCAGCAAAAACATTATGGAGAAACACTCAAGATACAGGAATAGAGATAAAGCCCTATAAGCTACATGAGTAAGCTGTGCCTCAAACTGCTTAACTGTGGACCCCACCTACATATATGGCATCCTAATCACTGGTATTTTGCCACCATACCACCTAGGAGAATAGCAGATTTGCTGGCCCCTTATGCTTCCTAAGACTGCACAAGCGCCTTCTGTTCTTACTGTCTTGAGAGCTGGATTCCCAGTGCCAGTACAGAATTGGAAGGCCAGGGGAGAGAAGAAGTCTTCTTAATCCACATAGGCTCCTCTTACTGCACTCAAGGGAGCGTTTCAGGTACAGCATAGGACATTAACCAAGCTTCCTGTACTTTCCTGCTACCTGATACAACATGGCCTCCAACATCTTTAAAAACAAAACCAGTAGATCTTACAGTGCATCCATTCAGGCCAGATAAAGCTGAAGATGTGATAGTACAAGCTGCCAGGTTTGTATAGCTCCAAAGAAGCCAACAAGGCTGAGATGAACACAACATTCAGTGCCGATGACATTAGACTGTTGCTACAAAGTTAAACGAAGCAGAGCGTGATTAGGCAGAGCTTTCCTCAATGAGGCTAGGAGTCGGCACCCAACTCTAATAGCCTTGAAAGAAAAATCAAATGGGAGCAAGACTATAATGCTGCACAAGACCATGTTAAATACATGAGCACCCTGATATATGTCTTTTGCACTAACCTGTGCAAGAGCCTATATTACCCTCTGTTCATTCTTGGGGTACAGTGTTATCTCACTGCTGTAATTCAACGCACATGTTATTTTAAGAGTAGTAATTGAGAGAACACTCTCCTGAAGACATCCCCAAACAGAAAGCTCCAAGACCACAATCTGAAGCTTAAATGTCATTGAGACAGCAAACTGGCTAGAGTGTTACAAAAATGGATGTAGGAGTTATGACCTACTAAAAGCAAGACCAAAAGTCTGTAATTGCTATACATAACCAGCAGTAACAGAATAAAGCTTACCATTGTCAGACTGCATATTCACTATCAGTCTTAATATACCCTTAAAGAAGGCTCTTGAGGAATACCCTAGGAAGCTGATGTTCAACTGGAACTACAGCTATCCACAGTTTTCCTGGTGGCATAAGCACTCAGCTAGTGCCTGTTATTTTTTGTTGTTTTATTTTAAGTTGCAAGCCATCTCTCTCAGCTTCTGGTCACAGTTTGAGTAAATACCCCTCTATAATATCATCTGTAGGATGTTATGCTTAAGCTATTTAGTGATACTTTTGGCTGCTCAGAACAGGTTTGATTGCAAAGATCCCTTCCTGTACTAGGCAGGCCTATGACTACGGGCCATTGTATTATTGCCAGCCAATAACAAGTTTCTGGCTGCCACAGTTCAAAAGTACTTGAGAAGTTAGTTGTGTACTTTCACATGATGCTATTTAGGCCATGATTTACAAGTGACAAAGTGCAGAACAGTATTTCGTTATGAAATCTCTTATTGCTAAAGATCTAAAAGTATTCAAGCTCTCCTTCCCAGGTAAATCATTGTTGATTGTACTAGTGACTAATAACAAAATTGCACTTAAGACTCTTATGCCATAAGTCAAGCTTTATAAATAAACACTCTTGTCTTGATAAGAATGTGCTACTCAAGAGTGAATAAAGCTAGGTTCCCCAGAGTGCATGAAGGAGATTCCCAGAAGTTAAGTACTGGATTATTTTTCTCTGATTTCAGCTATTGGCTTTTTAACCAAGTTCAGCCTGCCACATTACAACATCAACTCCTTGTCAGTGTCTCGGGTAGAAAGTGCTTTACAGTATTTAACATATAGGCTCTCACCTGCAAAAGATATTCCATTCTCCTCTCAAGTTACTTATAAGAAGGATTAGAACTAAACAAAAGCAGCTAAAAACCACCAAGTTCCCAGGTCTTCAGGAACTCTTTTCATGCTTCTGGGCACAAGCTCTATAAAGTTAATCTCTAAACATCATATCAGGCTTACAGGTACAGTGTGGGGGTAGAAGTACCAGTTGAGCTCATTTTACCTTCTACATTCCCTTTTGAACTTGACATGCCAGCCCAGCCAACAAGTCAGAGAAAAGGACAGAATACTTGTTTACTCTGAGTTGAAATGTCTTCTCCAGTTTTGATCATAAGCACTGGAAACATTAAAACTAGAAGAGTATGCTAGAAGGCTCCCATTAAATCAAGTGGCATATAAGTCAACTTGACAACTATATGCTAAAAAGAAAGTGCACGTCCCCTGACCTTTGGCCTAGATACAAATTAGAGTTATCTGTTGATATCAACTTCTAAACCTCATGTTTCTTAAAACCCAGAAACTGCAGTAGTTCTTCTTTCTCTAGAAATCACAGAATCACAGAACAGTCAGGGCTGGAAGGGACCTCTGGAGATCATCTCTTCCAACCCCTTACTAAGACAGGTTCTCCTAGAGCAGGTTGCACAGGATCATGGCCAGACAGGATATGAATGTCTCCAGAGGAGACTCCACAGCCTCTCTGGGCAGCCTGTCCCAGGGCTCTGTCGCCCTCAGAGTAAAGACATTCTTTCTCATATTCAGATGGAACCTCCCTGTTGCCCCTTATCCTGTCCCTGGACACCACTGAAAAGAGCCTGGCCCCATCCTCTTGTCACTTGCCCTTCAGATATTTGTAGACATTTGTAAGATCCCCTCTCAGTCTTCTTGTCCCCAGGCTAAACAGCCCCAGCTCTCGCAGCTTTCCTCATAAGGGAGACGTTCCAGTCCCCTCACCATCTTCATAGCCCTTTGCTGGACCCTCTCCAGTAGTTCTCTGCCTCTCTTGAACTGGGGAGCCCAGAACTGGACACAGCTCTCCAGGTGCAGCCTCACCAGGGCAGAGCAGAGGGGCAGGATCACCTCCCCCCACCTGCTGGCCATGCTCCTCCTAATGCAGCCCAGAACAATCCCACTGGCCTTCTCGGCCACCAGGACACAGTGCTGGCTCATGAGCAGCTTGCTGTCCACCAGAACTCCCAGGTCCTTCTCCACAGAGCTGCCTTCCAGCAGGTCAGCCCCAGCCTGTACTGGTGCAAGGGTTTATTCCTCCCCAGGTGCAGGACCCTACACATGCCTTGGTTGAACTTCATTGGGTTCCTCTCCGCCCATCTCTCCAGCCTGGCCAGGTCTGGCTGGATGGCAGTGCTGCCTTCTGGGGTGTCAGCCACTCCTCCTTGTTTTGTATCATCAGTGAACTTGCTGAGGATACACTCTGTCCCTTCATCCAGGTCACTGATGAACAAGCTGAACAATAAGTTAAATCAGTATTGACTGAGTAGCACTCAGATATGCAGCTGTTAGGATCTATTTAAAAAAAGCAATTTGAGAGCCCCGTTTCATACTGCTTAACCTATTTACATCTTTGTTCCCCATTTTTAACTCTGGATGTATTCACATCTGAAGTTACTGTGTGTGCCTTTCTCATTCACGATTATTATAGTGTTTGACCAGACCACTTTTTTCCTACAGTAAGAAGGGTTTCTGCATGTCCTACTGCCTCCATCTACTACCATGGATAGATGGTTTTCATTAAGCAAGCCAGACAGCTGCTGAAGCATGTGTTCTCATTAGCCAAGAATTTGGTAGAAGGAGACAAGCCTAAGGTGTCAGCAGAAACTTTAAACTTCTATTGAAGTGTCACTTCAAGATCATACCAGATATAAAAAAGTTATTCTCAGCTTCAGTTTATGTTGAGCTATCCTTGCTTAGTCACCGAGGTGCCAGTAGCTATCCTCCACACTGTTAATGCTTTGTTTGCCTGCTAGAACAGAGGTAAGAGTAAGGTACAAAACTTGAAGTCAGACTAGTTTCATTTTTAGAAACATTCCTCCCCATGCTCATCCAGCATTAGTGTTGGCTTTTTAGCCTGCTGATCTGTGAAGTCTATGTCATGAAACTCACGACCCAGTTTTCGCATAGCCCCTGGAGCACAGCTCATTCCTCTGACAAGTTCAGCATAATTATTGCAGCAATCATTTTACAGTGCAATAATTAGTCTCACTTATCGAAAACATTTCCAACAACTGCCTAGTTCAAAATAATGGCTCTTAGCAGTTTGAATGCAAGCCCTCAACCTGAGAGGATTATGCATTACCCAAGACATTAGACAACCATAAGTCACCAGTCACAATTGCTGATAAAGCATTATTCCAGAAGGAACAATAAACCAGCTCTGCCCAAGTCCCACATAGCCCAAAATTCTAAGCATAGAAAGATGCTAAGACCAGGCAGATTCTGTCTAGCACTGGTTTTGTACCAACTATATGCAGACAGCCTTTAGGCTTTCTGACTACTGTTAAATCAACAGTCTGTTCTGCTGGATGAGTTAACAGCCAAGCGAGTACGCTACAATAAACATAGTCAGAACAGATGCAGAGTTAAATTACATAGTTAAACAGCAGATGACAAACCCAGACCCTTAGGTCACTCCTGCGCTCCTCCACTCATATACCAAATGAGTTTCTGTAGTAATTTATCTAGTGTTCCCTAATGGAAAGCAGTGGTTGCCTGCTAACAGATTTCAGGGCAAAACCCATATTCACAGTAAGCGTGTTTCTTCAGCTACATTATGTTATTACAACGTGTCCAAACTACAAGTCCAACTCCAAGCTCAGGAGGTTCCCAATTCATATCAGAAGCAAGTGACAATCTTAAGACAGTAGCTTGGATAACCAGAAAACAGCCTTTGGCTGTTACTACAACGAATCCCTGAACTACGCCCAATTAGAAGTCCAAAAATTGTTTATGTATACAAGTGAGGAGACTTCCACAGGCAGAATACAAGTAGTTTGAGTAACAGTCAATACTGCCCATTCAGCTTCAGATACACAGCTCACCAATGCAGCCATTCTAGTACATAAGTTACCTTGAATGCAGAAGGAAAACGAGGTACTTGAAATACATTCATTTATAATGCTAATTAATTTTAAGTTTTCTGTTACCTAGACAAGTTTAATTTATAGAGTGAGTAGAAAAAACCTTGCAAACAGCTCCTACATATTTGTTTCCAGACATAAATTGAATGCAAATAGCGTTTGGGTTCCTTCAAGGAGCATGCCGACTCTCCACAAGACTAACCCTGAATGTCACTGCAGCCCAGCCCACCCCACAACTGCAGAAGCTCCACAGCTGTTGCTGTTGAAGTAAGTTTGATTAATTTCCTTATCTGCCAATGTAACGCTCAGCAGCAGCACTGCATTGCCATGTCTCCCACTCCTTACAGACTCAGAATAAAGCTCCACTGTTGCCACAGCACCCACTTCGATGTTACATTTTTAAGCAGGTTATGGTAGCCTTGATACAACTATTTCCATTAAAATAGAGTGAAATACAGCACTCAAAGTGCTCAATTTTGATAGAAGTTTGTGGCCTTGACTCTCAGAAGCTAAATTCGAGCTTCTTACTGTCTCTTCATACAAGCTGTAATCTTTGTCAAGAGACTACACCCTGTGGGCTACATTTAGTCACCAATGGGAGCTCTGGGGTATTACAGTACGTAGCATTCAGGGTGGACAAAAATGATTATGGTTTTCTTAATGCAAAAGCCTGCTGTCCTTTAGTACAAGAAGCTGGCTCCAGCAGTCCACTGTTATTGCAGAAACTTTGCCAGTGGTTTGTTTCCTTCCCGACTTGACATAAGCAGCTGCCTCCCCATTTCCTACAATTATGAAAAGCAAGAAAGAAGGCAAACATGCCCTAAACTTCAGTTGCTAGAAGTTTAGATTTTTGCTGTGTACTTTACCGAAAGAAAACCTCTTTCCCCACTGCAAAAAGGTCAGATAAGAGGTTGTTATTTTCCCAAGTTTCCTTTTGATCAAAGAAGAGTTCTACCGCCCCTTTTATCCACTTGGTGTCCAGGTCTACTGAGGGTACACTACATGCAAAAAGTCTAAAGTTAATAGAACGCTGAAAAATCTGACCATACATACACACCCAAGTTTCAAACAATGCTGACTTAAGCTATACCAAGAACTATAAAGCTTCCCACTCCACAGTACCACAACACAGAACAAGGATGTTTTCCATCTAAAGGACTAAGGCAGCAAAATCCCAACATCAACACAACAAGGACTATTGGTCTTTAGACAAGAGCTAACCCTTGCCAAGCCCAGTGCCTTCAGTCCAGAGTTTCTCTAGGAAAATAAGCATAGAGTGCCTGGGGTTTTGCCAAACAGCATCTACCATCACCTGATCAAGTCCACCAACATCATGAACAGCTGAATTATGGTATGCCACAGTCAAAAGGCTCAAAGCATGGTAAGTCTAGAAAAACAGATTTAGCGATGCTTTATTCTTCAGGCTTCATGCTCAGAAGCCAGAGGTAAAAGCAGGAGCCCACTTAAAGGAGGACACATTCAGGCAACAGCTTTTGCAACACCCAGACAGAATCAGTAACTCTAGATAATTGTTTCAGGGTTGGAAAGCCAAAGCCTCCTTTGGAATACCAAATATTCCTTTTAAAGGGAAGGGATTGCTACTTTTACACAGTTGATTTAGTTTACTGTAATGTTACCATTCATCCCTTATTGAGAAGGACTGAAAAGGGATCACCTGAAGTTGATGCTTTAGCATCACTAGCTGACATCTACCAGCTACAGTCAAGTGGGGACTAAAAAAAATTTGCAGTGAACTGCTGCAATTGCTATTTTTTATTGGTTTTAATGTGCTTTGCAAGCTAGAGACAGTCCAGTATCCCTACACTTCAAATATGCAAAAATAGATGAGCAATATAGAAGCAGGTATACCAAGTAGCAAAAAAAATCTCTTTGTATTTCCATTTTTATTGGAGCAGCACTGTTTGCATTCTTAAGTAGCCACCTAACAGCTACAAAAACACTGATAGCTCCTGTTTGTTAATTTGTAGCATACCACAACACTTGGCAGGTTCTGCAGCTTAAGCCCGTAGAAAGTCTCTGAACCTTTATTTCCAGGTATAGTGGTGGCTTTAAACCACTTCAGATTAGTTTCATTTTCTTCTGGATTTTAGAGTAAAGCTGCTATACACTAGCTTATAGTTATACTTTCAAGATTGGCTTTGTGACCAACACAAACTATACTGTCATATGACCCAGAAGATTCTCCCATGACAGAAGCTTTGAGCTGGATTCTCAAGAAACAGCCACAGAAGGAGTATGTTCACAGACGTCTTCAGTTTGTGATCAGGATATAAACCCAAATATTTTACAATGTAAGGGCTTCTCCATCCTTCTCTTGTCAAAAAAGTTACGGCAGTAACCACAACTTCAGACCCTTCAATCAGTGCTGTAACTTCACAGGACTTTCAGACTACGTACTTGCTAAAATAGCCTCCAGTAGCACAACTGGCATTGCATTACCAACTAAAAAAACTCTGAATACTTTCCCTACAGTTAGAAGCTCATAAATCTACATTGCATTATTTACTTCCCCAGATGAAAAACAGTAGACCTGACTGCTCTAAAGTTCAAGCTGACACTTTCCTGGCAAGCCATCTAAAAATAAAGATGTATCAAAACACTCTGGCATCACATGCCTACCTGGATCACAGCCATCTGTCCTACAAAGATTAGGCATTGTTCCGTTTGATTTGGTCTGTTCAGCACTGTACTAGAGTGCACTCTTAATACATGACAATCAAGGCCTGCATTGTATGCACAGAAATAAAAGAGTCCAAGTCCCCAGTTAAAATAATATACTAATAAAGAAGTACTATTCAAATTTGGTTATTTTATTTACACAGTGACAGACACCAACATCAAACTAGTTTAGTGCCTTTGGACTAGGCTCTTGAACCTAGTTTAATCAAAAACCTCTACAGAAAAATCAGCTGCTCAGAGCTAATACATGCAGTAGACTTGTAAATCTATTCTCCTTGCTTTGCAAGTTTCTTTTGTCCAAGCCCTTTCTCCCTAGTCAGTGTCCTGGGAAGTTCTTAGCCTTCCAGCTATCCTTTTCTGAATCACTGCTCAATGGAACAGTTAATGTTTGAAAGGTGCAGTACCTGGGCTGTAGAACAGAGAGCCAAAGTCAATAGAATCAGTGCATTTTTGTTCTTTGAAGGAGTCTAAAAATACCTAACTGGTAGCAGTATCTAGAAAAGCATATTAAAAGAGTAATTAACTACAGTTAGAGCAGACTTAGTGTGACACAAGATTTGCAGTAGTAGAAAAATAGAGCATTAGTGCTGATTATGCATCCCTAAACACATCCACACTGAGTCAGTGTTTAGTCATTACTCAACCACAAGCTTCACGACTATGAAACTGAACAATGTTGAAGCTAACTACATGTCCCAGCTGCTTTGATTCTTCCCATGGTGGGAGAAGTCTGCAACTTCAAACCCTGCAAAACACATGAAGGACAGGAAATTTGGTACCATTCAAGGACAGATCATTTCAAAGACACATTCACCAGCTCAAGAGTGCCACTTCGCAAAGCCATGGCATAAGACAAGTGCTTTTGAGCAAATTATACTTTCAGTTTTACTGTCCGACTCAATTTGATCACAGAAAATAGACTCAAATCAGTCACTTGAGTCAGAATAGTGTAAATATGCTGAAATGCAAATGCTGTATCCAAGCTAGGTCTTGGAAAAAAATGGGTTAAGATAAGACCAGACTTTCAAAAGCAGCACAAGTTTAGTACTTTAATATACTTTACTTGCCTGATCCTTTAGGACCAATACTATTTCTAACACTGGAGGCACTTCAAAGCCTGTGTGCTCATTTCCTTCCCCACACTAGGCCTACACAGTCAAGTACCTTTGCAGGTCTACATAAGTCTTTCTGCAGAAAATACAGGAAAGGTGACTGCTGCCTTAAAGAGCACTAGCATCACCCATGTGACATTTCACAACTGGAAACACAGCAGCAAGGATTACCTTTCTACACCTCAAAACAACCCACTGAGCTGTCAAACCTTGAGAAGCTATGGTGTGCCTTAATGCTGAGTTTAATCATACTGACTAGAGGCAACAGGCCATTCAACATTAAATAACAGAACCAAGATGACAGACTTTTTGTTTAACTTTGGCTGGACTAAAAAGAACTCTTTAACTACTTGGACTAGTAGCTCCTGTAACGGGTATTTTATTTTAGTTCTGTCAGTTTGACTATTAATGACTTTCCTGCAATTTCTCACTAACCATGAACAGATAATTTAGCCTTTTAGTCTAGGTGACAAACCCAATTAAAGTGGGCAGCACAGAAGCCAATACAGAAACAGTAATAGATGTAATAGTGTGAATAAAGCGATATCTTCCCAAACATAGCAAGTTCCTGGACACCCACATGCTTTGTTGACAGTACTCTAACCAATGTGCTTATCTCCTATGGCACTGCTTTTACAGTGGGTGTATGGCTCTGAAGTGCGTCACCAGTTGCTGGGATTGGAGTTAGCTTGTAAAGCTTATGACTTGTCTCCTTAAAGGATTTAGCAACTGAAGCTGTTGCACAGAATCTGAGCAAAGATGTTCCTGTTGACCCACTTACCAGGAAATCTGTCTCAACTACAGTAAAAGTCAGATGATATCTGGAACTGGATTGAGGATTGCAGATACGCTGTAGGACAACTGTCACTTGTTCTACGTTTGCTTGCTGGAATTTAGAGGGAGGACTGGCTTACACACCATAAATAGTAACATGCTCTTGTTGAAAAGTGTTGACATGCACAAGCCCACCCTGAAAAGGTTTAACAAGTAGAAGGGAGCCATCACCCCTCTGGTGGCAGCTCCTGAGTGAACAGCTAGTAAAGACTCATCAGAAACAGCATATGGCATGCAAGAGTATTTACACTGAGAGCTTAACTGTTGGTTCACATTCTTCCTCAAGAGGTAAGGGCAGCAAAGCAGTTTGTTGTATTACTTTAGCTGACAGTCTAGTTGATTATGTTAGTTTTAACCATTGCACAGTTACCATACTGTGATCGTCTCGTATCTTTAGATACAATGACTACTTTGTCAAGTTCTATTTCACTAGAAAAAGCACTTGGGGCTTTATACCCTCCTGCATTGTTCTCCTTTTTAGCTCACCCTAAGCCTTCACACAAAGGATACCTCAGAATGGTACAAACTCACAGCCTAATGCTGCTGCTGAAAAGCAAATTCTCAAGTACCCTGTACATGACCCACCCAAATTTGCCATTTTAGCACTGCAGGATGGCATTTTTTTATCATTTACCATTACTGAAGAAATTTGACTTTCATTGCCAAGCTGCACTGTAGTAGCATACCACAGCATTGTGTGCCTTATAGTGGTTGTTATAGTGGAAAGCTTTGTCATAACCTTGTCCAGTTTGCCAAGAACAAAACATTTTTTAGTGCAAGTTCAAGCTCAGAAAGTCAATACCTTGGCCAACTGACCATCTGAAGTAAGCTGCCCTGCTGGAAGTGCTATATATGTTCTAGCTGCAGCACTCATGAGCTTAACAGCTTGTTGAAGTGCCATGCACTTAGAACAATGCACAGCCACCCTACTAGTCTGCACAGAGACACACATGATGAAGAACTTTCCTAAGTATTGAAATATAACCAACTTGCTTATCCAGTAGTTTACTGCTGAGCACTCTACCCAGAACTTTTGAGTTCCCCATTAGGCTTTCCAGCTTCCACCAGAACTTGATGAATACAGCAATACAAGGACTAAAGCATAAGGTTGTTCCACTTGTTGCTTTCCAAGAAACAGACATACTTCAGCTGCAATACCAGTAGAAAACTTGCCAATAAAAGCTTTGAGGGAACTCTGCAGTATTTCACACAAGTATATTTTGCAAGGTACTAGTTATCAGACATCAGCTTAAGAGTCTTCTGGCAAGCTCAGTCTTCCCCCAAAAAAAAGTTAAGCTTTGAGATTCAGACAAAGCAATAAAGACAGAATTACCCTTGGACTGAATTTGTAAACACTATGGCAATGGTACAAGTCTAATTGCTTCAACACAAACTTGAATCTCAGTGTCCTCTCTGACAATTTTCTGGCTTCACATGATCTCCAGCCATAACATGAGGCTGTCCAGTAGCTTCTACCAGGACTTGGCAACAGTTAAGCAATACATACCTGCACCACTTAACGTTTTAATGTTAACATTAGTTGAAGACATAGCTTTCCAGATGTGACACAGGTAACTCCAGCTTCTGAGGTTTGTTCTGCTGCTACTACTAGCACTGTTGGGGGAAGCTACAGCCACTACTTTCTGTGACAACAAGCAGCTGTAAAACCACAGAGGCTAGCTGGTGGCTATTGTCTGCCACACTTCAACAAGCAGCTTGTAGTACAAGGTCTAACTTTTAGAAATACAATACTACAGCAATTCAAGTTTGAACTCTTCTCCCATGCTGAAACTTGCGTATTAGCAACATGGTCCGTTTCTGCTAAGAAGCAGTTAATTGATACAAGTTTAGACAGCAAACAATTCTGCATGACTTGTATTACCTGCTCTATAGTCTTCCAGCATACAGAGATATAAAACTCAATTTTACAGTTCATGATAGCTATGAATGTACATAGCATGGATGCAGTATGTGTACAGTAGTGCCCAACTGGAAAGGGAATGATCATGTATCATATAAGAGACAGCCCTGTATACAGGCATGCATATATGCATGTAAGGAAGATGGAGGAGACAATGTTTATATAGCAGTCAGACTGGGAATAAGAATAAAGGTCCCAGTACTGTCACAATGTATGTTTGTTCAAGTCACTTCTAGGTCTCCATTACAACAGGAATCCAGAATTTTCTACCCCAAATAGTGCATGAGCTAAGAGTAACCTGTCTCAAAACCTGCTTTCCTTTCTGCTGAAAAACTTCAGTTGGGAATTTTTAAAAAATAGTATTTTTTTAATCCCAGCAAATCTGGTCTCATTCTCAAGACCATATCATGGCTAAGTCCCTTTTGTATCATCTTGCCTGCATCCAGCAATTCCAAATGCTCAGTCTCACAGAAAGAAGAGTCATCAGGAACTTAAGGCACAAATACTTATCAGCAAGGTAGTTAGATCTTTCTGCCAAGTGGACAGCTAGGGTCTTGACAAGGGCAGTGTAATGCAACACAAGTCAGCAAGTTCTAGTTTGTCCTCCTACAAAGGCCAAAACACAAGCTGCAACTGATATAGTTTATTCTTCCTACCCTATGGACATGTCCTGAAACATGAGGATAGCTACTGGACACAACAACTTGGAAGCATCAGAATTAAAGTATCCTCCCTAGTAGCTTTAGATCTCAGCTGATTTTGCTTTTTTAACTTAAGTTATACTAAGCTGAGAACTTAGACCTTTAATACCAGAAAATCCACACAGGGTTTTAAGTCTTGCCTGAAGAATTTTAGCGACCAAGGCAGCAGCCCTCACCTGAGGCCTTCCCTGTCATGAAAGAATGTGCACTCTGTGGTGTTCAGCAAAAGAAGAACTCATATGGCAGAAAATGTGTGCAGGGAGTCAATGAGGCTTCTTCCCCCTCTATTACCACCTGTAATAACTGACCAGGTTCAATCAGCTGTGATGGAGTAAAGCTACACAAGGTAGTAAACTCAACCACAAGCTACAAAAAGCTAAAAAATTGTAAGAGGTCATCTTTCTCAGCCCAACTTATCCCTGGCAGTATAGACTTAAAGGGTCCCTGCCTCAAGTCCCTACCAGCCACAGTCAAGTGCCACGCTGCAGATATTGCATTTTTCCATTCACCCCTCCAGGCCCTGCTTATGAAACTAGAAAGACCGGGGAACACAGTAGTGGCTTCATGTAGCTTTTCTCAAGCTCAGGACTACTAGCCTTTAGGGCAAGTCGGTGAACACAGCCCTTCCAGCCAGGAAGGGGTCTAGTACTACTAAGAAAAACTATTTGATAGCAGGCAGTGAGGAAACAGCCCTGTTTATCAGGCAGTCCATTTACATTTCAGGTACAGAACAAACCAGGAAGCCCTCCCCCACATACCTGCACCTCATCCCTTCAGCCAGCTTTGACCCAGCACATGTGCCCACTGGACTGACCTACACGTTCCCCACGGGTTTTTGAGGCTGCTGGAACGCTGAGCCTGACCTCCTCCTCAGGGCAGATCCACCCATACTACTAAATCTCAGACAGCTGAGGGCTTGCCCTCTTCTCTTTACCAAGAGGCCGGCGAGCCATGGCTCCCTGCACAGCAGCACTTCAGCCGAGCGGCAGCTGCGCGCAGCCGTGCCCAGCGAGCGTTTGCCCTTTGCTTAACTCAGCCCAGACGAGTCGACTTCGCTACCACCAGAGCGTCACTATCGGCTCCAGCTGCCCGCCGGAGCCGGGGCCTGCTCCCGCTCCTGCCCGGCCGTGCCCTACCCCCGCGGCGCTACGCGCCGCACCGCTGCGGAACGGGCCCCGAAGGGCACGACGGCGGCAGCCCCGCACGGCCAGCCGCGGCCCGGCGGCGGGGACACCCCTCCCGGTTACGTAAGGGCCGGCCGGAGCCCGCGGCGAAGCCCAGCGCCCACACAGGGGCTCCGCGCCCGCCCGCCCCCGCCGCCTATCTGCCCCCGCCGCGGAAGGGGCAGGCGCGTACCCCGCGGGGCGCCCCCGGCCTCCCGCCGCGCCAGGGCAGGGGCGGCCCGCAGCGAGCGGGGCCGGGGCCGGCTCCAGCGCGCCCCGCCGCCGGGCCGAGCCCTCACCTTGACGCGGATCTCGTAGGTGGTGAAGCGGCCGCGGCCCACCCCCACCGTCTGCGGGTTGCCCACGTCGATCTCCAGGAAGTTGCTGGGCGGCCCGTAGGCGTCGTTCAGGTTCTGCGGCTTGCTGATCAGCCGCCGGGTGTCCGCGATCGTCTCGGCCATGGCGGAGCGGGCGCCTTCCCCCCGGAGCGCAGCAGGCCGCGAGCGAGCGAGCACCGAGCGCCGCCACCCCGCGCCGCCCGCCGTCTTATCGCGCCGCAGCCAGCTGACTGCCCGGCAACCCGCACCCACGCCGCCGCGGCCGCGACGGATGCGCCCGCCGCCCGCGGGCAAGGCACGCTGGGCGCTGTAGTCCTGAGGGGCCGGCCCGCTCGCCAGGCCCGGCGCAGCCGCTCGCCAGTCGAACTACAAGCCCCGGCGGGCGCGGGAGGCGTGTCGCCGCCGCTCTGCGCGCTGGCTCCGCGGGGCCGTCCGCTGGGCGGGCGCCGGCCGGGGGGCTCGGCCCCGCTCCGCCCGGGGGCAGCGGGGCTGCGCGGGGTGTGGTGCGGGGCTGCCCGCCGATTGCCCTCTCTTGGGGCCCGCCGCGGGTCCCCTTCTGTCGTGCAGGGAGGGAGCAGCTGTGCGGGCAGGGGTGCGGCCCTGCCCGAGGCGGTGCGGGCGGCCCGGGCGGCTCGGCTGGGCCCGGCCCTCGGTGGGGCCGAGGCGGGGGCCGCTGCTGGGGCGGGGGCGCGGGTCAGGGGCGCAGGCGGGCAGCGGCGGTGCGGTTCGGCCAGCGCAGCAGCAAGCTAACCGGTTTTTCCTTAAACCAAAGAAAGTTCTAATAACACACGACAATAATAACGCATCACTCCCGGCTGCGGCTTTTCACCTCCAGCTCTTAAAGAGTGTGGAAAGGAAGGATTGCAGTTCATTACGAGTGGGGAACCCCAGGTAGGTTGGGTATATTAGACAGAAACATAACCTAGGTCTCAGTGTAAGAGAATAACAAATTAATTTTGCAACAGAGTTGCTAATGGACGTGAACAAAGCTGTACATATTGAGATCAGGGAAAAAAACCAAAGGAAAAGGCAATGCTGTAACGTAGATAGGAAACTGTGAGAACCAGGATGAAAAGACTGAATAGGAAATGCTGTATATGCAAGGTGTTGGGCAAAAGGAATCAGCCAGGTACAAATGTAGGCTGGAAGAGATGCCTGCTAAAATCTCTGTGTTGAAGACAGAAGCCGAGGTTGTTGACCCATGCTGCAAGCAAGGTGGCAATGTTGCCTGTGGTAGCCTTAAAGCTTCAAAAATTCTTGAATTTTCACAAATGATATGCATTTAACAGCAGTATAACCAGCTGGCCCATATTTTATTCAATTTGCTAACATTTCATTCATAAAGGATAAGAAAAGAAAATTGTGTTTACAGAATAATTAAAAAGGTATTTTAGTAACCGAGAGGGATAGAAAAAAAAAAGAGAATGAAAGAAAGGGAGAAGGGGAGCTGATGTAATTGTTCCCTTCCAAGATGTAAGCTTTTTGATTCTTCAGTACCTGATTCAAGTAGATGGTGTGTTAAGATAAAAGAAATGTTGCCAAAGGAAGTGGAATATTTACCTTCTTGATGTACCTAGGACATCAGTGAATAGAAATTACATTAATCCACTGCTAATATTTCTAAATGACTCTATCAGAGGTCTTCCAGGGTTTTTTTGTATCTGTTAACTGTATCCCTCCAATGATTAAATGCATATATCATTTTCCTTCCTTCCTTATGAAAGAGTTCAGGAAATGCTCATTTACTATCCAGGTAGAATGAGACTGTAGAAAAACTAGTTCTATTTTTTCTAAAGCTCTGTGTCTTAGGCAGCAGGCAAAGTGGCAGGCTGCCCAGAGGTCACATCTGAGAGACTCCAAGTTAACATCCAGCAAGTTTGGTTAACAGTTGTCTATGTTAATAAAAAGGTAATCAGAAAGTAGGGATTAACCCAAGGTACAAAAATAGCTTATCCATATTACCAGTATGCTGTAGGTGGTTCGCTTGGTAGCTTTTCTGTGAATTTCCTGCTCATCACTCCTCCAGTATTGTTTCTCCCCCTTCCTAGTGCACCTCCCTTTCTTCCTTTTTTTTGCTAATAGCTGCCAACTATTCATTTTATAATTATAAACAGAAATTAAGCTGACAGAGTTTTACAAAGCGGGAGTGAAAGGAAGCCTTACCTGAATCATACTAGTTATTAAACTGGTCTTGCAGCAAGGCAAGAAAAAACTCATTAATTCTACTGAGATTATATGTGCATGCATCTGGATAAGCTTTTGTTTGTTACACAACCTATGCTACCACATCTGACTGCAAATGTGAAAATACAGCAGAGCACTGGTATTGTCTTAAGTATAATAAACTGTCTGCCTCCCGGCCAAGCCTGTTCTCATTATCTATTCCAAAGAAACAAAAAAGTGCCTAATACTGTACATTTGGGAAGTTGGTGAGCCTGTGATGTATCAACAGTATAATTTGTTCTCATGCTGGGTAAATACTAAGAGCGAGGTTTAAGCTGAATGCTTTTCTCACAGCATACCATCTTAGCACCACTGTTTTGTCTGCTTTTCCTAACAGAGATAACTGGTGGTAGAGAGCTGTATGGAGGCCAGCTCAAGCTACAGAGAGTCAATATTTTCGTACCCGTGTGTCAACAGCATGGCTAAGTAAGGAGGCTACAGTGGTTTGGTTAAGTCTCCCATCTTTTTTTTTTCTTTTTTTTTTTTTTTCATTGAGGTGAAATACAAATCCTCTGACCTGGGAGACAAAGGGAAAGATGCCCTACTTCATGATTAGCCCCCCCTTATGTCACGTGAAAGCATGTGTGCCCCACTGGATACTGAGGCAAAGGGAAGGAATGAAGGTGAGGGGAAGTCAGAGTCCTGGCGAGCCTCCTTGTTTCCTTTCAACCCTCAAAAAATGCATTTGTATATTTTGAATTGTGTTGCAAATGTTTTTTTTGCGATCCATGAGACTGAGTTACACTATCTGTAGCTGGTTTTGTTTGCTGCAAAGATTAATCTCTCAGAATGAAGTTGAGCATAAATTCAGAAAAGGAAGTTTCAATGCTGTTTCTGACGTGAACTTTGGGCCAAATTTCAAATCTAGAGGGAGAGAGGTCAGCTGTGTTTGTAGGTCCAAAGTTTAGATGCAAGAAATCAAGCATTTAGGTTGATTAGGTGCTCATGGATTTGTTACTACGTATTTTTTATTCAACTGACACAAAGATTTTCTGGCATAACTTCAAGTGATAATATGAATACCAGAGTCTTATAGCATGAACTCACAGAAGCAGGTGCTAATGGATGATAAATTCTTAAATTTGATATAGTAATACCTCTCAAGTAGTTTTCTGTTTGTTTCTTTGTTTTCAAAAGAAGTCACATTTAACTGGAAAGGAAACCAAATATCTCCATTATCCAGTCAGGACTCTTCAGCTTTCTGACAAGTGCCCAGGTTAACACATTTTAGTTAACACAGGCATATTTTGTCAAAACTTGTGGGAAATGCTGACTCAGGATAAGGCAAAACCCACAAGACATTGAACTAATTGTGCAATGCTTGTGTGGAAAAAGGACTTCCTGATCCCTACATTGGCGGCCAGTGCTTTGAAACATGGTGTCTGAATATCTGCATTGTGTACTTACCCGACAGATAAAAATATTAAGCTTATAAATCTAATTTGTAATATACACATTATATATATATATATATATTCAGATTTAACTATTATATTCAATTTCTCTTCTCCCTTTTTGCACACCATTATCCCTTTAACAAGGGATGATTCTCACACACAATTCTAGATTCCTCAATGTTTAAAATGTCATCCACCACCTCATGGCATTCATTTCTACTGTGAACTTGATTTGAGAGATGCTGAGTAGTGCCCGTGTAGCTGGTAAACTGTGCAATGGATGTCTGAGCTGACTGAAATGCAGGCTGTAAACTGGTAGTGAAATTGGCTCTAAGTCCATAAGTTTGGGAACATTTATGCAGCTTTATTAATCTGAGGTTTCATAAGCAATGTAGACTATTAATAGCATATTTGATTGTCTTGAAATAGGTGAGGTTAATATCAAGGTTACTCCAGAGTATTTCAACATAATCCCAGGAAAATGGCTTTTGATGGAAACTGTCAATTTTCATAGAGTAGGCTGAATGGTCAGTTCTATATCAAAAGTATGTTTATGTTTGGGAGCCAGAGATGTTTCTCATGGTGGGAGTATCTTGGTGCCTTGCAAGCAGGTAAACCCTGGCCTCCTGCAGAAACTCAGAGAGCGTCTAGTGGAGGCCCGAAGACCCTTAGATACCTACATCCCCATGGGGTTCAGCACATCAGGGTTTCTAAAATGAGTACATTTTATACCACTAGAGGCTAGAGAGGGCCTCTGGAGGGGTTTTATTACACCCCTGATTTTTATTCCTGTTAAAGACCACCTATAGTTTTGGCTAGCTGGAAGACTGTTAATGCAGCTGGGTTGAACAAGTGTCAATTTCTTTTCTACACAGTTGCAGTGTCACATTTTTGGAGGTGAGAAAAGGGACAGGTACAGGGAATGAAGCATACAAAGATAACCTATACCTGTTACAGGACATTAACCGTGCTAATCTGTGGAAGTATGCTTGAAAGTCCTGTTCATTTAGGTTAACACCAAACATAGTTTTGCCAAGTGCATATAGCCAATGGAGAAACAGTTCCTGAGGTGTGCAATACAATGAATATATGGTGGCATTTCAGAGTCTGTCAGTGTATAGGAGGCTCACAGCATTGCAGAGGATTTATTCACTTAGGTAGAAGATGTCAGAATACACCCAAATGGGAAGTTTTTCTATGCTGCCATGGATAACAAGGTTAAGAAAGAAACAGTGACAATTTAAATAAATCAGATGTTTTTGCAGAAGATTATCCTGTCATTTTCTCCAATTATTCTTGACATTTCACCCATTGGTATTGTGATCTGAGTTAATAATGGAAGAAAACCCGGCTCTTGTTGCCTTGTTTATTCTTTGTTCTCAAGGAGATAAGCTGTTTATAAAGATAACTTATTTGTTATTTAAATCACTTTTACTGAAGTTGTTTGTTTCCTTGTTTGAGTTTCTAAAAATATTGCAACAATTGTGATGGATCTTTGAGATGTCTATTCAATTCACTATGATTTGTACTGGAATTCTTTCCTAAATGGGCACAGGTGTTGATAGCTATAACATGCTCGAATGAGTCAAAACCAATAAATGCTCAATAAGGGAAAGATGAAAGAAAATGCACTGAAAACAGCTCTTTTAAGCTGTGATAAATTGGCACTTCGATTCACTATTTAATTAGGTACATAGCACTGAAGATGTGTCTGGAGCAACTAGATATTTTAAAACAGCTGAACATGTTAGAACATAACTTCAATCAGTGTTAATATTTTCAAGGTAATAATCATTATTTTTAAAATTAACAAAACCATTCGGGATGTAGTCAACTTTTGTTTGCAAGCTGTTCTATCGTGCCCTGATGCAACATTTTGCTATACTCATACAGAAAAAAAAAGTTAATCATTTATCAAAATTACTTGCTTACTTTCTCATGTTGCACAGAAACTTAATGCTGGAGTATGACATAGGAATTCTGACACTGCAAAACCAAAAGTCGGTTAAAGCTTTTCCTTTGTGCTTTTGCCATAAGCAGACACTTTGTTACCTATTTCTTACAACAACACACTCTGCAGGCAGCATTTTCTGAAGCCCCATCCTGACGCTTGGGTGCATTTCTGATGGGAATGCAGGGCTGCCCAGTGAACCGGCCAGTGTCGTGGTTGGGGATTCCCAAGCTCTAAGCGCCTTTCCCTTGGAGCCTAGCCTTTCTGCATTGTGCCTTTCGGTCAAAAGACCTTCGTAGGGATGATGGAGGTGGCTGGGTAAGGCGGCGAGGTACCTGCCAAAGGAGGCAGGCGGTCAGCGTGCTCCCGAGAGCTCTCAGGAGCCACTCGTGGGTATCGGAACTGACACCATCCAGGTCAAGGCTGACGGTGTGCTGAGCCCCCACCGGCCCTGTGGGACTGGAGCAGCCTCAAGGTTTTGCATTATCTGCCAGGAATTCTGCTCTTACGTTAAAATACCTTGCTGTTGCGGTTTAAATATATGTTCACAGGTGTAGAAGTGGTTGTACTGCTAATGTGCCGATAGGCTGTAACTCCGGCCACGAGTATTTGTCCTCGATACTTTAAAAATATCTGTCCTTACTATTTTATGGTCCGTGCTTTTAAAGATACACGGCACTAGCTGGAAAACGTCGACAAACGCGAATTCAGTTGACAAAACCCTTTAGTGATAGCCAGGCTGGCCTGGAAGCTGCTGCATCGGCTGTGCACCGCGACACCAATGACAGGCGACACGCGAGTTGTTGGGAGAGTCTGAGCGCGCGGACGCACCCGGGCACCAGCGGCAGCCGCCGGGCGGGTCTGTGCCGAGCGGGAGCGGGCTGCGGCTCGGTCTGGGGGCGGAGGGAGGGAGAGGAGCCGGCGGCCCCCGTTAGAACGGCTCGTTGCGCACCGGCCGAGGCGCGGCTCCCCTGAAGGACGGCGGCCGTTACCCCGGCGCGTGGCGGGACTCCGTTTCCCAGCGCGCCTCGCGCCCCCGCCGCGGAGGCCGGGCCGGGAAGATGGCGGCGCCGGTGTCGCCCTGGGTTACTGCGCGCTGCCTGCTGCGGGCCTCGGCGCGGCGCGTCGGCCGCCTGCTACCGGCGGGGGCCGCAGTCCTGCGGAGAGGTCAGTACCGCCGCGGGAGGGGGCTCGCTGGCGCCGCGCCCTGCCCTCCCGGCAGGCGGGTGAAGGGAAGCCGTGTGACGGGCTGCTGGGGCACGGCGTAGGGACGGCACCGTGGGGCGGCCGCGGGAGCCGGTGCGTCCCGCCCCTGCCCTCCGGGGGAGGGGGGGGCCTGGCCGAGGGGAGGGGGCTTGCCGGCGCCGGGCGGCCGAGGCGGGCGGCCCCGCCGGGGCGCGTACCGGCCCCGCCGCGCTGCCGTGCCTGCGGGTGTCCTCGCGTGCCCCTCCCGGGCAGGCCGGGGCGGCCTGTGTGCCCGGGCAGAGCGCTGCCTGGTGACGTGTTACTGTGCCGCGGCACCGGGAGCGGGTGCCCTGGTGCCCACAAAGCTCCTGCCGTGCCTCAGGGTGTCTGAGGGGCTCTTCCCCTGGGGATCCTGCGCTGTGTAACAACAGCTGAGCTCTGCTGTCGGCCTTGCTTTAGAAGTCAGGCAGTACAGAAATCTGTGGGTAGCGAGGTTTTGTTAACTTGAGGCTTGGTGAGAAGCAGAGATCTTTTTTTCTTTAGTGACGGCTGTTCTCACTAGTCTGACAGAAGTGTGAGAATTTGGCTGATGTCAGGTGGGTTCCACAGGCCTGAAAGTCAGCAGATCTAGGAGGATGTTCACATACACGCACTCTATCGTGGTTGTGCCATATTTGTACATTCTAAGGAAAATAGGCAAGCGCTACATGTACTGTAGTTGTACATGTTTTATTTGATATTGGTTTAACACTCTAAATCTATGTAGATGTTATTTTATAACCAGCATACTACCATTTAAAAAAAAGTCAGAGCAAATCAGTGGCTTTGGGCATAGTTCTTCAGCTTCTATGCTAAAGGGAAGGTTGTCCTTACATACCTTATTTGAGGACATCTGCAGGGGTGGGCAGCCATCAATAAATTATTTATAATCTTGTTTCTATGATCACTGGTTTAGAGTCATTTATTGGTTTTTGTGGTTTGCTTTCCACACTTTGGTACCTTTTCCTTAATTAAAAGACTTCACAAGTAGTCTTTGTGTAAAGTTGCAATTTCACTGATAAATCAAATTTTCTGCCTTTTCCTGTTTTCGTCTGTAGGTCATATTGTTAAATGGGGGCTGCATGGAAATAACACAAGTAGTCTTACCTCAGAATAATGTCACAGGCATGTATGCAAGAAAACAGAATTCTGGTTCCAACTTCTGTGTTTCTCTAGAAGCTTAATATACTGCTTAAATGAATAGACTGCAAGAAGGTTAAATAAGGGTTTAGTGATTCATCTAAGGTCATAAAATGAGACAAAGATAGGAGGACAGTCCAAGTTCTTGTTCTTGAATTGCTCGTTTTTTGGTTTTGGGTTTTTTCTGGTTGTTTTTGTTGTCTTTTTTGGGTGGTGGGTTTTTTTCCATTTGGTTGGTATGATATTGGCGTAACGTTTTCGATTTGTGCAGATAACAGCCTCTTCCCATCCCCCCTCCCCCAGTATGGTTGGTTAGACTTTGCTTTTCTGAACATTTTTTTAAGCATTGGAAAGTAAATAATTTTTTCAGATGGCCTCCTTTCCCATTCTTCTCATTAAGCATTGTAAAATATTTTGAAAAGAACAATTGCTTGATGTTATTGTAGGACTATAAATGTATTTTCTGCTTTATAACCAACGCATGATCTCTTTCCTGAGAAGCTTACTTGTCAAGTCTTTGTTCTTCTGGAGGTTTATGCATGTGCTTAACTTAAATGCATGTGTTTAGTTGGCAGTTCACCTTTTTGAGACTGATTCTGCAAAACTGGCATATGTATTTAATAAAAGATGAGACAGGAGAACATTATTATTATCTACAGATACTAGGATGCAAAATTTTTTTTCTTCTGGTCTTTTGCTATCTTCATTCCCATTCTCTTGCAGGAAAATAACCTTTGGAGCTACAAGACTACCATTGTCCTTCCCCCCTCACTGAGGTTATCCTCTAAGAAGGAAAGATTTGCAGCGGTTCTGTTATCAACTTAATTACAAGTTTCACAAGGTCTCTGATACTACCATCTGCCTGTTGATAAAAGTGCCTACCAACTTCAAAGTTCTCTTCTTTCATGGCAGCTGTGTATCATAATAGCAGCTTTACATTAATGGTTTTGGGGTTTGAAGCAGTTTGGCATCATTGTGACCCAAGCTGATATTCTGAACTTCAGCTTGAATTGCTGAAAACAGGACAGTTTTTAAACATTGCTTTGTATTACCTTTTTTTTTCCTCCCCTCAGTGATTGTGGAAAGCTGCAGTGTTTGTGATAAGTTCTCAAGACAGAATTCTCTGTGCAGAGCAGTAATGAAAACAGATGTGATTCCTAAACATTGCCTTAACACTGGTTTAGCAGAAGCTGTTCCAGCTTCTTGATTGTGACTGTCAGGAAAGGTGGCACTTGGGTGATTTTGGGGTTGTTAACTTTGGTATAGTTGTAACCTCCATGAGTTTGGTTAGATGCAGTTCTCGAACAACTATTAGTTGTTTTATGGTAATGTTTTATCTTTAAGGTAAACAGTAACTAACCATTACAGCAAAGTCTCATAAGAAATGGTTAATTTGTCATCTCTTAGGTCTTCAGAATATATTTTCTTCAAGATATGCCGTAATCTAACACAATTCTTGAGCGTAGTTAGAGGTAATTAGATAAATTTAACTTCTGTTATATTTAGAAAGGTCAGTGTTGTCTTCCAACCTTAATCTCCATGTATGAAACTATTTATGATCATTCCCATGAGGGAGTGGTTTGAAGCATACATACAGCACAAGGTTTAAAGGTGATTCCCCCCAATAATCAGTCCTCTGAAGTGCCTGTTTTAACTTTGTTTCCAGAATTAATAATACAGATTTTCATGTGTACTGTGAGTGACCCTCAGGTGAGATGAATGTTGTGATCTGAAGTATGACTTACCTTTTGCAATAAAAGTTCAGTTCCATTTGTTGAATCTTTGCTTCTTTAGCTGGATATTATCTCTCTCTCTCTCATGGTTTTTCTTTTGCATCCCATTA
This sequence comes from Falco cherrug, assembly GCF_023634085.1. NCBI lineage: Eukaryota > Metazoa > Chordata > Aves > Falconiformes > Falconidae > Falco > Falco cherrug. Next base: position 66,320,776 of record NC_073702.1, on the reverse strand, counting down.
AGGGTTTACAATTCTAATCATGTATTTGAAAGATGTTTAGTTTGAGGGCAGTTAGAGATCTTGCAGACCAAATTTGAATTAATCTGTGGAAGTGCAATACTTTGTTTTTCCCAGAAGTGAATAATCATCTTAAATTCACATTAAATTCCCATTAAATCTTTTTGCATGACTTGAAAATTCACAGATTAATAAATTAAAAGATGTCAGTTTCTGCAGTCATGGAAAGATAACAAAGATTAAATTTATGTCAGGGAAGCCCTGGTTCTTTTCCTAGGCCCTGAAATATGGGGGAAACAAGGATGTGCTGGGATTTTTATAATGGGAATTATGACAGATTTTAGATATAGTAAATTTTTTTTTTTACTTGCATAGTATAATCCAACTTCTAGGAAAAAAATAAGGATTACCAGGGTGAATAGTGTTTGTCTTGTTTATCATTCTGTGCTCTCAACCTCCTGGCTGCTGTCAAGATCAATTTTTGATATGCCACAACCTAGCTTCCATTTCAGATTGTCTTATTACATAAATAACTCTAGTGCCTGCCTCAGCTGTGACTGTTGCTTTCATAAGCAGTGTCATTGAAATTCACATGCCTTTTCCCTGTGTAATCTCATACATGACATCTAAGTGGCAGTAGGAAAACTCAGCAACACATAGATTAGCGTTTCAGTTTGCTGCTCTCTCCCAGAGCAGAAGGCCCCTGGAGCTAAGAACACTTTTTATTTTTGTGTAGGCACTTATCTGTGCAGTGGTAAATTAATGCCAGTTTACTGAAGGTGTCTTAAGTTCCTCACTTTAAAGGAAATGTTTATAATTTCAGATTGGCATTTTCATTAGGCATTTACACGTTAATAAGGTTTTTTTGGCTTTGGTGAGTTTTTCCAGTCAGATTTCTCCAAGGCAGGATTTCAGTGTATCACAATAGGCCTTTACTGCATCTTGATCTGTGACCCTTGGATAGGCAAACAGAAAGGCAAATGGAAGCAGCTAATTTTACGGTTTGAAATAAAGTGAGATTACACTTAAATATGTGTGTTTTAGGAACAGTAATTTAATAAAAAGTTGCAACCTTGTGGCAACTCTTAAAAGAAGCAGGGAATGTCAGACTAAATGTGGTAACATGCAACACTGTCTTGCACCTTGGAGGTGGGAAAGATAGGTTATGAATAAATGCATGTCTGTAGTTTTACACTGTTTTATGTAAAACCAGGTAAATAATTGACACTGTGCTTTTCTATGGTTGTGCGTTGAATACTACGTGGAGATGGAAGATGCTTTTGCTGTGTATGACTTTCAAAGATTTTAGAAAGGAGCTCATAAAAATCGAGTATCAGCTTATGTAATACAAAGATTAGATAACAAAACAGAGGTAAATGAAACCCCATTTTTGTCACTATGGAGAAGAAAGCAGTAGGACTACAGTTAATGCGTGGAATCATAGGTGATTCCTGTTCTAACAGTAGTTCCCTTGATGTAAAATTATGGAACATAATTGCCTGGTATTCCTCTGCTATGTATTAAAATTTCTAAAGTTTCCTTTTCTTGATCAGTTCAGAAGCAGATTACTATAGAAGCATAGTTGTGTGAATGATTTTGCAATCTGTCCCACAAAATGCAGGTTAGAATGGAAACCCCACTTTTTTTTTTTTCTGTCTCTTAGGATAGTTTTTCTTCTTTTGACTCGCCTCTAAAACCCTTACACTCTTGAAGAATGCATGCCTTTGTTTTGCAGCTACAGGTTTGAGTTTGTCACCAGTTATGGGTTGTATCCTGTTAGCATATTATAGAGTACCCCCAGCATATTTAAATCCCAATGTTCAATATTATTTTAGGAGAACAGTGAATAATTTGTCCCATGACACCCTCTGTCATCACTTGTGCATACTCCCCATCTCTGTCATCTGTTAATGATGGTATTTTCTTCCATTCCTGGGATGGTTAGCTGTAAGTACATGTAATCTGAGACAAAAAACATGTTTCTGAGCAGTCCTACTGTGCTTTGGTGTGCTTTGTCAATGGCCAGGAAGGTCATGAGCCACAAACCCTTTCTTATTCCTAAATCGGCTGTGGTTTTTTTTTTTCTTCCATTCTTGTAGTAAGCAGTAGGAACTGGTGGCTTTATAGATATAGTGCTATAATGGGGACTGGCTGGCCCTCACATTGGAGCTCTTGGAGCCGTCAAGCTCTATGTGTTGCAAAGGCACAGATAGTTTAGAGGTACAAATCACAGGACTGAGGTTCACTTTATGTGGGAGTGGAGTGGTCAAAAACAAGATGAAAAAAACTTCGTGAAATCGTCTATGCATTTTCCTCTTCCATTTGGAGGTGGCTCAGGTATTGCTGCCCTGTTCCTGACAAATTTTTTTCAAACTTATTTTTAAAATTTGCTCCCTGACAATTAACGTTTTACAGCTTCCAGACTATTAATCGATTTCACTGTCTTAATTACAGTTATTAAGGAAACTGTATAAATACAGTTTATTTTCTTTTCTCAGTACCCCACATGTATCTGGAGAGAGCTATATGCTTTTCTTTAGTCTTCTCTAAAGGTGTTACTATTTTTTTTTTTTTCAGTAACAGACTTTGAGCTCAACTCTCTCTGTGTGATCTCTTTAGCTAGGGATGAGCTAATTACTTTTAACTCAAAGCAGTAACTCAATTCCTTCAGGGCAGGAGAATTTGGTGTAATTACTGGCTGCAGGTGTAAATAGTGATGGTCTTGCTTTGGAGAAACTAAGGTGTTACTTGCAATAAATGTAATTTGATCTAATTGTTCAGTTTTATCCTTCTCTTTTATAACTATATTCATTTTATATTTCTTACAACAATGTAAAACCCTTCTTGTGCCTCTTACAACTTATCTGTGGGTTGTGTCCCATGGTTTAAAAAATAGCCCTTTAAATAATCTTCTACTCTGCCACTTAGTTTATAGCTCTCATGACATATGACTTGAACACTGAAAAGTGTGTTCCAGGGCAGACTATACCAGTATTGAATAGGGCAGGGTTTTTTCATGTGTGCTTATATTGCCCCTCATATATATACATTGGAGTTCTTTTTTTTTTTTTAATTATTATTTTATTTTGTCCTCTAATAGGGTTATGATGTGGCTCACTGTCAGTTTGTAAGCCAGTTTAGCCCCTGGATCCTTTTTAGCAGAGCTACTCTTTAGCTGGTCATTGCCCGTTTCTTCAGCTCAGTTATTTCCTCTATGCACCAGACCTTGTCCCTGTTGAGTTATGCCCAGTTTGTCAGAATTGCCTTGCCTTCCAGGGTGTTGTTTGTGCTCCTCTCCTGACTTGCCATTATCTGTGCTCCCAGTCCGTGTACTTTATTTTGTCATATACAGGTAATGAATGGAAATTCTGGATTGCACCAAGCTGAGATTCTGAGCTTTCCCTCAAACTCTACTGCAAATACACACCTGGTTTGACTGTAGTAATTATTCATTACATATAATTTTTCTAGCTGGTTTTGTACCTGCTCAGATGTAATTTCATTTGTGAATTACTTTCCTACTTTGTATATGAGGGTGCTATGTGACCCAATGACAAAAGTGTTACTGCAGTTAAGATGTTTTTCCTCTACCCACTAAAGGATGTTACCTGATCAGAGAGGAAAACTGGTCAATCTCGTGCTGTTTCTGAGGAGCTGATGTTGCCTTTTATTTGTTATCTTAAATTTAAAAAAATATTTTTTTTTAGTGTTTTGAAATTGTGTGCCTTTCATTCCTTCGAGACAAAAATTGTTTCATTTTACTGGTGTTTTGGAACCTCATCTACCGTCAGGAAGGCCTCAAAGAAAGCTGTTAGAGACCATTGTGTTGCTTAGGAAACTTACCTAAAGCATTTAGGGATGAATTTCTTTAGATCTTACAGTGTTAAAAATATCTAACTGTAGTTTGATACGTGGTTTTCCTACTCAGATCTATTTCTTTTATCACTGCTACAAGTTGTTTTACTTGTGATTATATTTAACCTTTTAAATGACAGTGGAAGCCAAGAAGATAAGAAGCAGCTTTTCAGTGTATTCCGTTGTTAGGTTTCTTATCTTACTGATCTAGAAAGCCTTCTTTGTAATCTTGTATGTTCTTTCCTTTCCTAGTTATATCTCATTTTATGTCTACCAAGTCTGACTTTTTTTTTTAAATCAGAATTGCTGTTTGGGCATGGCCCTGTCTCTTCTAGGCAGAAGATAAAGCCAGCAGAGGAGGCTGCAGCATTGCAGGGCTTCACAGCTATTGCCTTGCTTAGGGTGATCTTTGACTCTTTCAACTCGCTTACAGAACTCCTGTTTTGGTCTCCTGTTCGGTAGCTTTTAAATACTTTCTGTCTAGTTTAGCCCACCTCTCTCTAAAGGATTTATCTATTCAGAGAAATGCACTTTGGAATTTTTTAATGATTTTGCCTCAATTTAGGGGGGGGGGGGCGGGGGGGGGGGAAGAAGGGTCAAAAATTCCCTTGCAATAGCTCATCCCAATCTTACCAACTCTTCAGGTGGGCTTTTTAGTGTGTGTGCTTGTTAGTGTGTTTTAACATTTATTTTTGTTATTACTAGAGGTGTTTACCACTGAAGTTAGAAGTTGATTTAATGAAAAATGAAGGGGTAACATACTATAGGGGTTGTATAGGTAAATAATTATATATGTCTTTGCATGAACTGTTAAGAATGTGTTGTTTGTGAATATAAGAGCATGCTTTTCAAAACTTCTCTGTTAATTGCCTACCTTTCATTTTACAGCATATGCAGCTCAGGCAGATGAGAAGACAGTCTCCAGTACTCCTACAGATGCTAATGCCAGAGCCTTATTGGTCTGCAGTGGACCTTTAGAACATTATGACTTTCTGATTAAGCAAGAAGAGTTGAGGAATGATGACCAGCAAAGAAGAGTTGTGCAGCATCTGCAGAAGTTGCACGAGAGCCTTAAAGGCTACAGCATCAGTTCAAAAAATATTATCTCAAAGGTGAGATTTATAATAATATTTTTTTTCATTTATATTTGCTCAGAAGAATGTGCTTAAAATACATACATTTCTGTCATTAACATGAGACTTATTTTTGCAGCTGGGTCTTTACAGATAGGTCATTTGTCTTTGGATCTCTGTTCTTTATTTTTTGGTTTGTAAAATTCCAGTGGCACTCCAGAAGTAACCAAATTAAATATTATTGAAATAATTCTATAAGAAAATCTGATATGATTTTGGTTTTGTCCACTGTCTGACTTTCCAAAAATGTCATTTGGCTATAGGAGAGAGGAGTCTAGACCACGTTTTAATTCTCAAGCACTGGTATGATGTGTGTTTGGGTTACACATACTGCACTCTGTTTTGTGTTCTGACAGATCTTCCAAGAATGAGTGAAATTAGCCAGCAGAGTCTAAATAATTTAGCTTTGCAAAACATTAAAATATGGATCGGACATAACTTTTTAAAAAAATGTGCATTCTTTCCAGTGGTGTTAGTCTCCAGGTGAGGTAAGGAAAGAAGGCAGAGGGGTCATCTGCACCCCAGTTGTGGTTTTGGGGGCATCACAGCACCTTTTCAAAGGATTAGCAAAAATTCAGACATATCCCTATTGCACAGTGCCTTAGCATGAGTAATGTTAATAGCCTGCTGTTGCATCTCTGTAAATTTTCCCTGAAGCTGTTGATCTAGTGTTTTCCGGAGCCTCTGTGGCAGTATTTTCCATGTCTTGTTCTCATGCTGTTATTCTTAGACTGTTGCTCTTGTGGCCTTGCACCTGCAAATATTTGATAGTGTTGTTATGGCAAGTTCTCATGGGAAGCAACTAGAACTGGCGTGAGAGTTCTCCCTCGGCTTTCCTTGCTTCTTGTTTTGTAGATTTGAGTTTATATCCCAGAAACCCAAACATAGTGCCCAGCAAAGGTGATAAGCCACTAATTACTTGGTAAATATTAGGCAATCATAGATATGCGCAGAAGCTGAACAACCAGTGAATATGCTTCATTTGCACCGGATTAGCATATTTCAGTCAGCACAAATAGTCACAAACATGGTGAAGGGAAGCAGCAAGAATAGGGTGTTTGGCTGAGTCTGATGAGAAAAGTATAGTGGTGGGGAAAAAGCATGGCAAAATATTCATTGCCATCATCATCTTCACTTTCTCTGCCTGCACTGGAGAGACACCTCCCTACCCCTAAGAGAAGGATGTCTGAAAGCTGTCATTGCTCTTCCCAGCCAGCCACTGAGTGTTTTCCTTCTTTCTCTCTTTCTCTTGTACTACTTTTGTTATTTTTTGACAGAAGTAACTTTGACATTTACAGTCAGTGTATGCTGTCAGTTGCAGACCTTGCTAATAAGTCTCCATGTCAGCCTTTCTCAGCATCCATTATGCAACACACCTCATCTAAATATATAAGTCTATTGAACCTGTTACCTAACCATATACTTCCCATTACAACCCCAAATTCTCCTATTACCTGACACAACTACTGTATTTTGTTTGCATGGCGAGCCTAAATGATGTAGCATGAGGTCAGGGGAGCCAAAGACTACAGGGCTCGAGTGCCTCTAAATGACATGCTGTCTTCTGCCCTTGAGTCACTAAATGGCAAGTTACCATTCTAAGGATCCTGCAATGTATATTAACTTGAAGGCATGAAAAAGGTAGAGAACATTGGTATGAGAATGAGTATCATACCTGTAAATGGCCTGTGTTATACCTGTAAATGTGCCTGTTTCAAATAGGCAAGTATAGCAGGTTGTAGAGCATTGGGATGCAAACTTGCCTATCAGACTGCCTCCAACATCTCTTGAATGCTTTAAACTCGTATATGTAGCTGGAGATCGTGTATTTGCTAATCATATGCTTGACTGGAAATCCATGTCTTCCTGCCTCCTGATGAAAGGAAGAAGACTAAATGTCTAGGAAGGAGCTCTTTTTTTATTGAGATACAGTGGGAAGAAAGCTGAATGGAAAACAATTCCATGGAGCGGAAGTCAGGCACTCTGGAAGGAAAAAAACATGGAAGCGGTGAAATACAGGAAGCAACCTGCTAAGGCAGGACTGCTGATAGATGGCAATGACTGTGTCTTTCAAAGTTCTTTTCTCGAAGCAGTTGACCTGGTCATCCTTATAGCTCCCTTCCAACTTGAGATGTTCTATGACCCAGCTTTAGACAGGGGGTTTGGCTGCAAGATCCCCTGAAGTCCCTGCCAGCCTAAATCGTTCAATGATTCTAACTCTGGTGTGGGAATTGGAGCCAAACAATGGTTTGGGGTATGTTTTTGCCTGCTCTGGCTGGTGGGTCAGCTCATCACATTACTTACCCTTTTACTTTTGGGATTTCTTTAATTAAATTTATTAAAAACATAAAACCAGTGTAAAAATGATAGCTGTAGTCTGAAAACTGTATGTTTATGGTATTTTAAAACACTTACTTACATTGTTTGTGGGTGTGTGCCTGTGGATTCATGTTGTCTTGGTGCCTTTGTAGGCTAACTCTTGAGTCTAAACCAGCCTCCTGATTCGGTTTGGGCAAATACCTAATAAAACCCAGAAATTTCCTCTTTCAGAAATGGTTATTGTTTATTTTTGGTATCCAAAGCAATATGGCAATGTGCCTGAATGAGAACTGTTTTTACATAAGTGTAAGGAGATCAAACTGGATTCAGCTTGCCAGACTACTTTTGTGAGTGCAATCTTAGCAGGCCATAGTTTTGTATCTTGAGGATACTTGATGTGAAAAGGTGGGTTTTTTTCATCTGTCTGGGCTTCTTTTTAAGCTTTGGTGTTGGGCTCATAATCTTTTGTCTATTTCAAAATTGGCTTTAGACACTGTACCTGGGCTGTAAAAGAGGAAGTCACTCAGAAGGCACGCAATTATCAGGGTTGCTTCTGCATTATGTTTTGACCACACTGCCAGACTTTTATCATTGTTTAGAAAAAATGTTATGATGAAGGTGTTTGCCATACTGTCAAACCTGAGAATCAGTAGGCTAGAGAATTTTGATCTTTTATGGTAAACTGTTTTGGACATTTGGATATTCTGTTCTAAAAGTGCTGCCTTTGAGAATAGTTTTGAGAGCTGACTTGTGTTAACTGGCATGCCCTGAATCATTATAGTTGTTAGAGCAGGTGCCTTGTAATGGCTTTGTAGATCAAGCATTATGTGGATTTGTTATTTAGTGTTTCTTTGATTGGGAAGCATGAATAGGGAAGAAAGTCTCTATTGCAGAGAACAAATGCTAATCTTAGTCTCTAGGAAATTGTGATGCTACTTTGTCCCTGTATAACAGAGCTAATCGCAGTAAAGCCAAACTGACTGACACTTTCTTAAAAGGAAGAAGTCAAATGCCATTTTTTTCGGTTCAGAATGTGGTTTTCACTAGTTCCTTTAAAACACTCCTCTCTTTCATTTAACGTTGCTTTAATTCTGTGCTTTTAATTTTAAACAGCTTTTAAAAATTGCTGTGCGGCTTGCTGAAAACCTGGGAACTAATGCCACAGTCGGTGAGAAGCAGCTGTAGAACTACTTGCTATTGGGATAAATGTTGCAGTTTGAGGTTTTTCGTCTATAGCTTGATGTCTCTGTGGAAATCTTAAGAAGGCTGATAACCAGATTAAGCACTACAGTGTTGTGCCATACATCAGAACCCCAAAAAAGGAGGAGAGCAATGAGTTTTGTGTAAATCTGCTAGCTTGTATAACTAAATCAAATCATGATTCATGATGGAAAAGAAGTTGCAACAATTTTGTTTCAGTTCTGCTATCTTTGAGGAAGTTATTTGCCAGTTCCAACAGAGCTTCTTTTGAGATAAAATGAAGCCAAATAAATCATGGTTTAAATTCTAGTGCAGGCCAGATGTTGATTCAGCAAAGTTGTAATCAACATCCTTAATGAAGGCTTTCCCCAGAATAAGTGCCACAGCTGTAAGTAGGTAGTTGGTAAAATCTTAGCCATAAAACACTGTAGACAGTAGCCAGCTGTAGACAGTGCCATTATACACGTGTCCTATGTCTACATCTGTCAAGGAGTTTACTAGGTGAGCAAAATATATATTTTTCTGATAGACTTTCAGGGTAGGCATGCTGTTGCATACTTGGTTCAGTTTTGAAGAGTAGAACTAAGGCCTTTCGTGCCAAGAAGAGGTGGTGAGTACTGCTTTCTGGACTTGGCCTGAGTTGAATAGGATTTGTGTAGGCTTATGAGTGGAATTAGTTTACATAACTAGTAGAAGGTATCTCCAGGAAGTACCAGTGATAGGGCACAAGTAAATCCTGTATTTGTGAGTAGCTCGTTGGTACTCTTTTTCCGTGAAGGCCTGGTATTTTGTAACTTTGAGTATGCTAGGAAGTGAAAGATTAACCTTATGCTATAGATGTTTGGTTGTTCTTATGATAAAACGATTGGCATTGGATTTTCCTTTTTGTACATAATGGGTTTTAAAGAAGTGAAATAAATTGGTGTATTTTCAATTACTTAAGGACTTTTTGGAAATAAGACAAATACTTTATCAATTACACATAGTTTGTAGATTGACTTTTTGCTTTTTCAGGAGGTTTCTAGCAACTCTACTAACCTACTTTTAGTATGAAATCTCCTGTGATGAAAAGACTCTACTGGCAGCCTTTTAGAAATAAAAAATAGTGGTGTTCAGCATTTCAAGCGTGCTTATTTTTCCTGGCTTTGTCACTGAAGAAAATGTGGTGGAGAGGTTGCAGTGAAGAAAAGGGGTAAAAGAGAGAGAGAGAACCTTCTTTTCGTTGCCTGCTTCTGTAGTCTGGTATTCCTTGTTTTATTGCCTGATTTCTTCTGTGATAGAATTGCAGAAGCCTCTTCCTAAGTAACAGTTATTCCAGAAGTAGAAACTTCTTGCAACTTTGAACCTTTACAAGAATGGTCTGCTTTGTTTTTAGCTTTGTTTTTAATTTGTCACTTTTTATCTAAATAGTTTTATTCACTAAAAATATGGTAAAAGTAGGATTAGAGGATAAATATTTATATTAGATACAACAGAAACATTTCAGTGTTTATTCAAGAGATTTCCATTATCTCACAGGCCAGAACTTTCTGAAATGAGTCTGGGCTGGGGGACACAACACGAGCCATTATCATTTATTATGGTAATAAAACTGTGGGGTTTTTTATGATGTAGGGGTTTTGGAGCACCAGTGTAGAATGAATTTGAGGGGAAAAACCAATTAGTCTTGCTGCAAACGAAGTAGGCTTCTGTTTTTCGAAATTATTACTCAAATTTGAACAATGACTTTGATCTTCAACTTGGTGAAAGCATGGCCTTGTATGTTGAGGTATTTTGAGATCCGCTGAATTGAAGTTCAAGGCTGTAAGAGTTTGCATAGACATTTCAGATCTCTAGCTTTTCAAAATAATACCAACTGGGACATGTTAAGAGTTGTTGAGTTGCTGTACTAATGACTTGAAATAAGCTCAATTATAAGTGAGATCATGTTTGAAAAGAGGTATGAACAATAGTAAACACAATTCAAGACCTTGAAAATGTCTTCAGCTACAACAGCAACCAAAAAGGAGGCTTGAAAGTGTGGGAGAAAGAGGCAGTTTTGTTAGTGTTTAAAACTAAAATAAAACCTGCTGTTTGGAGACTTGTCGCTTTAATGTTGCATATTTTAATTAACCATCGAAGTATTGACGTGCATTTTCAGTTAGGTTTTTCAATTCAGAGTGTAAATATTCCCAGGAAATTAGTTACTTGATTCTGGTGTCTGAGGTAGGGAGCATGGTAGAAGGTGGGGAGATTTTGTAAGATATTTAAGAAAGAATAGGGAGTTGTCAGAATGAAGGAGATGTTTTGACCAATGTAATTCCTTAGATGAAGTAGGATATTGGTTGACTCAAATGAGGTTTAAACAAAATAGAAAAATCTGATGTGATAGAATGAAAACAAGGCGTGCAGTTTTGAAACAGAAATGTGTAAAATATTTTGATAGTAGAGGATAGAATTCTGTAAATTTGGGAACACTAATGTGTGTGTTGTCTTGTGAAATTGTAAATATTTTAGCATATGAGTGATTTTCAGAGAAAAGTCTGTAAGTCAACAGATCTGTAAAAGGAAGAAGGGCTCCTGCTGTAGCATGTCCTGATGATAATGAAACTTGGTGAAGCACTTTTTGCTTTCTTAAGTTACTGCAATAAATGTTATGGGTCTTAAGAAACTTGGAGGACTCAAGGGTTTTGACATGTTTGTGGTGATGCCCTAATTTAAAAGGATGTGGTGAGCATTCAGAACATACATGTAAGGACTTCAAAGTTCTCCCCTTCAAACTCAGGTTTTATGCATCACTTAATATCTTTGGCTTTGTACATTTTAAATATTAGCTTTAATATCCTTAAATCTGACCATTGTTGCAAAAGCAAATTTATTGTCAACCAATTGAACGTTATTGTATTGAGGCCCTAAAATATACCTCAGGATAGTGTGGAAGTGAGGAGCAAGGAGAAACTCATTCATTTAGATTGTCATCTTACATCTCCTACTGTTTTCCCTTCCCTCCCTGAAATAAACAAGACTACACTTATTTTAGGGTAACTGCAGGATCTTCTCCATTAGATCTCCCCCTTTCTTTTTCTTTTGGAGTCTGTGTTTCAATAGAACCAAAATCAGTCTTCTGCATTCTTTGCCCCCACGTACCACTGACTGTCTTGAATGCTTGCTGTGCTCCAAGTTGAACCAATAGTGTTGATAGGAAATTAGCAGAAATCTTAGTGGAAATTGCTCTTTTTCTTACACAACTTCCAGGCTTCAGTAGATGCAGGATAAAAAAAAATAAAAAAATTTAAAAAATCCATTTAATGGTCATGCAGAATAGTTTGAGACTGGTAGGATGTCTGAGTTTCAGTATTAAAAGTCTACTGATTAAGTTTACCTTTTGAAATATATTAAAAAAGCCAACAACCCTAAAATATAAAAATAAATTCTTAGTGTTATACAGTACCTGACAGGATTGAGGAGGTGAGTATCCTGAAGGTGTCTGTAGAGTAATTTCTGGCAGAAGCATATGTAAAATATTTCCTGCAGATTTCTTCAATTGCTCAAAGAGGATAAAGAGTTTTTGTGGCATTGGATTTGTTTCTAGAAGTGATCAGCTTCAGCAAATATGTTTAGATCTGCCACAGTATCCATCCATATTTTTTTTTAGCAATTAGATATTACTAATCAAAAATTGTTGTCTTCACAAAAAAAAAAAATCCATTTTTTAAATCAGTGGGAAGTTGATTTAGACTTTTATGGAGCCCAAGCCATTATGTTTGTTTCTTTCAGCCAAAAAACCCTTTTCCTGTATATGTGTTTTCTAGAAATGATAAGTACTGAAGTGAGAATAAAATATACCTAAAATTACGAACTTCAAAATGGTTAAATGTAATTAATAAACACTTTACAATTAAAAATATGGTATAAAAATATAGGCATTACTACTTCTTCTGGTTGTATAACCTTTACAAAGACAGGTAAAGTAGTACTCTAAACATTGATTTGTTTTTCTAGCTTTGTGTCATTCCTTGTGAAACTGCTGCATTAATATAGCCTTTTTGTGTAACAAATTTTATGTGATAGTCTTTTATCTTGTTAAAATGACTTGTTGATCTCAAATTAAAAATAAATTCTTATATCTTTGTCATTTAGGTTTTTTTCCATTTCTCCTTTCTTCACTGTGTGACTTTAAGCATCAGTAGTTTTAATGAGTGCAAGCTCTTAAAAAGTACACACTGAAAAATATTCGTCAATTAAATTGTCTTGCAGTGCTTTCAAAGCACTAGCAAATAGTTGCAGCCTTGTCTATTAATGGAATGGTTTCAGAACATCTGAAACCCTGGTCAGCCACAGACTGATGATACAAATTTTTTTATTATCCTATTAATACAGCTCTAAATTAAATCTATAAGTGGGTCTTACATAAGAGCTGTGCTTGCATATTTTCTGAATAAACTGGTACTATAGATCTGAGACATTATCTTTCTACCTTTTGGTTATATATTTTCTTTCATATTTAATTAGTGTTATGCTACTGACTCCCCTATTTCTTTAACATGGCGCTGTATTTTGAAAAGTGCTTTAGATTCAAGTTGTTTAGCAATTACCCAGCTCCAAATGAGACCACAGGCTTGCAATTTTAATTTTCCTGTTTTGGCTCAGCTCATAGAACTCTGAAAGTGGAGCACTTTAAAATAATGAAATTTTCTGCGGTGTTTTTGTGGATGTCCGTTCAGTTTCATGGATTTGATGAGAATTTTGTTAAGATTTCTAGTTTTTTAGAAACTGTTTTTAGGATTATACTTGGAAGTGGCTATGCACAATACTGGAAGGAGGAGGACTGTTTTGAATTGAAAGTCTTGATGTTGTTGCAAGTTTTTCCATAAAAATACATTATTTGAATAAAATAGAATAAACCATCAGGTCTCATAACATATATGTCCTGAATAATATTGAGAGATTAAAAATTCTTAAGCAGTATTAATTCAAGATAATAATTTTCTTAAGTGAGTTATGTTTAATGGAAGGCATACTTTGAAGGTAACCTATTTTATGTGTGTATACACACACATTCATGAGTATATAGATACATACTTTTACTGTGACCCCATTGATTTTAATCATGTTTAAACCAGAGGTGATTCTGCGTTTTAGATTCAGAGTGGAGAGAACGGGGTCCTACAGTGCTCACTGGCTTTGCAATACTGATTTTTCTAAATCCCAATGGTTTATATCTTAAGCAAAGCTGCTTTAATAGGTATGTAGTACATGTATCTATGAACACTACAATAGTGCTTAATTTTATATCCTTTTTCTAGGAATGTTTGTTCAAATGGTTTAATGAGGACAAGGATTTGTTTTGATGATGATGGATTAGGAAGTGTTGAATCATTTTGTATGTTTTCTGGTAAAAAGGCATGTGTTGTAGGACTGGGGATGGGGCTCTCTTCACAATGATCTAAAAAATACCCCAAAACCCAAACCCTGCATGTGTGCTAGCTACCTACAGTGACACAGTTGCCTTCTGATAGCTGTTATCTAATGATTAGACTCAGTGATCTTAAAGGTCTTTTCCAACATAGACGACTCTATGATGCTAGATGTTTGGCCTCTTTTATAGAATTTACACAAGTACAGTATTAAGATTGCTTAGCAATTCTTAGCTAATGATTTAATCAAGGTTACACTTTGCTAGCTAGTGCTACTTTGGTGGTTAAGTGTAGTCAGTTTTTTACTTTACCACAACAATGTGCTTGCTCATATTTCACCCTATATTTGTATTTATTCTTTTTCTCTTGATTTGCAGCTCTTTGCAAAAAATAAACCCCCAAAGGGTCTTTATGTCTATGGAGATGTTGGTAAGTTTCAGTTTCATCAGTTCAAATGAAATTTTCTCTAAATGTATGTTTATTCAAATTCTGAAGTGGCTAAAAGCTTTATGCTTATGTAGCATTATTGCTGTAATGGATTTTCCAGGATTAGTTTTCTTCCTGGTTATGATGTTACTTAATACAATTACCCTCTGAATTCTGAAAGCTGTTGAATTGGAATACATTACCATGTGTAGCTTCCCCCCCCCCCCCCCCCCCAATGTTACCCACTCACTAATATCTAAGAATACAATTTAAGAATTTGGGAAGTAATTGAGGGGGCCACAGAGAGAATTTATTTATATATTCTAATTGCAGCAATGCAGCATGAAAACATACTCACTTGTCAAAAGGAAATATCAAGGATGTTCTGTGGATACATGGGGAGCTCTTTGTGCAACCTTTGAGCCATCTCTGTATGGATCAAAATTTAAAACCAGAAAAATAGAAGTGCAGTTGCTCCAAGATTTTGAACAGAAAATATAACTATTCTTCACAACCAGTCTAGTCTTGTATTTGTTCTGTGGAAGAGTATAGTTTCATTAGTTCAAAGCTAATGAACAGTCATTATTGTAATCTGTACATACTATTCTTAAATTAATTACCTCTTGGCTGGGGTTTTTTTGTTTGTTTTTTATTTGAAGGCACAGGAAAGACAATGGTGATGGACATCTTCTATTCTCACTTGGAAGTAGAAAGGAAAAAGAGAGTCCATTTTCATGGTTTCATGTTAGATGTACACCAGAGTAAGTGCAGACACAGGTATTTACAAGAACTTTATGAAATATAGTATCTGTAAAAAAAGTCTGTCTCATTCTTATGTTAGTGTAACTATATGTAAATATTCAAGGAGAAAAGTAAAAAAAAAAAGATAAGTTAAAGGATTTTAGCATTGTCTGTCATACCAGAGTGGATACAGAGTAGATATTAATTGTATATTATTTCTCAAGTATCTCTTCTCAGAGATTCTGTATACCTGCTTGTATAGAAAACTTGGGTGTATATTTAGGATTAAATCCTTAACTAAACGTTTTCCAGTTACCAGTTAGCTTTCATGCAAGTCTGAAGGTGGCAATTGCTAAAATTGAAATGGTAAAGGTTAAATGCAGCCTGCATTTTGAGTAAGTGATAACTAGATCGGGTGTAAACGCCAAGGAGAATGAGAACTGTTCTGGTTTGCAAACTTAGTAATGCTATCAGTAATTTAGAGGAAAAAATAATAGAAGGAAGTTCATCCTAAGTTTCAGAAAACATTCTGACAGGGTGAATAAGGCACTTTGCTTTGAGAGAGGTACTGTTTTATATATTTAAAAATTTTGTTCTGTTTCTAAATTCTTTGACCTTAAACAACTATGAAATGGTTAAATAATGCTGTAATTTACAAGTATTGTGACAGCTGCATTTTTCTGGGGAAGCTTTCACTGGTGTAAACAACTTTGCCACTTTTAGTGCCCACTTTCCTATCATCATTGGGTCACTGTTGAGGTTTTCTGTTTCCATTTCTTGTCATTTGTGCTTAATCTTATCAAAGGTAGCTTCTTACTGCAGGATCTTTGTTTTCCAAAGGTTTGTTTATAGGCATATGGAATACAATCCATAAGACAGTAAAGTATGGATGTAGTAATACTACTTTGTGCCAGTATCATCATTTTAACCTATTAAAATAGAACTGTGTTGCCATGTCTGAGTTCTTTTAACTGAATGCATTCTAAATAAACCTTTAGAGAATGCAGTGTATAGAGATGTGCAATAGATTTGTAAACACTATAAGGGTTTTTCATACTCAGAAGATTGAGACAGAAAATGCCAAATTACAAAGTGAAACTGAAACTAAGGTCATCAATTGGAGCTGGATAAACTGTAATTTCTATCAGGTTTTAAAAGGTAAAGTATAGCATTCAAGAGTTCTTTGATTTTTGTTTTACATGTTTCTGAACCAGAAAATACAAACCACAGGATCTGTGAGTTTTTAATAAATTGCCTGGATGTGGTTGAAAACTGTTTTTCTCTCTTGAAATTGGACTAAATTTGAAGCTTTTTTATTTTTACTGAACCAGGTTACCTTTTATTTAGTAGCTAAATAATTTTATTTTCCTTGTCTTTTAAAAAGAAATAAGAAATATTTGTTCTTTTCTGTTTTATCAACTGAGGAATACATCGCCTTAAGCAGAGCTTGCCAAAAAGAAAGGCAGGATTTATGGCCAAATCCTATGACCCAATTGCACCAGTAGCAGAGGAAATAAGCGAAGAGGCTGCTCTCTTATGTTTTGATGAATTTCAGGTAAGAAGTCATAAAATTACTTTTGAGCTTAAAATATGACACTTGTTACTGCTTTGTATTTGTACAGATATTGAATATAGTATTTGAATCACTGGCTAGTAGTGAACTGTAGAAGTTATTTCACAGTTTTGAAGATGGTGGGTTTTGTTGTGTGGTTGGGTTTTTTTGCAGGAGGTAAGGTGCAAGTTGGTGGTGTAAGTAGTCCCCTTACAGTGCTGTCGTTTACCAGTCTAGTAACTGGTCATACAAGTGGTTATTAGTGTTTGGCCAAGAGGCTCATGAGTACTTCAGAGCAGGGACCATCGTTCTATACTGACTCTGTACAGTGCCCAGGAGAGTAGCCACTTGACACTTGCTTGGCATGCCTGGTCTTTGCAGTGGTTTGTATAATGCAACAAAATCATCTCAGTGTGATGAAGGATGTGTAATAACATGTCAAATTCAACCTAAATTCCTTCCTAGAGTTATTTGAGTCTTTGGCATGGTAGTGCCCGATTATATCAATGTAACTAACATTTTAAGAAACTTTTATTGAATTAAATGTGGAAGTGAAAAATAAACTCATAAAATTATCTTTGCCCAAGCTAACTTGGCTGTTTTATTTGTTTTATACAGCTTGTGAATTTTGTTTTAAGGGCATGTCACAAATCTAAGTGTAAAATTGCTTTATAAAAATTGTTAGGAGAGGCTAGAGGTATTTGGCATCTTTAAATAGCTGAGGTTTTTTTAATTCTGAGAGAAAAGGCAGAGCAAGATAAGCACAGATCTGTGTTAGTTCTCAAATCGCCAATAGTAGAAGAATCATCTATTAACTGTAAATTATCTGTTATGCTCTTAAAGTAAATACATTACTGATATGGGTAGAGCAATTTATATCTCCTGGCTATTATTTTACAAGCCTGTGCACCTGAGAAAATAACCGGTTTATGATCAGCTCCCATGAAGGGGATTTTTATAGCTGTAAATTAGTAGGCATTGTTGTTTTAAGTTACTCTTGCATTTTTCAACAAGGGGTAGTCCTTTGATCGATGGTTTCAGAATGCCCAGGGTCATACAATTGCTTCTGTTTGATCATTTAAATTGTGCTTTATCTAGTGAATATGAATGCTGGGCTTCCAAAATTTGCAGTATAAAATCTAAATGCGGAGACAGTTTGTATTTACATTATGAAGAAATGGGAAGGTTCGGAGAGGGCAGGAAGGAGTGTTAACTGTCATGACATCAAGTGCTCAAATGGTAGAAAGAGGCATCTTTGCTCTACCATGTATTAGTGTAAATACCTGTTTTTTTGTATAAATGCCCACTGGTTCCTGGTGTTTCTGTGTTTCCAGGCTGTCTGTCATGTTTCCACATTTTAAGGGGAGAGACTGGGGTATTTTTTGTTTCCAAATTGATTGCCTGCTCCCCCTGCTGACTTGCTGGAGGTACATCAGTCTCTTCAGCTGTAAAAATGGCCTGGTTTTGTCAGTGGGTCACAGCTGGTAAAGTAATAGAAGAACTATACTTTAAAATGTGTATCTAAGACTTTGTATTCTTATGTGAATTTTTAAAATCTACTTGTTCTGTGTGTACTGATGTTCTAAATTCACATATTTCTGAACAGCTGGATTTCTTGATTGATTTTTCTGTAGCATAGAATGCTACACAGGCTTTGTCTACTGAAGAGTAGTCCCAGCTTTCTGAAATTTTGCAGAAGGCGCTGAATTTGGGATAAGAAACCTGCTTAAACAGTCATAAAGTAGTGATTGCAAGAGCAGCTCTCACATAGTGACACAATTAACGTTGATAATAAGGAGCCATGTCTCATTCAGGATGTTTGCAGCTCATTTTGCCGGTGGACATAATGGCTAGATTTCACTTCAGTCTGATTCAGTCATATTTAAAGAAGTGCTAGATTAAAATGAAGCTGGGAAGAGCCAAAGGCCCAGAACATGCACTGCTCTGATTTGCAGGCAAAGCTATGGTCTGTTTTGACAGATGGAAAGTCAAGTTAATACTTTGGCAAAATAATTATGTGTGGAGAAAACATCAGAAAACTACTGAGATTTGCTTTGAACAGTTCAGGTTGCTTTCAAATACCTGTTGGAAAAAAAGAGAATAAGCTGGAACGATTTATTTATATATCTTAAGAGCAGACACATGGACAAGTGATATTGTAACAGGGACAGCAAAAAGTGTTGTTAATGCTCATATTTCAGAGGAAACCAAATGCAGAACTTCAAAAGACAAAAGCATTGCTGAAGTTGCACATTCCTCTTTGACAGTGGGCTAAAGCAAGACAGAAGTACTCTGAAGTGATTCTTGCAAAGCCTAGAGAACTGTCAAACAAGCGGAGAGTTGTCTGATGTTGGTACTTTTAAAAGTAATTTTGTGTGTTCCAAAATATTGTATTAAAAAAAATTACTGTCTTAAATGTTTCGTTTTGCAAATACTATGTAATAGCCAGGACCTTAGTGATGGCACTAAGCTTTCTGAGTTTGTCCATTCTGAAGCAGGTTTTTCTCAGCATTTGCCTGAGCCACAGGCTCTCAGGTTATTAAAGCACTGCTAATTCTTACTCACATTTGTCATACAGTTTACAGGAAATATTGAAGTATTTTTTAAAAAATCATGAACGCCCTAAGCCATTCTAAAAATTTGTCCTTATTTTGAAGAAAACCCCTAGAATGAAGCCATTTGTAATTATAATTTTGATGTTTCAGAACACAGAGGTAGGCCAATAAAAAGAGACTAGTTACTGTTTAGTGATCAAATAACTACACACAGGTAATTAGAAGCTCTAATTTTGGCGTGTGACTGTAACCTATGTTAGTTAGTATTGATAATGAAAACGGAATCCCTACGTCTTGGTAAGCTGAGTGATCGTACAGTGTTAGTCTTTATATACCATCGGTACCACTTGGACTTAAACCAAACTACAGTTTAGGGAGTTTTTACTAACCTGCATGCTATTAAAAGCCTCTAATAAAAATTAGACTCTTATTTTTGTGCTAATACTAATTGCTGATAATACATGCTTATGTTTGTCATTCATTATGTGGAACTGTACCAATCAGTGGCTGACTGAGTCTCAGGCACTTACACATGTAAATTAACTATTAGTCTAGTGTTTTTTTTCTTGTTTTTTTTCTTTTTTCCCTTTTTTAAAAAAAATGTGAGTCATAATGGAAAGCAGCACTAGGTCATAAAAATCTTTTCTCTTAAATGCTAATGAAATTTCTCCATTCTCTCCATTAGCAGGCTCTCCTTATTGGTAATTTGTAGCTTTTGCTTTTGTTCCCTGTTGAAATGAATGCTGGATACAGTAAAAAACATGAGAAATGACAATGCTTCAGTACTGTCTTCTACCTGCTTTACATTTTTTTCTGTCTTTCTCAAGCTGCATTAAATAAAAAGAACATATTTACATCCTAGTTTTCAAAATGGTTCTTGCTTTTTGGCAGAACTTTTGAGAGTTATTTTTTCTGTAATAGAGTTGAAAACTTCAGAATTCCACATCAAATAACACTTTAATTAATAAGAGAATGTTATTAATTGTTTTCTTTTATGTAAGCATTAATGTTCCTTCCCTCCCTGTTTTCTGAAGGTAGCATGCTTTAGAGTGTTTTTAAACAAAAATAGTTGTAACAGAATGATTTATATAATACATTTCTAAAACTTGGCTATTAGGTTTTCTGATACAAGAAATTCAATTACCCCTAAAATGCACGTATATACTGATCCCTTGTGTCTCTTGTTTTTTAGTATTCAGAACAAATAAATTATTAATAGGTGTGTGCATAAGCAGATACATTAGACATGTAGTACAATAGTGCATTACTACATGCTTTTTGGATCATTGGATCTTAGCGATTAGAGATGTACAGATCTGAGGGGTGTGTTACTGATTGTGTAAAAGTTTGTTTTTCAAAAAGGAAAATAAAAAATCCATGTTAATGTGTTCCATAGAACTGATTAGAAGAAATCTTTAGAAGAAGGAAACTGGCGTTTACATTTGGCTCCTTACGAATATTACAGCTTCTAGTCTAGCTGTCAGAAATGTAATAAGTCTTTTACTGTCTGTAGTGTAGAATGAAAGTTTTTTGCTGCTGAGAAAGGTCATTTAGAAATGGGGGAATGATGGGGGTTGGTGTGGTGGTGGACTAGCAAAAATTATAGCGGTTAAAGTCTTTCTGTAGATGTATTACTATTGTGACATAAACATCTAAACTGGTGAAAGCACAGTAGTCTATCAGTCTGTTTGTATAACTCAGCATGCCACCACTTTTTTATTTCCTCAGAATGGGGGTTGGTTTTGGTAAGTCAAAATGCAACAAGTGTATATAATAATAAAAGGGAATGTAGGAGAAACAAGTGCAACGGTAACAAAGATGGTTTACTTAAAAGATGGTTGGTCTCAGCTGGTGAAGTCCTGTAAAATACAAATTGCTGTTGTAACAATGGGCTTTTTCCAGAAAAATTTATTGCATTTTTTTCATTTGTACAGAGTGGTTGCTGTTTCCTTTTATTTCTTGGTACTGTAAAGCAAGTTTGTTAAGCTAAACTTGGATATTTAAAGAAATTTTACTTTATGGCTTATTTTTTTTCAGTCCTTTCCCAGTACCACTTCTCCCAAACATTTTTTATTTTTTACTCGTGTTTTGTGCCTGAAGGTTAGAAGAGGCTGACTGTGCTGGAAGTGACTGCGTGCCTTTTGATTATTCATGGACAGTAATAGAAGGCACTTAAAAAGAACAATGAAATTGCTTATTTTTGTGATGGGCCATCTGTTGAATTGTTTTTTGCAACAATCACACAATAGTATCTATGTCATATCATTCTATTTTCAACAGCAGCTGATTATGTATAGTTGGCTACTTGTCTTTATTTCTGAAGTCCCATGACCGTTTAAATTCACCTCTGCAAACCTTTGCCTCGAAGGTAATAGAAATGTAAAACAGCCGGTGTGTATTTTCTTTCTGTCTTCTGTTTTTTTCATGTTGTTTCTAATTCATTAGGCCTCTTAAATGTTTAGGTCTGTTTTCTGTGTCTCCCACCTGTAGTTTTATAATAGAAGTTAACATGGAATCATTTAGCAATTGGTAAAGAAATGGTGGAGTTCCACAATAAAGAGTGGGCAAGTTGTGAAAGACTGTGGTACATTCACTGCTTATTAATTATCCCTTTTATTTTTTGCTTACCAAGGAATAATTAGAATCTTTCTCCATGGCTTTCACTAACAAGCATTTTTCCTAGCTACAAAGCCACTTGCAGATCTATTGCAGCAGAAGCTGAAAGCAAGATAAAACAAATACGTTGTCTTCTACAGGTCACTGACATTGCTGATGCCATGATTCTGAAGCAGCTTTTTGAAAATCTGTTCCAAAATGGGGTTGTCGTTGTGGCAACATCTAACAGGCCACCAGAAGGTAAAAACAAACATGCTACTAGTGTTATCCAAATACAGTGAATCTCAGTATCTTACGAAATTATCATATTAAAATCATACAGTATTTAATGCTAATAAACTCTCTAGTCTTCAGTAATCTGAGATACTCCAATTCATCCCCTGGTTTTTTTGGTGTTCTTAAGGAAGAAAGGTTTTTCACTGTCTGGCTCCTCCCTTCTTCCAAACTCAAGGTGTTCCTCCCCCCACCTCCCTCCAAATCCTTCTGTGTTTTCTGATCTTCTCTGCTCTGTCCAAACCAGTGACAGGATATCTGGGGACGGGGTGTTGAGTAAGGGTGAAATAGTGCCTCTGTTTTGGATGTGTTCCAGGATAGGTGAAGATCAGATTCTGCAAAAGAGGGGAGATCGAGAGTACATTCCTTCTCAGTTTCTAACTTGTAAACTTTCAAACTTGATCCACCGCCTTGAAGGAGAACCCTTATCAAAATACCATTCTCACAGCCTGGTTGGAGGTTACTCGTTAGGAATTACTTCGATGGAGAGTTGTTTCCATTTCTAATAATATTTTTAGATAGAGTATGACTTGCTAGGGAGATCCTTCTACAAAGTCCCCAAACCTGTATGAGTTTTAACCAAGCAGTAATTGTAATTTTCTGTAGGGGAGAGAAATGTTTGTTATAGTGTAACATTAGCAGTTAGCATAATGCATAATTTCTGTGCAACTTTAATGACACTTCAGATAGATTAATTTCAAAGTTTTGCAAAAAATACTGGTTACACTATTAGTTGTAACTAGTAGGGGTTTTTTTCTACCCAAATTAATTGAGTAAAAGAGAATCACTAAAGATTTACAATGCACTTTATCTTAAAAAAAGAGAGAGAGGATGTTTTAAATGTTTTCACTAGAGGAGGAAATAATTTCCCATTTGCTTGAGCAAACAAGGTGAAATCATAACTGCTGTAGCTGCGTTAACTACAGATAAACTGGATGCTGGTACCTTACTCAGCTGGGAGCCACCCTTGTGATTTTTGAAGCATTACTCTTTAAAGTTCAGGATAATTTTTTTTATCATAACTTGGGGATTGTATCCTGCATATTTGAGATGTCAATTTGTGACCATTATTGCTGTATGGGGTTTTTTCATACATATTAAGTCACTGTGTCAACCTAAAAGACATCCACTTGTACTAGCTACCCAACAGAGAATGCCAAGTACAGCGTCTCCAAAACTGAGCTGTGTTGCAGTCCAGATGTTGATCAGCGCCTGTTTCTTTGTCCCTTCTCACTACTCCTGCATGCTCACGGTGTGTGCCTGAAATGCTCCTGCAGGAAAGAGAGTTGGGTTAGTGTGGTATGCTGCATCAAGGTTTAAGATTGAATTGAGAGTTTAGTTTCCTGTGGATGCAAAGGGGAAAAGTGGCTTTTTGGTTAGAGAGCAGATGTGCCCAGCTGCTGCCCATTAAGTGATATGCTTAACCATGTTAAACTGCCCCAGTTAATGTGGGGAAATATGGAGGTGCAGTGTTTGAAGAATCCTGACTTCCATTTCTCCACCAAAATTACTTTTTATTTTTCTCATCCTCACAAATGCAGACATAATACAAAACTTACAGCCTTACTAACTAGGAGGGCTAACAGAAGTAGCTGTCTTATAGTATTGTTATGTGTTCACTGATTTTTGCGAGTAAATATGCAGTTGATGGCTGTTGTAACTAATGTGTTGCTATTATGAGTTAAAAAGTTACGAATGAGAATGATACATGGCTTGGTACAATTTTGCTAGTAATTAGAGTGTGGAATCACCTTCACTGGTAATTTCCCTAAATGTTTCTGTGTATATATGTAATTTTGTGAAAACCATTTTATAGGTGTCCTGTTGGTTTCTCATGCATCTGGTATCTTCTGTCCACTATGAGGTGTTGGTAGAGCATAAATGCTTTAGCCTAGTTGTAGCCTTTAAGCACTGAGGGGAATATAGGTGATATTAATAACCTGGCACGGTCTTTGTGGGAAATATTGGTGACATCTCCAGCAGGTGTCTGTATTCTCTTACTTATTTCTTCTGTCAGGCGTAGGTGCTGTACTGCCTTTTTATAAGGCATCCTAATATTAACGAAACAGATCAGCCCATCATACAGTTTCAGTGATAATGTTTTCAAAGAACAAGTCATTCTGTTACAAATATGTTGGGCAGTGGGATAGTTTCCAGAGAAGAGAAGTTTATGCTGGTAAAATATAAAGATGAATAAGGTATAAAATGCTGCTTTGCAGTTTGTTTTTACTGATTTGTATTTTCTTTGAGTGCAGATCTGTGTTTTGTACATAACATCCTATTGTTTTTTTAATTCAGTTGTATTTTTAGCAACTTTGCATAAGTTTATATATTAATTTTTTTTTTTTTTTTTTTTGGCCTTAGGGATGACCCTTTTCCTTGCTTTGGAAAAGGGAGTGTACCTGGTAGAATTGCTAGAAGATAGTGTACCATAGTACACAGAATGAGAGTAATACTAACTTCAATAAACTCAAATAGTGTATTTTCATTTTACGTTGGGTTTTGCACTCTGCCAAATACTTGGCACGTAGCAGATGTGTGGTTTTGGCCTTATAATTGTACCGATGTATACCCAGCATTACAAATCCTTTTCTAGATCCTTACTTTAAAACAGACGCTGATCTTACTTCTTCTAAAATCAGTTATATGTCATTAGGGCATATATATGCCCTAATGAAAAGGCATATGCCTTTTTCACACTTTCTCAGGATATTCCTTTCTTCCTTAAAAATGTATTGAATTTTCATACAGCAAAAGAAGAGAAATCAGTTTCATATCTTCTTTTCTGCCTTTTGTTCCTCCTCTCTCTAGCAACACCAAGTTTTATTTGCTAGACTAAAAGACAAGCTGACATTGTTATTAAGACTAAGTAGAAAAATGGTACTGATTTCCTTTCTTTCAGATCTCTATAAAAATGGTCTTCAGAGAGCTAATTTTGTACCATTCATTGCTGTGCTGAAGGTAAGGAGAGTCACTTGTTAAATGCTTTTCAATTTCACCTGCTGTATTAATAAATTAGAGATCTGTACAGGATTGCTTTGATACTAGTTTCCAAATGAGATGTGTATGTTTTAACTGTTTGGAGCAAAAATAATTGAAGGTAAGACAAAAAGGAACTCTTTCTCTCTAGAATTAATGTGTCTTGAAAGCTGGACATTTTTAGTATGACAAAAAGTTACCTTTTTGACTAAGGTAGCAGAATTTGTTTGTTTGGGTAAGACTTTCTCACTGTTGTGTATATACATGGTGTAACATATTATTCCTCTAACAGTGTACTGTGGTGGACTTGTGGGGTTATTACATTTATTATACTGAAAAAAAATGTGGTGTTCTTTGGTGTAAGGAAATTGTGTTTACTATGTACCCCTCGGTTACCTTGTTTCTGAGTCTTTTTTGTGTGTAAATGGTTTTCTGACCGAGTGTTTGTGAGGCGTCATGTAGTGTTCAAAAATCAGCAGTTCTGAAGCAAACTTCCTGGAGTCTGCATGTTGTAATGTGGTGAAGTAGCAGGCTGTGAACTTTAATTGTTTTGTTTAGGTTAGGTTAAAAAATGGAGCATCCCTTCTTGATTTGAATAATATAATCAGTGCTTATTTTGCTATTAAAAAGAACATATGCTGAACTCACACTTTTAAGTTCTGGGCAAGTAGAGATATTTTTCATTCACAAGCTATGATTGTGTTGTTACATTGTTGAGGGCTAGCATACAGGTCCTGTGTCCTGCTCTGCCTGGATTGACATGACACATAAAATGGAAATAGCAGCACTTACCTACCTCACAAAAATCTTGCTAGCATGAATATATAAATAATGTTAACTCTATCAATACCTCAGATAAAAGAAAGGTAAGGTAGGGTTTAGGGTAGGTTTGGCTTAGTGGGAAGAAACTTGGAATTGCTGAATAGATACATTGGTTGGATGTTTCCGTTAAAGTGGTCAGCAGTAAAGCATTTGACAGTGCCTTGGGTTTTCAGTGGGGCATTTTGGAATCATGAGATTGCTTAATTCCCTAAGCACCTTTGAAATTCCCATCTAATGTTGACATCTGAGCAATTACCATGTTTCAAAGTTAATATGCCATTGACATGAATGTGGCACTCCTATATATAAAGTCAGGGAGGTTATTAGTAAAAGCAGCTCTTACCTGGATGGCTTTAGAAAAATAAGAAACATGAAAATAGATGAAAAAACACTTCCGCTTCAGGTTCTTGAAGAGGGTTTATTCTGCAGCTGACTGCATTGGATACAGGATAGGGTCCTGATCATAGAGCACTTTCAAGAGCAGTAGTAGTTTCGTATGTATTTGTTTTCTGTAATACATAAACAGTGGCAGACCTTTCTTTTCTATGTATCTTTCCTAGTTGACTCAGTTTTCTTCCTTGATAGATATAGGGCTCTTCCATTTCACCGATGATCAGACTTAAAGAATATGTATAACGTGTGCCTGTTTGTAGTTCCCGTCTTTCTCTTTTTGACTAACTGAAGAAAAAAAGTGAAATGTAGCCTATGCATATGGAATGCCTCATCAAGACTGGGAAAATAATCTGAATTTTCAGAAGGAACCTTGTGGATAGAATGCCGAGAGAAAACCTAAAGGTAGATTGCTTTAGAGCTGTGACAGACGGTGGAGTAGTGTGAAAAGAAACAAGTAGCACAGCCCAGACTAGAGGTAGAACAACATTACCATAATAATGAATGAAGGGAGAAAAAAGGTTTCGCTCAACAAACACTCTATTCAGAAAGGCCTTTCTAAAATTCTGGATTACGTGTCATCGTTTTTTCCCTACATCTTCGTGTTTTAACACTGCTCTAATATTTCTGTCTTTAATGTCACTTTAATAAATATTACCAATATAACATGATTCTTTCCCCAAAACATAATGCCTGAAAGGTGGGTCAGAGGAAGCTTATAAAAAAATGCTTCTCTGACCTTAGTTGGAAAATACAATGGTAATGGCAAGGTATTAAAAATAATAATTTAAAAATTTCCAAATCTACATTTTGAATTCAACACATCAGAAGTAGGCATTAAGAACCCACACTGGAATGTATTTTAAAGTAAGATTTTAACAAGTGGTCCTTAGATTACAAAGGCGTGGATAGAACTGGGTTGATACTCTGGCTATGGTGGTTTGAGAAATGCAGATTTAGGCTTCACCAATTCATGTATAATCTGTATCATGGCATTGGTGTTAACGGGTGGAGTAGCTTCTGCCTTGGCTGTTTATAATTCAATGCGTGACTTTATGAAATGTAAAGATGATATCTTCCAGGAGTTTGAGTGGAAATATAAAGGAAAAATAGTACATTGGATGCTTGCAAATATTTGATTTGCTGTCTTTTCTGCTTTACCTCACTCCAAGCCATGTGTGTCTGTGGTAGTGTCAGTTTCATCTAACCTGTTCCTTGGCAGTGGCTTTGACAACTGTCTTAGTTTCCTCTGGGCTCAGAGCCTCCTGCAGGGCTTTTGTGTGGTGTTTAGTGAAGTTGGGTTGGTTTCATTTATTTGTTTCAGAAATTAATTTTATGATCATAAATCATAAAATAAGGCTTTAGCACTAAAAGTAGTTCAGCACAGGAGCTTCAAATTCTTTTAAATGTTCTTGGGAAGGTGGAATGACTAGAAAGTATTGACAGTACATTTCTGTGGAAAGGTGCTTCGCTTGAAATGGATTTCAGGCTGTTTCCATTCTTCATAAATGGAACACATAGCTCCTAGATACCCTGATAACTGTTACACAAAAATCCTTCCATGTCTTCAGATGATCAAAAGAAATAGTTTCTTTCCTAGATCTAGAGTTATCCATGTTCATCCTTGATTTTGTTGTTTTTATGTTCTTCAGACTATATAATTACAGTATCTGTATTTGGGTTCCTATTTCTTATAAAGAGAACTACAAACCAGTTTATGTGGAATAAGCAAAAAGGTGCAACAGTGCTCTAGGAAAGATACAGTTATCTTGTGAAGTTTGTCCATATTGTCTTTCTAGGTGGTAGATTACTGAGGACAAGTGATTGCTGAATGTCTGCAGTGGGAGGTGCGATTGGTAAGTTCCACTTTTAGGGCCACATAAAAGCTCCATGTCCTACAGCTGGTGGCCATGTAAAAGCTCCAGGTCTGTGTAGTTGAGCAGCAGTAAGACTTATTGGCAGCTTTTCCTGCCCTGTGTGTGTCCCCTGCCCAATTCCCGGTGTTCTGATCTTTTGAGATCTAATTTTTCAGTGATTCTTTAATCCTGTAACTTAAAGGGGTAGTTTTCATAAACAAGGAAAACCTCTCAGTTGCTCACTTCATTATTTTGGCTAAAATTATTTGCAGGACAATATTCTTTATGGAAGGGCTTAGTTTCTGCCGCAGATAAGAGTGCTTCTCAGTCTGTGAAATTTTACACAGACAGAGCTTTACAGAGATAAGAAGTGTTAGGAAGGAAGGTCTTCTAATTCTATAATTGCAATTAGATTCAGTCCCTTCTGATTGAGCTTTTAATCTTGCAGCATCTCTTACCGAGAATTTTAAAGTGCATGGAACTCCTAAGTGATTTTTTTATTATTATTATTACAAAGGCAGTTCTTGAAAAGAAAAACATTAATTGCTCACAGTTAATTTGTTTAACTGTTTAGATCAGAAATACTCTAAAAATTGTTAGTCTAAACCAATAAGAAATACAAAAAAATTCTAAACATTTTAAAAAATTGGTTTACAAGTAAAGCTATGTATCTTAGAATCATAGAATCGACTAGGTTGCAAAAGACCTTTAACATCATTGAGGCCAACTGTTAACCTAGCGCTGCCAAATCCACCATGAAACCATGTCGCTAAGCACCACATATACATGTCATTTAAATACCTCCAGGGATGGTGACTCAGCAGCTTCCCTGGGCAGCCTGTTCCAATGCTCAACAACCCTTTCAGTGAAGAAATTTTTCCTAATATCCAATCTAAACCTCCCCTGGTGCAGCTTGAGGCTGTTTCCTCTTCTCCTGTCGCTTGTTGCATGGGAGAAGAGACCTACACCCAGCTCACTACAGCCTCCTTTCAGGCAGTTGTATAGAGTGCTAAGATCCCCCTGAGCCTCCTTTTCTCCCGGCTAAACAACCCCAGTTCCCTCAGCTGCTCCTCCATAAGACTTTCTCTCTAGACCCTTCCCCAGCCCCGTTGCCCGTCTCTGGACACGCTCCAGCACCTCCACGTCCCTCTTGCAGGGAGGGGCCCAAAACTGAACACAGGATTCGAGGTGCAGCCTCACCAGTGCCCAGTACAGGGGGACAGTCACTGCCCCAGTCCTGCTGGCCACGCTATCTCAGATACAAGCCGGGATGCTGGTGGCCTCCTTGGCCACCTGGGCACACTGCTGGCTCACGTTCAGCTGGCTGCTGACCAGCACCCCCAGGCCCTTTCCAACCACCCTTCCCCCAGCCTGTAGCGCTGCGTGGGGCTGGTGTGACCCAAGGGCAGGACCCGGCACTGAGCCTGGTTGAACCTCATGCAACTGGCCTGGGCCCATCGGTCCAGCGGGCCCAGCTCCCTCTGCAGAGCCTTCCTGCCCTCAGCAGATCAACACTTCTGCCCATCCCACTTATCTTTAACAACCTGATGTAAGATCTGAAGTGAAACTCTTCAAAAAGAGAGAGAGCACATTTTAATTTACTGGTTTAGCAGCCTTTTTTTTCTTCTTAATTTTTATTTTTTAATATTAATTTTAATTTTTGCAGACATTTAATGAATACATTTATATCAGCCCTTGACTCTTCTGGAGTCCGAATTCTAATTCAGTGACTAGTTGAATGCTTCATTCTCTGGACAATCAGGAAGGAAAGCTCCTCAAATAGTTTGTTATGTGGGGTCTCTGATGTAAATGAGCAGTTCTGGAGCTTCCAAAGGTTTCCTGGAACCATTGCATGAAGTTTTAAAATGTCAAGCAGAGTTGAAATACCAAATATGAAAATTCTGCATTTTGTCAGGTTTTCTTCATGCAGTAGACCTGCACTGCACTAGGTCAGGAAGTTTTAGGGCCTTTCATAGCCTGAATATACCTTTAAAAGGTACAGTTTTAAAATACAATGCTTGGCTTTGGCTACCTGTTTTTTGTTTTAACTAAAGAGAAAGAATCAACCAGAAACTTTTTTTCCAGTAGGACAGGAAATTGCTGTAAGCTTCCTATAGTGAATCTTTTTTTTTTTTTCCTTCTGCTATTAGGGACCAAATAATTACTTATTTTAAAACTATTTAATTAAAATTACTTTTAACAGTAAGCATTGTACACTCCTCTTAAATAGAAAGCAATGTATTATTGTACGCTGTATTGTTCATTGTGTTTCTTGGAATTGGTTAATAATTATTTATTGACGTTGTTGCCTACTCTGATTTTTGTTAAAATACATGCTTTCTTACAAAGAAAGACATGGAAAAATTTAGACGTATTCTCATTTTTCAGTAGCTGTAGTTCGAATATGTGAAAAATACTTGTTTAAAACATTTAGAGCTGTCTGTAAAGGAAATTGTGGGAGTTAGTTTTGTACAAAGGCATTGGTAGATATAAAATGTCTTTGATGGTGCACTCAGCTTTTGTCCAACCACCTGTGTGAGAAATGCAGGGATTTGTTGATTGGCAGATCTGCTGCTTTCCCCCCCTGCCAAAAAAAAGTCATCTCCTTGATGAAATTGATTTGTCAGTTTGTTCCAGTCTAATGGTGTGATAGCCCAGCAGCTTTCAGTATGTTGAATAGTTAAAACCTGCTTTTGAGGTCAGTGTCAGCCACTCTGACCCCTGTGAACTGTCACCTGAGTCAGAATTGCAGGGATTAGGCCTTTGATATTGTGATGGCTTTGCCTATCAATTGACTTTTTCATTACTGAAGATGTTGGGCCTTTTGTTTCCCTTCTTAGTATGTAACCAAGCAAACTCCTAAGTAGAAGGAGCATTTGTTCATGCTCTGTCTCTCTGCAAGTAATAGAAGTACTCATCTTTTGTGAAGTGTACCTAATTAAACACAGAAAACATTAAAAATAGAAAATATAGCATGATTGCAAGTATTTTTGTGCTGAACATCAGTATAGTTTCTGGGTAATTTTAGTTAGACAAATTTGTAAGACTGTCAACTAACAAAAATTTTGTATATAGAAAGCAAGGTGTCAGATTGGAAGTTACCAGCCCTTTCTGCATTCAGCCTTCTAAGCCTGTATGTGAGTTTAAATTTCAACACAAGGGTTATTTGAATTCTGTAGTTCAGAGCAGTTAACTGTTACCAATATTTCATAATGTACCTACTGTATTAGCAGGTTCGTTAGGTATTAAGCTGTTCCATTTGTTTACTTTCTACATCTATCTTGCACACACACACTTGTGTAAACATAAACTCCTAGGTGGTTTATTTAGATGCAAATCTAAACTTTATCTTAGGATAAAGTAGTTGCTACTGTAGCTCAGTGTCAGGCTCCCTGCCTTCTCACTTCCTTTAATTGTTAAGATTTCCTGAGATCTTGCTTGGCTTGTTTACTCCTTGGTTAAAATGGGTAAATCAAAGCATATCATAGATATGGAATAGTTGATTCCTGTTGTATCGGGGTAAATTAGTCTAATTACACGTGGCAGTTTTATTTGCTTGTGATGTAATGTGAAATGAGGTCCTGTCTCCCCCCCCCCCCCCCCCCCCCCCAAAGCCCAAGCCAATTAATAAAGCTTTTAAACTCTTTGTCACAGGCCACCGTGGAGGTCTGCAGAGAAGAACTTTAATCCAATAAACATTTCATTTAGATCATGAAAAGAAAGCATGAGGAGAAGCTCCTACAAGAGAGGGTGTTACCAGCAATTCTAGCCATGAAGAGATGTGAGGAATTTGCCAAATTAACCAAAAGGCCTTCATATTTAACACATAAATGTGTCAAAACTAATAATAGAATAATTTAATTTGAGTTGAACCTTATATTGTTAAAATTCTAAGAAGCCACAACTGTTTTCTTCAAAGACTTTACTGTTGAGTTGGATGGACAGGGCAAGGGGAGGTTGTGAGAAACCCAGATAGCAAATAACACTGGCTGAAGCTGGTGGAAAGAAGAAAAAAAAAAAAGGAATAGATAATTAGGTGTAATTAGCGTGTATGAATTGTTGTCTCCCTGCCCTTGGCTTGAATAAATTTCGGAGAAAAAAAACCCCTAGTGGTGAAAACGCTTTGATGTAAGAAGAGTCATTGTGGTTTGGCAGCATAAAGGCAGTGTTTTATACTTCTTACATAATGGTTGTGATACAGAAAGAGTGAATGGACCCTGCACCCCCCAGCCTGCTTTACAGCAAGGACTTTTGGATTCCCTTGAAACAAAATGCATCAGAAGTTTTCAGTTGTTGGTAATGAGGTAGTGGACCTCATCAGAGCAAAGCGTAAGCCATCTTTAGCCTTTGTTTAGAACTTAATCGCATTTTTTTTTTTATTCTGGGAAATCCAGTTTCGTAAATCAATACTACTTTTTTTTTTTCTTTCCTTTTTTTTTTCCCCTGCCTGCCAACAGTTCTGGCAGGAGCAAAGGCTAATACTGGGGAAAGAAATACAAATCAAATGTTAAAAAGAAAAAGAACAGCAAAAAAGAAATCTAGGCAAATAACTTCATCCAGGGTATAATTCCAATGAAGTACATGTATTTGGAGTGAATTTGACCCTTCACTTATGAAGCATCATGTTATAAATTCGGAGTGAATTCTTGGCATTTATTTTTCATGGAACACCAGAGCTGGTTTATTAGGAGATTGAAAATTACAGTAATTGTTGGTTCTTTAGCAAAACTGAATGTTATACAGGGGTTTGTGGATTGTTCCTTTTGTTTTGGGGTTTGGGTTTATTTTTTAATATATTTATACTTATTCTGCAAGGAAGATTTTTTTCCTAAGTGATGTGAAATGCGGAGAGCTGTTCAGTGTAACTCTTACTGCATGGAAGTTTACTCTGCCATTCTTCTGCTCCCTGACTGGAAAAAGGAGAAGCTACTTGTCTCCTACCCAGCACAGCCACATCTGTACCTCCTGAATTCTTTTCACTTTTGTCTGACTCTTTGAAATACTATTCACAGAACAGTACATTTTAAGAGTCTCTGTCTTTATTCGTGCACCATTATTTTACAAGTTAATTGTCTATTTTACTTCTTCTTAGGGGGTAGCTGATTTGTAGCTAGATGTTAAAATAAGTTATTGAAAAGTTGTACAATAGGTTGTATGTTCCTTGTGGTAGCAAGAATAGTGGGGTTTCTTGGTTATTAAAGTTTTGAAGGCTGTAATGTAAACTTGTGCAACTTTCATTGAATGAGTTTCACCTCTAAATATATCTCTGCTAAGCTCTTCAGTTTAAAGTTTGAATGTTCTTGTCACAAGTGTAAGAAAAAGTTTCATTTTAAAAATCATATTTGGATGTGTTTCAGTTCCCAGGTCTTTGTGCTCTAGGTCCATTTAAAAATAATTCATAAATAAAATGTTTGTCATCCAAAATTAAGCTGAACTCAATTACTTTCATTGATACTGTACAGAATTCTTGGATGACATTTTTAAAGGTTTCCTCAAAATTTGTTTGTGTGGGTTTTGGGGGTTTTTTATTATTATTTGTTTTGTTACAGTGTTTACAGTTGGGACAAGCTGAAGTATCTAAGGCTACTGTAACAATCTCCCATATTTTGTTATTGCAGAAGAATAGAGGGGAGAAGACTAAAAAATTTACTTAACCCCTTAAGGCATTACACTCCTTTGTAGAACAAATAGCCTTTTGTACTTGAAGTTGGTTTGATCTGTGAAGGCAACACACCTGAATATCATGCAAGAAGAAGTAATTATGCCTGATTGTAAGGGTGGTTTTTTTTCAGGTATAGGTCACAAGAAATTCAGTTAGGGTAGAGTATGTACAAAGCTAAGAAATGTGCAGATTTTCTGTTGTAAGATTGTGTAAAAATTATTTACAGTTAATACTTGCATAAAGGTTAGAAAGGTTGATGAAGTGATATTTAGTTTTGCTTTACTATTCACTGCATGTCAGAATGTAATTATGACTGATTCATGAAACTGTCTTAGCAATGAACCATCTTTATTAAAATGCTGATCAAGACAAGAGCTGACAGTAATAAAGAATAGAACATTTTAGTCTTGTTGCTTTTGAATGATTGCTAATTACCCCAGAGGTCATGTATAGTGCTTATGAGGATTCACTGACATTTTCTTTAAAGTCTACTGTTTTAACAACATCTGAACAGGGAGACAAAAACTGTATGCACACCCAACAATGCTTAGACTAAGTTTTTATCCACCACCAAATACCTGATGATTCCCTTTCTCCTTCTCCCCGAGTACATCTCGTTCCCATGGATCTGTGTAGCAGAAAGTTGGGAGTATTACAAACTTGATTTACTTTTTTTAAAAAAAGTCCAATTTTAAGCATGGATAAAAGGAGCAGCCCTTTGAAGATCCTGCACCTGTACCATGCTTGCTCATCACTAATGGTCTGGTTGATCTCCTTTTAGAGCTGCACCAGAAACACTGCGCTTAACTGTGCACTTCTCTCGGCAGGCTGTGGACAGACATGCCCAGCTAATCAGTCTAGGTTGCATCAGTTTCACATTCTGAAATGTGCTGGTGATTGTCACTTGGTGGTGACTTTGGGAGTGCAGCAAAGTTAAAATCTTTGTGTGCTTTGTAGGTCAGAAATAATTTTTTCATGACACACTGCATTTTTGCTTGAGGGATTCTTGTTCTACCACAGTTGTGAATCATTTGGGAAAATGTGGATCATAATGGTATCCTTTGGATGGAGAAATCTTTTCTTGAAATCGCTTAAGAAAGAATTTTAAGAAAGAAGATATAGTATTCTGGTTAATAATCTAACACTGCATGGAGTCAAATAATGAAAAATAAAAATTACTAAGTCTAGTGAGCTCTGCTTACCTGAGGAACTCTTCCTATGCTGCTGGCTAAGGGCTCTCATCATGTGTCTACATGTTGTGTGATGCAAGAGAATTTTTCTCTCTTAAGCTGGACATAAATATATAGAAGAATGATTGCTGATGAACAACCTCATTATTCTCTGGTTTACTGCGGGGAAGGAATATTAGTGATCCTATATGTTGTTAATGGAGACCAAATCAGCAGGACAGGTGTGGGATGTCTTTTAGTGGGGTGGGGTTTTCTTTGGATATAAGCTAATACGAGTTAGATGCTGAGGATGCCTTTGAAAAGAGAAGATGATAAATATGTGGAAATTATGATCCCTTTTGCTCAGAAAGAGTGGTTAGAAGTTGCACTTCTCAGTTAGGCATGGCTTGGTTATTAATAGTAGGTGTTCTAAAGTGCTTGTTAAGAACTACACCAAAGGCCAGGAGTATTAATTGTGCAGCTTTGCATGCCTGGGGGATAGTACTATACTCTTCTTTGCTCCTATGGAAAGCGTATTTGATACTGTAGATGCTACTGCTGTATTTGCAGGTGTCTGGTTTGACGTGAGTGTGCAAGGCTGAGGAAACTCAGCAGGTGTGGGAATTAAGGTAATGGTCCTCCCAAGGTGAAGCGCGCTGACATCTCTGTTCCCCTGCACTTTCTCTGGAGATCCTCAGATAATGTTTGTCTGATCCTATGGGCTGGTAGGATGATTTGTATGAGTTGGTATGTTGTTTTTTGGTTTTCTTTTTTTAATACCATTAAAAATTCAGAGCAGGGAATGACGGTTGGGTTGACTTACGGTGGCCTTCAAAAAGATTAAGAAATATCTACTCACCTGCATTATCAAAGGTCATGAGCTGATCCACAGTATTTGAGCTCACAGGGGCACATCGTGTTTAATGTGGACCACAAGACCATTTATTAGCATTTCAGGAGTTTTTGTGACACATGGGAAACGCACATCTTGAGAACTTGCAGGTTATCCAGTTAACTTTGACTCTGTGTTGGAATTTCCTGAAACCTTTGTTCCTCTACTTAATGATATATCGTGTCGTGTACTTTTAATTTTTTGAGCAGTTGAACACTTTAATAGCTACCATTCTTGATTGCAACAACAAAAGAAGTGCTTACAGGAAGAAAAAATATTAGTCTATATTTAATAACTGATAATACTGAAAGTCTTTATCTATTCTATCTGAAGGTTGCAATTTTAGGTGTTCTGTCTTGAGCTGAGCCTTAAGGCTTTGTCTTCTTTCCTTCTGGAATAAAAAGCTTTTATGCCACTTCAGTGGAAATGAGTGCATGATCATGCTGTATTTTTAACTTACTAATTGCGTTTTCAATTCTGTAATTGTATTTGTTCTTTGTATACATAAATACATAAATGACTTCAAAATAAATTGTATGACTAATTAATTTTATGCATTTGAATTGAATAGGGTAAGTCAGACTTGAAATATCTCAATAGAATAGAAAATCTGTTGGAAACTAGATGGTTGCCCAAGAACAGACTAGACTAACTGTAGCTTCAATTTTAAGTATTTATTTCAAAAGAAAAGTGGAAGTTTAGCCCAAGTAAATGAAATGGAGAAGTTTGAAACTCCATCTTAAGAAATGGGAACCAATAGTTACAGTCCTGGCTTTGACAATTAAGTGCTAACAATCTGAGCACTCCAGTTAGTTCTTGGGCCGTTGATTAAGATTCTGTGGTGGTGATTAGTGAGTGTGAGGATGCAATCACATCTGTAGGGTTTAATCAGTCCAGTGCTGGAGAAGTTAGTTCAAAGACGGAGAGAGAAATGAGAACTTCTACATGTTAGTGTAGTTTTTCTTAGTAGGGTTTTTCCCCAGGCTGCAAAAGGATGAAAGGTAAAAAGTAGAGAATCCTACATTCCTCCGGCTCCCTGAACCTGGAGAGTTTGTAAATAATGGTATTGACTTTCTAATTCCATGATGCAGGAGTATAATGTTGTTGACACTTGTGAAGGGGAGAGAAGATGTATAGTGGTACTCATATATGTACTGATGTTCAGTATTTCATCCTCACAGCTGTGAGCAGTATTTGTTTTTCCATACTATGCAACTATGTATCTGGTTTTCATTTTTGTAAATTTAGTATTTTAGGTGTTTAGCTTGGACATATACAATATTTTGGTGTGCTTTATTTTCTTCTCCTATACGTTCTGATTATATGCTGTCTTTTTAACATTTAAAGGATTTGACTTGGAAAATTTATTTAAAAATACGCACATTTTTCACTCTGCATTCCTGTGAAGCAGATAAGTGAATGTTTATGTTTGTAGAAACAAAGAACTGTGGTGGGTACCCTTGTCCACAAAGGAAACCCCAAAAGGAAAAACATCTGGATCTCTGCTCAACGCATAGCTTCTCTGTGACCTTTCTGACTCTGGCTTTGAGTAAAGGTGACCATGTGCTGAACCCCAGTTTAGAACAGTCTCCACTGGTACACTCTTAACTTGGGAGGAGAAATGCTGTTGCTACTGCCTGGCGGTGCAAACAATCCTCCCATTACTGCTCTTCAGTTCACTGGTACTGTTACCACACCTTTTCTCTTCTCTACTGTGTAGAGCTCAGTTTGTTTAAGTAGTGTTGCCTGCACCAATGCATGTTTGTATGCCATTTTGTTGGCATTAATTTCTTCCACGTTGTCATTTAATGATCGGTTTCTTTAGTCACACTTGTGTTTGATTTTTTTTTTTTTAATGTTATTTTCAAGTAGGACCTATATATCTATCTGTACTCCAGTGTCACATATTCACATAAGAAGAAGGTTGTGCCTATCTCTATAAAGCTTATAATCTAACAACAGCATTCATGTTATAAAGGAATCTTTTTTCTGGGAGTATGTTGCTATGCAGATTATAAAGTTTTGTTTTAATGGCAGGGGCTGTCCATTTTTTGTATATTTATACAGGGCCTAACAGGATAGGTGTGAGCGAACTTTGAAGTGTCTCAGTAAAAATAATTAATGACCAATTAATACTTACTCACATGAACTTGTAGAAGGGTCAGGAAGTTTTTGTGGCTGTTTTATTTTTATTTAGGATGTGGGTTTTAAACAGCCAGAGTACCTTCCTGAACTGAGCATCAGTCTGGAGAGGCCCCCCCCAAAAAAGGGGGGAGCGGGGCAGGGAGGGCAAGAAACTGGCTTCAGGATCCAAGTCAGTGGTTCTTGAGACTGTAATGGATGAAAAATATGCTAGAGATTCAAGTAAAATATAAACCAGAATTTGATTGAGAATGCTAGTTTGAAAAACAGGAGACAGAACTGTATTTTAAAGATAGGACAGAATTAAGCCAAAAAACCCCAAACCCAAATGAGAAGTTAATTATCCAAGGAACAGGACAGTAAATTGCCAAATGGTTCCAAAGGACTAAGTATCTCTCTGTTCCTGTTAACTGGCCCCTACTTCTATGTTTATATTGTGTATTCTGCTATATATCAGAATTCTGGTTTTCCATTTTGTTCATGTTTGGTTCAGTTGACTTTCATCTCTTAAGGAAGCAAAAAATCAGTAAAACTGTAATAACCATATTTTATATATTTCTGAACAGGATGCTGTTACTGCCTTTCTGACTGGAAGGTCCTATAGCCCAGAATATCTAACAGATATTTTTGAAATAAGCTATGTAATGTTATGTCACGTTAGAATCAATAGTAGTACATTATTGTAGACATACAAGACAAGGTTTATAGGGAAAATAAATATCTTTCATTTAGGCAACTGTTTGTAGCTTAAAAAGGGCCCAAAAACATAAATAAGCTTTTGAGCACGTAAGCTCCTCTTAACCAGTGTCACTAATGCTAACGATTTTTCCTGAATAGTGATAATACTAATTGCTCTGAAGAAAGAGAAAAGGGAAGGAATACAGAAGTATTGCATCTACTTCATAGCTATATTGGTACTATTTCCATCTACGGTTCTTGCCTCCAAAACTCATTCACTGTAATGTGAAATCATGGGGTTAAAAGACTTGTCAGTGCATTTAAGGAGTGATAAATTTTTAAGCAGAACACAAGCGGGCTAAAATACTGTAGCACCAAGTGCTGCTTTGTATTTCAGCAAGCCGCAGTGACCTGCATAATATAGCCCAGTATCAGTCTGAATTTGAGTGCACAGAATGTTTGCTCTACTCAGCAGTTACTAGCGGCTGAGCCACAAGCACTGCTGTAAATATCAGCACAATAAATTTACGCCAGCTACAGCATTCAGGTGCACTTTTTTCCTTTTAGCCCTACCCTAACCATCCCACACTCTTAAGTATATGTAGTTCTCTGTTCATTCTTCACCCTATATGAAACACAACAACCTGAGAGAGAGGTAGAGTTTGTAAACCCATCTTGAAGGCCAAAGAGATGAGGCTGAATTCATGAAAAATTTCCTCTCTGTTGTATCCAGGAAAAAACCTCAAAATGTTAAACAGTGTTAGTAAATATCCAACTATTTAAAGTTAGTCTAAAATAATCTCATAGTCCACATAGCTGTAGTAGTAATGTCTCTTTTTTTTTTTTCTTTTTTTTTTCCCCTCTCTACTAACATGAAGAAAGTAGTACTTGAGCTAATTTACTACTTTGGAAAAATGAGACATTAGGCACGAAGATGCTGAGCATTGGTGCCTGGCAAAGGAAAGCTAAGTACACCAGCTTTGCTGTGAAATTTCAGGAATCTTCCGTCTTGCCTTGACTGCCAGACTGGTGCTAGAGAAAAGCTTAAACATCCTCCCTCCCTTGTGCATATTATTACATGCCTCTGGAACTTTTTTCTTCTGCTCTGTTATTCTCTTTCTTTGTAAGCTTTCACGAAAAGAAAGGGAATAGATTATAATAATATTGTAGCACCAATCCTATTGTGTTTGTAGTAGCCTTAGCCCAAGATAATGATTTGATTAGCATGGCTTTTTCACTTACCGGAATTAAAGATACATGGATTTTCCTGGGATTCTGTGCTATTAGGATGATTTTTTTTCCACCTTCTTTCTTTAGCTGTATATCTTTGCAGAGAAGTTGGAGGTTTAAAATAGGTATAGAGCTTTCTGTAATAGCC
The DNA here is from genome assembly GCF_023634085.1 of Falco cherrug. Classification (NCBI taxonomy): domain Eukaryota; kingdom Metazoa; phylum Chordata; class Aves; order Falconiformes; family Falconidae; genus Falco; species Falco cherrug. The sequence goes on along the minus strand of NC_073702.1, from coordinate 66,280,745 downwards.
AAGGGCAAAAAATTAATGCAATGAATCATTGCAGTTACTCCTGCAGATATTTGTAATCTATAAGTCCTGTGCAACACATTTGTTCAAAAGGGCTATTGTTCCTTAAATCACTTGATGATAGTTCTTCTAAAATTTAAGTTTTTTTTTTCCTGCAATGTAGTTGCTATAAATGAGATTTGACATTTCCAATTTTGTTATTTGAATGGCCTCAAAGAGGCTTTGAAAAATTTGACATACAGAATATGAAGCGCTTAACGAGAGTATTAGTAGATAAACTAATAGCTCATAATGCAGTGAAGAAGCAGAGCAATTTAGTGGATTCTAGCAATCCAGAGAATTTTAATAGTGTTGAATGACCTAAAAAAAAAAAAAAAAAAAAAAAAAAAAAAAAGTTGTATTGCTTTAGTTAAATTGTGGGTAGAGGTATATTTTCTAGATTATTACAACTTTCCCTCCTTTTCTTTTATAGCTTCTTTTGCTTCTAGCCGTGTAGCACCCAGAAGTTGTGTATGTTGGCAGTAGTAATAACAGATAAGCAGAGCTGTTCCCTTTGCCAGAAGTTATAAAATCTTGATACGACTGAGCTTAGTGGGAGTTTTGCTCTCAGCCTCAGGCCTTGAATAAAAAAAAAAGTGCCCTTTAGTATCAAAAAAGCACCCTTTTTAGTGTAGCTGGTTTTGAGTTTTCTAACAGAAGCAATTATTGTGTCTACTCAGGGACATCCATATCACACTTGGAATCTTACAGGTTGTTTAAACAGAAAATAAAATTCTTGAGTCATTTCAGACATTACAAAAATGAAACAAAACCTTTTTGATGTAGAACTTTTTTCTCCTTTATGCTTCAGTCCATTTTGCAGCAAGACTTGGTGTGGTGCATGTATTTGACGTTTGACTCATAAAATTTCCAATCTTAGTAGAAGGAAAAGATAAAATTAATTTTAGCTTATTAAGTAGAAGTAGTTTCAGTTGTCTCTGTTGCTAGAGTTTGACTGTGGTCTCTTAAACTTTTACTGCTTCTAATTTTCCATTTTTAAATGTAAATTATTTAATGCAAAAATCATTATTTTTACACACTCCCCCAACAAAGCACTACCCAGAGAGAACCAGTAATATGGACCCTCGCTTCACTTCACGTGCTTCCAATCTGTATTAATTTTTTAGTTGATGGACTTTTGGAAATGGTTACTTTTTTGTTTGGAGTAAGTAAACAATTTCCAGCTTATTTCTTTGCTTTGATAATTGTAAAGGAAACTTCAGCTTTGTGATCCTGAATTTCAGTTTTGCAGATGATATTCATGCTGATGGTTTCTCACAGCAGTGTGTCTTCTCTCTAACACAGACAATAGTAAATACAGCTTTGGCTTGAGGAAAGCTATTCTTTTTTTTTTTTTTTTTTTTTTTTTTTGTTTCCTCTGTGTAGAAATACTGCAGCACAGTCCAGCTTGATTCTGGAATAGACTACAGGAAACGAGTGCTTCCTGCTGCTGGAAAACTTTACTACCTGTAAGTTTACCTATGGTATGGTACTTGCCCTCTTTTTACCTTCTTATTAGCCAATAATTTCCTAGTCAATGGGAAATGAAAAATGTATAGTAGAATTAGCAGGGTGTGACTTTTCCTTTCTTTGCCTTCTGGTCCATTTTGTTCAGCAAACCGCCTTCCATTATGCCTTGGTATTAACTTCATTAAACTACATTTTCAGTATCCACACTAGCATCATTTATAATGTGTGACTGAATAAAAACTAATTAGATTTTTTTGGGAGGTGTGGTGTTTGGAGAACTGAAGTGACAGATGGTTAGAAAGTAATGAATATCCTCTTGTAAGAGATCGCACAATTCTCTTATAATAGAGGAACATCCTTATTGTATTTAAGTAATTAAGTATTTATAGAAATCCAATGACAAGGATTCATTTAACGTTGGGTGTTTCCAGTGCTGTGGATTAAAAAAAACCCAACACCCTCCTATTTTTACAGATTGTTTCTGTTTATCATGACAAAATTTCTTTAGGGCTTTATTCTATATTTGCAAATAAATATATTTTTTAAAACACTCACAGTTGTCGTTATGGTTGCAGCATATATCTGCCTACTAGAAACATCCTGTCTTTTTTTGAAAGCTTTGCATCGCAGACATTTTTCTATATTGTATTTGCTCTTATAGTCTTTAGTGGATGACAGCCTGAGCAAGGCAGACAATAGCTGAAAATGAGATACGTAACCATTGTATCTTTCAACTCAACATACAATATTTATTTTAAAATCATGTTTCCATTAAGAAAGATGCAGTAATTTCATTGATGTGACAAGTAATTGAAACAAAGTATATCATTATCACTTTATAATAAAGTTAGAAATTGTAGTTGTTTGGAAGTAGGAGTACTGCTTAGCAGAATTACAACAGGTAACTCATTCTGCTTCTGGGAGGAAATGAGAGAATTTCATATATGGAAAACCAGTCCAATGCAGGTTCTGTATCTTCAAGCAAATTGTGACTGTGTGAACTCAGGAAAAGTAACTCTTGTTCTATATTCTTGCCTGGCTCCACTTTCTTTGAGTTTTGTGGTGTCTGCTTAGAAGTACTGTTTGAAGCTGCCACTGTTATCTCAGCATTGCTCATCATGGCTCTTGTTCCAATGTCTACGTAGCTGACCGTGCTTGCGGATCTGCTTATTGTGCCCTTTGCACTCTGTGACTTTGTTTGATAATTCTGGAGGGCACATGTCATGTTCTTTTCTCAGTGTCCATACTCTGAAGAAAGGAAGAGCCTGTATGTGGTTTCTAGCAGGTAATAGCCTAAACATGGTGGCTATGGCATCAGCTCTTAGAGGAGAAGAAATATGAACAAGTCCCAGGAGTAGTACCTAGCCAAAGTATTTTGTGGTGTTCTGCTGTAAAACTTGTAGTCAAGTGAATGGCAGAGATGGGCGATAAGTTGTCTGTCATGTTCTCTCATTGGAAGGATGTTGATTACCTCTAGAACTTCTGTAAATCATTAGGAAGCAGTGGGGAAAAAATAATTTAAAAAATCCTACAGCTGCTAATGGAAATAAGATATTTATTTCATCATCCTTTCTTTTTCTGAGGGAATCTCATTCATTTTTCTACTCAAACTTGTTCATTGGATCTTTCAACCCTGCAGAACTAGCTTAATATATGGAAATTTGTTTGTTTTAAAAGCAGGTACTATACAGTATTTTGCTAAGATTTTTGAAATTTAGTTAGCAGTCTTGCCTCCAAAAGGAAATGTTCTTGTCGAGCATGTTTACATTCCCCTATTAATAGTTATAGTATCATCACATTTTTTTAAAATTGTCTTGATGCTTCATAATTTGTGTAGTCTTCATTTAAAATACGCAACTGAAGGTTGCTTAAAGCTGTTCCATACTCATCTGAAAGCAGTGTAACACAATTACAAGATTCCTGATCAAAGCAACTTCCTTGATCTCAGTCTCAGGTGTCTGTTTTCAAAACAAACTTTCCTGGCAATTAGGTGTAGATATCCACCCAGGCATCATATTCGGCTGTTTCTTGTAGCCTTTACATCAACCTTTTTGATAGATAAATGCATACGTGTGTGCATACTCTGTGATACACATGCACTCTTTCTCCCCTTTTATGGCTTTTTTTCCCCGGCTTCATCTGTTCCTTTTCATTCGTTATTTTGTCAGAGGAAAGCAGTACACAAATATCAACACTGAGAGAAACTTTTTAAGTTACGATTTTATGTAATCTCTTATTCACAAAAGGTTTGTTAAAAGATTTGAAATGGCACTTACAGAAGTTTGTGGCATTTTTCCCCCTGAATTCTTTGTATCTACAATGTTTGCTATTGTTAAGCTTGAGCTAAAAAGTCATTATTTCAGTTCTGCTGTTAGCATTTTTAAGGTGCTTAAGGCCTAATGAACAGGAAGGTACTTGTGTAACATGCTGATTGTCACTTGTCATTTAGAGGAGGACTAGAACTCTGTGAAGCTATGCAACTTGAGTGTGTCCATGATCTATAAAAGCAGACTTTTCATACCAAATGAGATTATACTAACTTAAGTGTTACATATCTTAGTTCTAATTTATTGTCTTCTGTAGAGTTAATTTGCTATACTTAGCTTTTGATCTCAGCTAGAAATATTATCTATCTTTAAGAATGAAACACAGAAAGATTGGCCCTCTGCCCCATTCAGTGACAAAAAATATTCTCTGATCAGACAGATCTATAATTCTTGGGGCAACGAGAAGATGTATATAAACTTAACTTCAGCTCTCAGCACAGATATTTTGCATTTTCACTGTCTGTGGTTGATCTTTTCCCAAAAACTATTGGCAACAGAGAGGGGAAACTAATAAAAATCACTAATCCAGGGATTGTGCTGGGATTGTGCTGGTATTTTGAATTTCATAGTTTAATTTTGCAATTTTGAAAATTGTTTGCTAAACACAATCAGTTGACTTGATTTTTATTTTTATTTTAATCCCTCAGAAAGCTGCTCCAATATTTAATTCCACAAAGTCCCCTCTCAGAAATTTCAAAGGATACTTATTTAGGTGCTTGACTGCCTTGCCTTGTCTATTTGCTCTTATTTTGCATGCAAGATAGAGCCAGAAGCCTTTTTTCTCATTGTGTACACATAGTGTTAATGGATCTGCTCTGCCTGTATTGCCTCATTACTGGAAACAGCTCAAAACACAGAAGTCTTTCAGTGTATGCAAATAAGGTAGAATCATCTACCTGAGAGTTAATATTCTCTACTTTTAAGTGTATTCTAAATCTAATGTTTGTATTTAGAGCATAACATCCTGTTCTCTTTTTTTATGGGCAAAAAGCTAAGCAGGCTCAGGCAGCTGTTTGATGTTGGCTTCAAGTGTTATTAATTTCATATTCTATTATTCTTTTCACTGTAGCACAAGTGAAGCTGATGTGGAGGCTGTCATGGATAAGTTGTTTGATGAGCTGGCTCAGAAACAAAATGATTGTACGTAAGTTAATTTCTCTTGAAAGAGAATACATTTAGAACACAATGCCCAATCTCCACTGACCAATTAATAAGTTCCATTGCTGTATATGGGTTGATGCCACGCTCAAGTGGCAGTCATTGTATCAGCATTTTGTCTAATTTATGTGTTGAATCATGTGCTATTATTCATGAAGCTATGCATTTCCTATCTGTAAGAGATGAATTTTATAGTAATTATCCAGAGAAGATTGAGTCTTTGTTCATGTTCCCATAGTAACTAGACCAAGGATTCTAAAAGTGCAAGGCAGAGAGCTGAGGCTGAATAAAGCGTGTGGAACCATTGCAGACTTCACGTTTGAAGAGCTGTGTGACAGAGTGAGTACCCGGTCAAATCTAGATCAGTTAATGCTCAGACTTTTCACGGTTTAAAAAAAAAAACCCAAACAAAAACAAATCCAAAACACAAAACCTCATATTTTCCCATTTCATAACTAAATTAACGGGGCTTTTTTTAACTTGGCAGAAAGATTTTGGATTTAATGGGAGAGAGAAAAGAAGAGCTTCCCAGAAGAACAATAATAATTTTTTTTATAATATACAGTAACTTCACTCATGTATTATCACAGGTTGTCTTCCAAAACCCTAATATAGCGTGTGTGCCTGGGCTAACATTATTGCTGGAATATTAGTAGTCATAACATACCAATATGTAAATAGCATTCAAATACTGTTTTTAAAATCTGGACTTTAAGTTGATAGCCAAGCAAAGGAACAGTAATCCTAGGACCACTAGGATAAGGCTGCTGTTGTGTGCCTTAGTTGTGACTGGCTGTACAAAGGCTGTTTAGCCCCAGGCCTTCTCAAAAGTTGGCATTCTCTGTTAAATATGTTGGGGGGTGATTCCTGAAGAGCTGCTTTTGTACATGACCTCCAGTGGATTTGAAGATATACCCCCGGGAGTTGCATTGTACTTCAGTGACCTCTCTGCTAATATCTGAAGTTATTGTTAAATGATCACAACTCTAAACTGGGCTTATAGCACCCTCTATTCAGGATGCTGAGTAGTCGTTTGGTTATAACGCTGTTTTCACTTCCTTGTAGCTACCAACTATTCAGACAGAAATTTCATGGTTATGTTTCAGACCATGGGTTTTAGGCCTTGTTGCTTTTCAGTTTCAGACAGAACCAGTTAGCCATTTCTGAGCATGGAGGTAGCTTGATTTTCACTAAAAGTTTTGAGACTTTTTCTTCATTGTGCATCTTAATGTATCAGAAAACTATGCTGTCAGCAAACACTTGTAACATTTTCTAGTCTAGTAAATAAATGGGATGATAAATTGCTTCCAAGGAGAAGTGCTCTGGTAGCTCACATGGCAGCAGCTGATACTTCGGGTCTGAAGGTTCTGATCCTGTTGAAGAAATCTGTGGCATTCAGACCACCTTGGCATAATGGAGCTGAGTTGCTTGGTTTGCACTCAGTACAAGTAAAAAGAATACTTAGGAAATGTTAAACATCACTTAACAGTATCATTCTTAACATTGATCTCCCAGGACTTAAGAAGTAATGCTGTCTGAATTCAGACGCCATCTGCTCATGTGTTGATAGTCTCTAATAGCATGATCACGTGTTTAAAACTAAAACACATGGCAGACAGTAGATCTTTAACAACTTCCTTGGTCATTGCTTATTTTCTTTGCATTTGTCTCCACTTGTTTTTAATATTTATATACAGTTATTTATTTTGCCATTATTCTTCTCTTTGGATCACTGATGAACCTTCATAAGTATCACATTAGTGTATTGGTAAGGTAGTATCACTATGTTCACCTCATAGGTAGAGAAGTATAGTCATGGACTTCAGAATTGTCCATCAAATTTGGGTGAATGGCTTGAGTTGCCTATAATAGGATTTTTTTTCACTAATGTAAACTTCTATAGTGCTTTATAGCAATCGTAATAAATTCCCATCGGTGTAAACTGCATTTAAGACCTTGCCTGCCTTGTTGCTCCATTTGCCCACCCTGCTGCTCTTAAAATCTGGTAAAAGGTAAAAGAAAAATTCAGTTGTCAAACCATGAAACCATGTTCCTTTTTTTCATGAAATCTTTTAACTTTTTGATGGAAAAATTTATGCATGCAGTATCAGTTTTTTAACAGTCAGGATGGGATGTCATTCCCACTGATGCCATAGAAGAAATAAGTAGGATCCAGAAGAATGCACTGGTGGCTTGTAGGCAGAATCCCCCCCCCCTGAAGACAGGGGACATTCAACATGACAGGAAGTGTGAAGTCATTCATATATAATTCAAGTAAGCTGGATAATAGTGGAAACTGTGGAGAGATAAAGCAGAAATCTGTAGGAGACATAGCTACAAGGTATTTGGTACTGCTTGTGGTGCCAAATGGTAGGTAAGTTGACAGGCATCATGAGTGAAACTATTAAGAAAAAGGAAACTAGGAGGCTGAGAAATATGTAATGAAAAGGAAGCTCCACAAAAGAAAATACTGGAGGGGAATTTGTTGGATTTGGCTAGAGTGAGTCTGCAGGTTTTTTTGTGCGGGATGTGGGGACAAAGTTCCATGGGAAGGCAGATTGCGTGAAGGGACATGGGTTGCGGTGTCTTCCTTGCTCTGGAGCCTGTAGCAACCAGCAAGGGGCTTAACTGACAGCCCAAGCAAAGCATCCTAGGTAGATAAAAGCAATTTAAAGTTGGTATTGTAGGAGCCAATTAAACTTATAACAGAACAGTAAACAAGATTTGCAGTTGGTTTTATACCAGTGCTAAGACCAGTGACAAGCATAATAAATGGGAAATTCTCATTAATGGAGGAAAATGAGATATAACTGATATTATTGAAACCTTGTGGGAAAGTTCATAAGAATGTGGAATCAGTGCTTACAGCCTACTTAAGGACAGAGTGGCTAAAAGAGGTGGAGGGACAGTATGCAGTAGTTAAAGACACTGGTACCTGCCTTTAAAGGTAATTAATACAAGAGTCTTGAGTACATATTGATCACTCTACTAATGAACAAACCCAAGAGGGTAGCACTCATAGGGGTCTGTTGCAAACGGAGAATGAGGGGTATTGCTTCTTGAGCACTTGGCTATAAAAAGCATATAAAGAAAAAAACCCTTGTATGGGAAGCTTGTGCTATAGATGTAATGCAGGAAATGGTGAAATGTAATTAGTCTGAAAATTGCAAATGATAATTTTCTAGCATAAAATATACTATATCCAGTACGAGGTCATTTGGTTTGAGCAGCTTTATGGGACCTTATAGTGATGAATTCATCTAGCTTGTGTTGCGTAGGAGCAATCTTCTCCATAATTTTCTAACATTCAGTGTAACTGAAAGATATTTCTGAAGAGTGAAATCACATATTTGAGTGTTCAGGAAGAGTAATTTTCAAAAGCAAAAGGGAAGTACAACCAAAACTAATTGGAAAGGGAAGTGTAAACAACAACAACGAAGAACAAGAAGGACTTCTTGAGGAAAAAGATAGTAAAAGTATGTCCTGTGTCACCATCGAAACAGAATCAAATAATATAGTGTGATTAGCAACTAGTTATGAAGTGCAGGAAATTAAAGACAAACTAAAGGTCATCAGCAAATGTCATGTCTGCTTAGCTATAAGACTTGTTAAGTAAAATGGGAGTTTTGATATTGTTTTTATTATCTGAATGTTATTGGCTTATTCTTAGCTGGAGATGGGTGACCTTTTACTAATGATGTGGGAAAAGGAAAAGGTATTGCAAAATGTTTGTTCTAGGTGAAACAGTGAAACATTAGTTTCATCAAAGGATAATAAAATAACTTCCAGTCTGTTAATAGTTAGCATATATTAAAAATAGGCTGCAAAGACATTTTGAGTCATTGGAGTCCTGGAAAACCAGGCTGAGATTTGTGCCTTGCCTTTTATTTTTTATAAATGTTAGAGCGCAAGAGAAATTCCACAAGACTAGAAGAATGCTACTATGTGCCAACATTAAAAAATAAACAAGCAAAATCCACACAAGCATGATGACCTGTGTAACTGCAGGCTGTCGGTCAGATTTTAGTTGAGAAAGGGTAATGGAGAAGCTGGTTCTGGATTCACACAGTGGATAATAACTAAAGAATGGAAATAAAATTAATTCCAGTCTCCTTGATTTTGTGGAAGAGGTTGAGTTTTGTAGATGCTGTTCTTACTGACAAACTGGCATTACGCAGTGTCATGAAAGTAATTGGATTGAAAAGTTAGTTAACTAACATATAAAAAGAATTATCACTGAAGGATTGGTGTTGAGTGTAGCATTTCTAATGAGCACATTTTTATACTAAGCCTAGTACAATGATTTTTTTTCCCCCAGCAGTTTTGAGTATAACATAAATTCTAATACAAACTTGCTGTGAATATGAAGAGTGCTGTGTGTATGGGGGGAATGAAATAAAAATGAGGATGCTGCATGCAGTTTGTTTCTCAGCAGAACTGAGGTTTTGGGGAGGAAGGAGAGGGTTTGATTTGTTTTGCCTTTTTTTAAATCTAAGCAAACACAACATTTTGCATCTAGAAATGGGGAACACAAGTCATACCTACAGGAGGATACTGTCCCCTAGGCACAGTGACATGGAAATAAGTTTAAGCATTATAATGCACAAGCAGCTCAAAAGGAGCTTCTGGTCCAGCATTAGAGCATTTAGACCTAATTTCATTTGGGATGGGTAGAGTGGAAATAAATCAGAGGGTAGAAAGATTATTTTTATTTTAAAAACATCTCAGATTGATGGCAGAATGTTAGGTGTGGTTTTGACATTTTACAAGAGACACTGACAAACCTGAAGAGGCTGTTGAAAAAGCCACAAATCATTTGAGCTGGAGAATTTGTGACCTCAGATGAAAGATTTACAGTTCAATTTGTTCAGCTTATCAAAAAGAGGACTAGAAGATGAGTTTCTAATGTACAGCTATTTTCACATAGGGCCAAAAATACAGGTATTAATGGGCTCCTAAATCTAGCAGAAGGCAGCATAATGAAAACCAGAGACTACAGGCAGAGATTCAGATGTAACAAAAAAAACCCCCAACAACAAAAAACCCCACCCATTCACACATTTGAGGTAGTGAAGGAAGTGGCAGAGCTTCCTTATACTGCATTTTGGGTCAACATTGGGTGTCATTTTAGGAAGAGGTGTTTGTGTTTGAGCTAAGGACTAGTTCTTAGGCTTAGCTGCCTCTAAAATTCAGGAAATTGGAGGATCTCATGATCTCTGGTCTTAAATTGTCTGAAACTACAGTCATGAGAGAGTCAAGAGTCCCCTCTGCCTGTTGGCAACTGTCTCACTGCACCTGTGAGTGCAGTGAACAAAGCAGCAGCAGGCAGGAGAACGTGTCCAGTCCATCTGGAGGGGCCAACCTGCACTCAGCCCCCTTGTGCTTTTGGGAGTAGACAGTACTTAGTCTGCTACCCGTTTGTGCAGTGGGTTCAGACTGCATTTCTCAGAGGCTTGTAACTTCCTTAGATTTGAGTGGGGTTTCACAGAACATGTATAAGACGTTTCCCTGCTAAGCAAGCCGCCTTTATTCCAAATTTGACATTCCTGGTCCACAGCATGGCAGCACTACAACTTCTCACTGAGCCACTGCTAAAGGAAAGTCTGACTTGAGGAACAAAGTCTGTAACAGCCTTACTCTCAGAAATACAGTAGTTGATCGAAACTTTTACAAATAAATATTCATTCGCACACATAGATGTGTCAGTTTGAGGCATCTGTTCAGAATGAGAAAATTTCAAGATGAAGACGTTTCATAATGGAAGGTGGATGTCAACTCTGGACTTCTGTTTATGTGTTTCACATCTAGTAAATACAAGATAACAAGATATTTTTGTGTGTGTGAGAAAAGGTTTACATTGCCAACATCTTCTGACAGTACAACTCAAAATGTAATCTAATTTGTTTTAGTTAATGCAATTAATTTTGGTTAAAATTATTTCCTCTGTTACATTTGGTTCATTATTCCAAAAACATTATTTAATTTCAGGTAGAGGAATAAGTGAGTGTAATGAAGGGCACCAGTTGTTTTGCGAAGTTATTTTTTATTACACTGAATTGTTGCAATATTATTGTGGAGTTGTAGTATTTTTTTGAGTTTTCTGAAACTGGCATATACCACTACTCATGCATACTCACTACCTCAATAATCATTATGGCATGAGTGGACAACATCATACTCAAAACTTGGTGAAGTGATTCCTTTGGCTATCCGTAACCCTTAATGGTTCCAGAAAGAAGAATTTAAGTTTTGCAAGAGTCATTGTGTGAAAGGCTGGATGCTTTTTTTATGTTGGAGAAATAGCTTATAACCCAAATGCGTCTGCTTTCACATTGTTGTCAAAATAGGTCTTCTAGTCTGGTCTTGGGTAACTGTTACAGTGCAGTCCAGAGGGATAAATGTCCAGACCTTAGACTCTACATTTGTTGGTGTATGATTAAGATGTGTTTGAAATTGCTCAGATGATTACTTAGGAACTGTTGTAATACAATATTTTATATGAACAGTCTATAAAACTTTTTCAAATTCAGTGATGTTTCCTTTGAAATAAAATCACAATTCTGATTGAAAGGGAAATATTAAAACATTTTCCACTTTGATATCATGTGATTTCATGAAATGACAGCCAATACATAATAAATGAATATAGCAAATCAGCAATTAGTAACTTTATACTATTTGAAACATCTCCTGGCATTAAGTAGAATTTGCAAAACAGCTGCTTTCATAATTAATACGTGAAGGCCTTGGGAAATAGACTCAGTGTCTTTCTAGTATTATAGTCTTTTGTTTCTTGTTTCATTTGTTAGCATCAAATTTTTTTCATGTTAAGTATATAAGGAGTTATTTCTGTCTAAAATAATGCATCAGATATTGGTAATTACCGGTTGTCTATTATATAATATATATATATATATAAAGATAAAATACAGAGAATATATTGTATGCAGTGCTGGTGTGACATGCAATTAAGTTGGTAGAAAGCATCTTGTTCCATTATTGTGTGCGTCAATTTCTAAATCATATTTTTCCAGTTGAGGAAAATCCCAAGTTTTAGCTAATTTAGTTAATATCAAATTCATACACTTAACGTTTTTGCCTTGCTGGCTATGTGAACATGTGGAAAACTAAAAAACTGCTGGATGAGACAATACTGATCTATTTTATTTGCTTTAGAGCAAAATGAGAAGCAGTTTTCCGGATATGACACACCAGGGTTTATGTGGCAGTATGGCACATGGTAGCGCTTGTTGTGACATGAAAGTAGTTACTGACTCACTAGAACAGAGCCCTATAAATGTGCTTCTCCGGTGTAATCATCCAGGAGAAATATGCTTGGTTTTCATCAAAGTGTTTGTTGTTATACCATTTTTTCTAAGGCCCCATAAAATGAACAAATGTATCCAGAGAAGGCTGGGAGAGGCACTAAGCAGAATACCGACATAGTTCCTGAATTTTAATACTAACATTAGCTTCCCCCATTTTTTGTGGCCTTTAATTAATTTCTTCCTGTCAGTTTCTCCATCTATACAATGAGGGATACATTTACTAGTGGAGTTAAATGTTGCAAAACACAATTAGTTAATTTTTTCATTGAGTTAATGTGACTGAAAGGTTCTCACAATAGTGGATTCTAAGGAGCTGGTTCTTAACAAGCAAATATAGTTTATAATTGTCCTTGACAAATTCTAGAAGGCTTTTTGGATGGTCAGATCTGATAACTTGAACTGAAAAGTGTGTTTATAAAAACCTTTTTTTTTTTTTCTTATACCTTTTCTTAGCAGTTTGTATATATATTCAAAGTTCAGATGAAAATATTTTTTAAAATAGAATGTGCATATTAACTTGATTTTAAACAATATTAAGCTAGCAATCATGCGCATATAAATCTTACTACCCCATCACAGTAGTTTCATTTCTCTGTGTTTATACATAAAGGTCAGTGTTCGTTAGGCCTTAAAAAAATCATCCTCTCAATTCTCTTTCTTCACTTCTCTTTTAAAATTTTGCTTAATGACTGGTGACAGTTTGGCTTGAATCTTGATCTGGTATAAATAATTTAGACAACAGTGTACCTTATATGTAGTCTTCCAAGGTCCTGAGGAAGTAAGGAGATAGTCTTCCTCACAGTACTTTTAAATTAAGTCTGCCTCTGGCTTGAGCATAGCAGCTAGTGCCCTCTGCTGGGAATACTGACTTCGGAGCGTACTCAAACCCATTTTAGCCTTTTCTTTACAAAGGTTAAATAAATTTATTTCATGGATCCTGTAGTCTTTCCATTAGGTAATTAAATACATCCTTTCATTGCCAAGTACCAGTGAACACAGAGTCTTAGCATGATACAAAAGTATATCTGTAAAACTGATTTTGTGTGTGGGTAAACTGAAGGTCAGTCATGTTAAATGCAAAAGGTTTAATATAAAAATTCATGGAAGTTAATGAACAACAGGTCATGGGTACCTGGGAAAATATATCAGCAAAGTATTGCCGTATGCGTATCCTATTCCTATAGTCACCTTAGACAACTGCTTCTGGCCACTGTTAGAGGATATGGGGCTCGATGAATCTATGCAGTTTAGTGTTTTAAAGTAACTTTAATAAGGTCATGTTTTCAGTTTGAACTGTAAAACAGCACAAGGGAATTTGGGTTACTAATGATTAGCAAACATGCTACAGCATAACAAAGCTAAGGAATGTAATATCTCTGTTGTAAAAGGTTTTCTTACTGTGATTTTTTTTTTCCCTTAGGAAGTTGTTTAACATTTTTGTAATTGGCAAAATACGGTATTTCTGTAGATTAATGCAACAAAGAAGTGGCAGGCAGTTTCTGGTAGGTTGTTGTTCCATTGGAATAGACATACTGTACAGACCAGAAGGAAGATGTTCCTAATTTGAACAGCTTGCATTTTTCATTTTGAAGTGTAACTGAACTAAGGTTAAAAAAAAAAGTCACCATTTTCAAAGGCAATGAGTGATTATAAGAATGCAGGTGTCTGTCTTTAAGTCAATTGAATGTCTCCCCTACATGATGACACAACTCAACTGCATTTTCAGTCTAAAGATTCTGAATAATTTTGGGGGGAATTACCATCATTAAAAACTGCTAAATGTGTCCACTGTATAATTGTGTCATCTTTAGAATTGTAGGATTATTGGGTGCAGTTGCAAATAAACGTGCTATGGAGTTGTTCAGAAGTGAGCACTATTTTCAGTAACTTTTTAGAATAATAGGTTTCCTTAGTTTGGTTTTGATCTTCTTTTTATTCCCATCAGGAGATTAGGTTTTGCAGGTTACTCTGCCGTTTGTCTTTTATTAGTGACATTTGCTTTAAGAATTTAATCAATTTCTACACCCCCAAAAAAAGTTGTTGTATCAAACTCACAAGTATGTTTTATAAAATACACTTAAACTTATTTCAGGTGGGAACATTGTAATGTAGTAATATTGTTAGTCATACCTCCTTTCTGTTTTACACTTTATGTGTATCAGGGATTAATTTTAGAAAGCACTCCATTCAGTGAAAGCTGCATAAACCTTGAGGTTTTAGATCCTATATGTTATAGACTAGAGAATACACAAGGACAAGATTTTTGAAGCTGATTGTAGATTTAAGGGTTTGCCTTTTAAATTCAGGTTTTTGTTTCTTAAATGCTTGAATGTGTGTCATCCCATCGTCGTCGTCGTCCCTTTTTTTTTCCCAAGCTTTGCTGACTCATTTTGAAATCTTAACAGTAAGTGCCAATAATTAAATAGGCCTCTAAATAGAATGAGCTATAAACCTAATTCTGATAATCTCTAGGTTCTTCTGAAAACTTAAAAAAATAACAAGATGGTTTGTTTGTGATCTAGTAGCTTATTTAAGGGGAACTTACATATAATTTTGATGTATGTACACTTCTTTCTTACGGCCTTTTGTATTGTATTGTACCTGTTTATACATGTTGAAATAGTTTGTAGGTTTGTTTGATTACAGCAAAGCAACGTAAACCTGTTTTTTTTTTTTAAGCCTTAACTATTTTTGGAGACCTTTTCATTGGCAAATGCCATACTTTGGAGTTGAAACTGGAAATTTGGCAGTGAGGGCTTTGGGAGCAGAAACATGCCTTTTGCTGTTCCTCCAGTCTGTAGCCAGCATTGACCAGCTGATAGATCTTTGAAACATCTCGCTTCCTATAGGTTCAGTATGGATGTCTGTCACTATTTAGTAGATAAGTTGTTCTAAGGCAGGAGGGATTGTGCTGAATAATGAATGAACTTAGGAGTGTGCTCCAGTGAGACTGACATTTCAACTCAGTTGGGATAAAATGGGGAAACTGGTAAATACCAGTGACTAAAGCAGTATTCATCTGTGTGCAAGAAAACAAACTCAAGCAGAGCAGGTGCAGAAAAGGTGTACTTGGGAGAGTCTAGGGTAGAGTGCATGTTGTCCTCACAGCAGAGTGAAGAGGAAAAAAAAGTGAGAACTTCATCCACATCAGTCACACCAAATAAAGACCAAGAACAGAAATATACTATTTCAGTTAGTAGAGAGCATTGTCATACATGAATATAAAATTGTTTATGAATAAAAAAATAATCTAGAAGTTACAAGCATCTTCTTAATCAGCAGAAGAGCAAAGGTCTGAAACAACTTTCCTTTATGAGAACCATGCCAAAAATCCTGCTGTAAGATCAAGCAAAATCAGTTTTCACCAGAATTCTGTGATGAGGTAACTTGAGCTGGCAGGGGGCTGTACTTGATTGAGAAAATACCTTTGACCCTAGTGTTTATAGATCTCATATTCCAGCTCTGCTGATCATCTGTGTGGGTGCCAAAGCTGAAAAACAGCTTACATAAAGGATGTATAAGGTAAGGTGCTATCAACACCAAAACGCAGTTAGAAAATTCCAGAATGACTGTTGCTTCTGTTATCTGAGTTGGTCCCTCCTGCTGCATAGGCACTACAGTAATAATCATTGATGTGTGATACTGTAATTACATGATCACATACAGCTGAATGCTGCCTTGCGTAATTGGCTTTTGCCATAGTCCGCACCAGATTTAGTGCATGATACTATTCTTATTAAAAAAACTACCAAACACCACCAACAACAACAAAAAGAAAAACCCAACTGAAAAACCCAACCAAACCCCCACCTTTTCACTGTTGGCAATTGTAATCTTAATTTTCTGGACAGCCTTCTTGGGGCACTGAGTCCGAAACTGCCATAATAATGGCTCTAACTGAAGTCAGTGAGTGGTGTATTTTGAATTGGTAGTGTTCCGTGAAACCTGAAAAATCAGTTTTCAGAGGTTCTTAACCTGGCATCAAGAGCTCACATGTGCTTTTAACTTTAATTCTCTGTCCTCTGTTTGTAAAATGGAGATAGCATCACTTTCTTAATTCACAGCTGTAGTTGTTGAGATAAATTCATTACTGCAGGTGAAGTACCTAGCTGTTGTGGTAACAAGAGCTAAAGAAGAAATGCGTAATAATTCTTCCACACAAGCATTTGAAAAGTCCATGACAAGTGAGATCTTGTGACACACCAGAAGTGAGGACAAAATCCATGTTGGTAAGTGTACGCTATGTGAGAACCACTGTTCTGCATATCGGTAGGTCAAGGGTCCTAGGAGAGGGGGAAGCATCAGTTAATGTAAGTTAAGACTGTAGTGTATATCCAAGAGATAAAGATTAAGGGTGCACAGGCAACTGCTGTCTTAACATCTGTCTGACTTTTCAGCTTCGATGTTTCAAGAATATAGCTTTCACTTGTATGATTACTTCTGGAAACATCACTGGTCTGTTTATTTTTTTTTGTCTTCCCTCTTAGTAATCAAAACATACGTTAAAGAATATTTTAAAAGAAAGAATAATGAATCAATTAGTGAATATTTTAACCAACAATTTGTATAGCCTCATGTCAAGTAGTGTTCAAAAAAGTTAAAATAATGAATTTAAAGTTGCAGGCCAACTCATAGGGCTTAGTTGGGAAGCTCCAAAACAAAACTGCATGTTATTTTAATCTTGCCTCAGTATGCCCTCTGATGTGATATTTAATTACACAACGTGACATGCCTTTTGTTTTTTCTCCACCAGAAACCATCAGTAAAACCTGATAAGAAATTGTCTTCTTAATTAAATTCTCAGTTTATTAATAATGCTTCAAATGAACTTCTCATCTTCGCCTGTGACTTACAGAGATTTCCCATAGATTTGCATTGCCATTAGTGCCTTTAAATTTTGTAACCAAGTTAGCAGTGCCCTAACTATTAATGTTTTTATGTACTCTTCAGCATGCAGCTGCATCACAGATCATTCCTTAGGTTTTTCTGTTCCTTTCTTGAATTACAATCTGGAAATATTACTTCAGTGTTCTATTTTATCAGCCCTGTTAGTGACAGAGTGTGGCACCTTTGGAAACAACAAAAAGAGCTCTATAAATTTTGTTATTGCTTAATGTCTAAGTTGTAAATATTATCTAGTCTTAAACTGTATTTTGGGTTTAGGAAGTTTTGGAGTGTTGGAGTGTCTGCACTAAACTGTAGTTATTGTCTATAATAACTCTTCAGGATGTTATTGGAACTGGCCCTGGAATATCTTCCAAAACAAAATATAACAAAAATAAATTTTCTCTTGTGATGAAATATATTTTTCTAACATATGTACAGCGTTCTGTATTCTTCAGGCAGTCTCTAAAAGATGAGCTGCATTGTCATTGACAAGTCAACAAGGAAGGAGAATGCTTTATACTTTATTGAAATAGAATATATAATAGAAACAGGAGACTACTGACTCTTAAAACAGTCTGCAGAGAGCTCAAAATCATAAACATCCTACTTGAACTGAGATGATGATAGCTGAAAATGCATTAAGTAGATGGAGAAACAAAACCAAATGTAGGTGAGAACTCGGTCAAGCAGGCTGAAGCGGAGGAAACACTTTGGCAGGAGGGTAGGCCATGTTAGTGCTAATGCGTTTTGCATTAGTATGTTGCCTATAAAATACTGACTCCTGGCATCAGAGTTAATGGCAAATCTACAACAGTTTTACCTTACATACACATGCAGGAGCAATAATACTGGCTCCAATCTGTTGCTGTTTTTTGCGTTGGTGGTATTGTTTTTTTGGGTTTTTTTTTACATAATAGTGCAGCATGTGAAAGAGCTGGTAACAAATGGTGACAATTGTTACATAAATGTGTTATTGTTCTGAAGGTGAGTTTTGATCCATAATTGATAAAACAAAAAAGATCAGGCAGTACCAGAAACGCACGCCAAATCAAGTTATTTTTAGAACATTGGTCAGAAGACCAGATTAATCAGGCTAAACTTTTAGTAAGAGGATTACATATATATGTATCAATATTAGGAGGATTTGTAGCTTCATTAGCAACTTCAGAGGAAGTCATACCTTCACATATGCTACTGACAAAAATGAAATACTTTCTGTGACTGGTTCAGGTTCATAAAATAAATTTCAGCCCTGGACTGTTATACAGAGGACAGTGCTAGGTGTCCAAAATCATTTGCCACTAGCTGTGTTATGGTCTGAGCCTGTATTGTTGGCAGTCTGGACCCAGCCAGTACTTGCTGCAAGAGGAGGAGAAAGGTCCTGTAGGCAGTACTGTAAAGGGGAGGGGAGGGCTGTTGGCTGCTGAAACAGCAGAAATCTCCTCAGTGGATCTTCTGAATATGGACTGCACAGCTGGAATCTCTAGCAGTGGTGTAATCTGGCCTTGAACCTGTTTTCCGTGATTTCATTTCTTGTGTGGCACAGAGTTGGTACGTGGGTGCTTGTGTCAGCCTCATGCTAGTTTTGCAAGGGCAGCGGGCCAGTGAGAATGTGACTTGAGAAGCTGTCAAGGTGCCCCTGCATCATGGTCCCCTGCATTTGGAGCATTTTGCATATAGCTGGTGAGTTAGAAAAGCTTTGAAGCAATTGCAGGCAGCATGGAAATTGGGCCAATACCAAGGTTAAAGGGAGAAAGGGCTTTAAACTGTCCCTGAAGCATTTGCAAATTTGCTGATGGTTCCTTCTTTTTACAGTAAGTAGAGTAAGGCAGAAGAAAATTAAAGGACCTGTCCAAGATAAGAGGAACTCATGCTGAGAACAAGATTAAAAGCTTTGTCTTCATCTCCAGAGTTATGTCTTTCTGAACTCTAAAAAGAGGGAATTTGAGAACTCCTCTTTGTAAAGAACTGCAGCTGATGCCAGCTGAGCTGTATATAACAAGAGAGTGGCTGACTTTCTCACCACACTTGAGTTTTGGCAGGGAGATACTAACTTTTAAAATACTCATGGCTGCTAGGCTTAAATCTTTCTGATCATAAGATTTTGGAGTCTCCAAAAGCATGTTTCTGCCAGCATTTACAGAATATTATCACTTAGTGCTGGGGTAGATGTTTCAGAAATTCTTGTTAAACAGCTCAAAATGATCTGCCTTTTATGTCCTGAATTAGAGGAATTTTTGAATTGCCAGCTTTTTGCACTGCTGAAGTGGCTTGAATTCTTGTTTGGCTGCGATAGAGATACATATTATAACCCTCTATGAACTGTGGTTTTATGTCTGTATAAACACCAAAAGTAGTATTCAATCTTCCTTTCTTCCCACTTGAAGTGCATTAGCTACATTTTTGTCCTCCACCTGTTTCTTCCCTCTGACTCCCCGGGATTTTCATCTTTATGTTTGGGCATCCACCAAGGTGCCCAAGTTCCTTAGACACATAGCTCAGCAGTTGGATGTTTCAGTTTGCAGATTTTGTGACAGTTTGAAGCCTTTAATTTGTACTTATTTATGTATTTTAGGCATCAGCTTTTAATATTTGATACTTTGTGTTTGAATGAGGAGGGTGTATTCATATTGTTTGTGAGAAAGTATATCATATTGGGGCAAGACAGAATAATTCCTCAGGGATTTGGGCTTCAGCAGAAGAGTGCTTGGGCTTTTCATGTGATAAAAGAATGAACCTGAATAGCAGTGATGTCTGTAATTTTTTATCTAAAGAGAGACATGAGAAATTTTTTCCTTTCTCACATGTAATTAAATAACTGCTGTTGTCCCTCTCAGGTACTTAGCACACAGGCATACTTGATCTCTGTACTTAACAATACTTTAGTCCTAAGTATGGAATAAAAATTAGCGTTACCTAAACTGTTTGCTTACCACCAATCTTAAAATCTCCAGCAGCATCTTAGTTGTGTTGCTTTTAGTGTTTTCATTGTTTTCTTTGGCACTTGATATGATTGTTGTCCAGCTAGCTTGTATCTGATGGTAAGGTATGTGGTGGGCTAGCTCTGCAGCTAGCAATTCCTTTCACTTTCTCGAACCTTTTCATGCTTCATTTCATCAAAACACTTGGAGTTCAGCTACCCTTTGTCCAGATGAGATTTTTTCCAGAGGTGATGCTTGAAACTGTTGCCGGCAGCCCTCACGATGATTAGTTTCTTGGTTTCTGGTTAAGAAAGCCATTGTAGTGGCTGGGGGAATGAAATGGAGGCAGAAAATGAATAGTATGTCTAACTTTCAGGAGAGGATATAGTATATACTGCTCTTAAACACTGCTAAAAACCACTGGGAAGTTTTTGTAGCAGTTCTTTTCTGTAGATGTCACAGGGAAGTTGTGTGGTTATGAATGGGAGATTCATGAGACTGCAAATGGGAGAACTGGCTTAGAGTCGGAGGCTTTAATGCCTGCCTGGGGGGGTTAGCTGGTGAGAAGTTCTAGCTTATTCCCGTTAGTGTTCAGAAGAATTTCTGGAATGCCATCAGGGCTTCACTCTCCTATGCTTGTGTATAAACCATTTCTAGGGGGTTTTCATTCTTGCATCTGAATGAACCCCAAAGTCTTGGTCATGGACAGCCATTAATAATTGCTCGAAATAACTTCTTGCAGAAGGCTTCTAGTTAAGCAGTTATGCTTGGCCTACAGCAAATTCCTCTAGCAATTTCAGTTAGAGAAAATATTTTTTATTTACAGTTTTTAAGATATTAGCAGTATTGCAGTGCTTTATAACCGTATTATACTGTTGGTACAGCACGTTTAATTAGCTGGGAAGGCAGTTGTGATGTTATCATGCAAAATGATGCTCATCTTGCTCTGTGGAATAGTTGTGTCCATACTGAAGTACTTGCACAAGTAAAACTAATGGGATGAGTTTCATGAGTATTTTCTTCTAAATATGATGACTTGATAGCTCAATATAAAGCCCTGCCTGCAGTACTGATAAGATAGGTCTTGCAGAAAAAATTATCTTCCATGTAATGAAAAAGTAATTTTAAATGAATGTATTTGAATAGGTACTTGAATGAGCTACTACTGTTTGTGCATATCTTCTGTTGATGGTTTAGATACATAAATAGAAAATAGTAAGTTCTTACTAAAGATTTTTATTTTATTATTACAGGTGAAACCATGAACAAAGGAGCTTCTACAAAATTGTATTTTTGTCGCTTCCTCTTGCTTTCAGTACTTAGAACATAAGATTTTTATTCAGTCTGGGTTAGTTGTGGGTGAACTAAATGCAGGTCTGCTTATGATTTAGTAACTAGCCAATGCATTTGCACTGAAAAAATCTTGCTGCTGGAAAGCATCCAAATAGCTGTTCAAATTATTTATGCTTTAGTTTGACTTCGTAGCTTAACCATGTTTTTTCTTTTCTTCTACGTATTATGATTTATAGTGATCATTTTTTTTGAGGTTGTCAGAGGGATCGTAACGTTGTCAGGATGCTTAAGAGCCACATTTTAACTCTTGAACACTGTTCAGGGAAAGCTGACATATATACCTATGTCAAGAAAACTGACATATATACCTATGTCAGTAAGGGCAAACAAGCATTCCTGAAGCAAGCTATGAAGAAAGAAAAATAAGAATATGATCAGGACTTCATACCCTCTCTTCTATAATTGCAGGATTTTAAGATACAGTGTTTATGTATGATTCTGTCATGGGTTTCCATTTCTTATGGTTTGTTTTGTTTCAGCCTCTTGGAGCCAGTGACTACTTGGAAATATCAAAGCATTTTGACACAGTCTTTGTTCGTGACATACCACTTCTTACAATGGCAAAAAGAACACAGGCTCGCCGTTTCATTACTCTTATTGATACCTTTTATGAGCATAAGGTGAGAACCAAACCTTTCCTATGTGTGTGGGAATAATATCGGAGGCCCTAAAACCTGACTGTTACGGTTGGTTTGAAGTAAGGCTTTCTGTAGTAATGACTTGGGAAACATAAGCAGAATGGACTAGCACTGCAAAGAAACATCATTCCAGCTTCACAATTTTTTTTTTTTTTTCAATAAAGGCAAATCAGGTATTTTTTTTATTTCTGTGAGTATTAAGCATGACCATAAATACAAGCTTGAGCTCATTTCCCTTTCTTGAAAAGGGATGTGATTTCTTTCCTAACCTAGGAAAACCACAGAAGCCAATAATGAAAGATTGTGCTGCAGACTGTGCTGGAGTAAATGTAAATTTTTAAAATTTTAATCTGTATGGGCAGTTGGTCAGGAATCAGTGCCTTCCTGAACAGGGTACTGAGGAGTTAATAGCATAGTTACGTTATCAAATTTAAAGGAAACAGTCACTGTAGGCTTTACATTAGCTTGCAGAACTGCTAATAGAATAGTAATGATAAATGCAGCACTTCATGTGGATTTACAGAGATTTCAATCATGGAAGTAAAATCAGCACTACCAAAACAAAGAGGAGTTCATGTTTAAGATGTTTTTTAAAAAGTAATACAAGATATGAAACCCTGTCTTATGTGTGATTATATATGCACACACTTAAATATTTATGCAATCAGGAAATATCAATTGAGATCTTTATTTTTTTCCCAGACTGTCCTGGCAAGATGATCAGAAGGGCCCCTATTCTGCAAAGTATTGAACTAACTAAGCCTATGGGTAGTCTCATTCAAGTCAGACAGATTCTTTGTGGTTTATGATTTGGAAGTGGACAGTTGCTAAGAGAATATGCTAATATTTATAAGTGAATAATAGCGTGTTAGAAATGGGGGGGGGGGGTGCTGATCTGTTCTATCTACATGCTGTCATTAAGAATTGCACGCAAACAGCCGCTTTCTATTACTTCCTCCATAGGAAAAAACACGTGTTAAATTCCCATCACAAGTAGCTGTTTGGAAAAAATACCTGAGAATATTTGCAGAGACCTGTCCACAATGCAGACACTTTGCCTATATGCTCTCAACAAGTGTCTCCTTCTGTAATAATATTTCAGTCTGTTTTCATTGCAGCCCCCCTGAGATACTGTATCTCACTGCACATTGTATCTTCTCTCAGCAGACATGAAAACAGTATCATTGTTATTGGCAAATAATGTGCACTAGCATAGGTGAAAGCAAAGAGTGGCTCCACTCAGCCTTCTGGGAAATTTGGAATTTAAGCATTCTTTAGATGGAAATATATGTGCAGTGCACTTAACTAGTGAGAGCAATCTCACTATGGGTGGGAAAGAAAGCTTTGGTTACTAATACTTTATAGCTGTTATTTTAGAAAGTAAACTTGACTGTGAACTCATTGCCTGTATGGCAGATATTCTGAGTATTTAATAGCACAGTTATGCTGTTTTCTGAGTAAACGTTATATGAATTGTTACTGGAAAAAAAGATCCTGTAAGGTTAATATTCCGCGTGACTAAGTCAGATAAATCTGTAACAGCAGTGCTAACAAGAGAAAAAGAAAATACGTGGAAAAAACCCCAAGGTTGTAATTTGAAGTTTGCTTTTCATAAAACACATATTTTATCCCTTTTCTGTAATGCCCAAGTGACGATACTGTTGCCTGCTTTCCTTCTTTCAGGTGCGTATTATTTGTTCCGCAGTGACACCTCTTCAAAGCTTATTCCTCGTAGAACATGACAGTGGTGAGCTAGGGGACAGCAGAGTGTTGATGGATGATTTGGACTTGAGCCAGGTACATGATATTAACATCATCTCTTTTGTAACGAAATTGGTTTTGGTCTCATAATTACAGCAGCATTTTAGGAAGAGGAATCAAGTAAACATTTAACTAGTGATTTGCTGCTTTTTCTGCACTCTTATCTGTCACTCACAATTGCATGTTGTGTTATTTATTCATAGTCAAAGAAAATGTCATAATATATAGAACCAGTTTACTTAAGTTTCAGGGTCATTTTCATTGTTAATTATTATACCTGTTCAATCATGTACAAGTTTAGCTCTTACATTTAAAATACAGAAACGAAAGGTGGCCTGTTCTACCTCTTCCTAGACTATATGGTATTACCTCACAAACAGTACTATTTTCCATGTTTATTAATCTGTTTTTCCTGTACCCTATAACCTAGTTATTGTTAATGAATTTTAAAATTACTTGTCTAAATCAGTATGCAGCTAGTCACCAGAAAAGAGAAAATAGATGCTTAACATGTCATCATGTTGTCTTAAACTCAAATTATTATTTTGCTATGTTCCTTCAGAGGATTACCTAGCTGAAATACGTGTTTTTCTTTAATTTTTGGACATTAATTTTATTTTTTTGGTGCTGTGCTGCTGTCTTGTATTGTCAAAGTCTGTAAAGCACTCAGCCTTAGGAGTTAGACAGGATGCACTTCAGTACAGCTACGTCTCTCACAGGGCTGTGGTACTGTTTTTGTGTATTAATGCAGGATTCCGCCAAAGGACTGTCCATATTTACAGGAGAAGAGGAAATCTTTGCCTTTCAGCGGACTGTCTCACGGCTTACAGAAATGCAAACTGAACAGTACTGGAAAGATGGGGACAGAAGCAAAAAAAGTTACAATTAAAAGTTTAACAAAATCACCAAGAAGTAAAACTAAAGAATTGGAAGGCCTTTTAGCACAACTGAAATAATAATTGCACTTTATCATCTGGACCATGTTTTCATTCACCATTTGGTTTTTATGCTTAAGACATGAGGACTCAAGTTATTTTTCCGTACCACCAGTGTGTGGACGTGTGGAATTTTGCCTTAATTTTCTTTATTGTAAATATAACTTTGATCTTCAGGAAGTTTAAAGGGATTAGAATTTTTCTGGAGAATTGGTCTAAAGGCAAAGTTAATGGGCTGTGCAGGGTTCACAGTAGATTTATAATGTCACATGAAGAGGACACTTTGAGGTTCTTGCACTGCTTCTGTGACGCACAAAGTTTGCATAAAAGAGAAATTAAATGCTTTCTTTATGAAACTTCTGATATTGTATAGGTCCCTGCTAGAATCCTGGAACTCCTCTGTAGTGTATTCTGGGATTTTTCCTATTTTCTGTGTGTAGCCAATCTGCTGACTTTCAGGCTTTAACAGCTTCTTGCAATCAGACTGTTGCTCAGTGCGGTTCATTGAAAACTAAGGGTTTGAATCAAGAGAGAACCCTGAGGAGAAGCTTGAAGGCACTTGAAAAACCACCCAGGATGAAGATCTAAGTAATTGTGGATGGGAAAAGAATCTATGGTAAGACAGGGTATACTGTAACATATAAGTGCATGTTAATACCCTTCCTACCTAAATTTTGTGATTTCTGCAAGCCTGGATATGTTGCCTCTACACCAGTGACGTACCTCCACCCTGAATTTTCTCAGGCTTCATCTATATCAAACCTCCTGTTGCTGCTAGCACACCTGCCCTGACCTGGGGAGAGCAGTACACAGTCCTACTGAGGCAATTCATCATGTTACAATAGGAATGTGTTTATGGTAAAGATGGAATATTAAATGATACATCAAAACATGAAAATGGGCAATGTGGTTTTAGTTGGAAACTTTTTTAGTTAAAAACACGTTTGTGCCCTAATTTCTTAGGGAGGAGATATATAACACACTGTCCCCAAATTTGAGGGGTTTTCTTGGATTTCGCAACATGACCTTTTTCTTGTACTTTATCTGTTACGAAAAATATTCTTCTCTGCCTTTGTTAAGCTTGATTAAATTATTTCAAACACAGCCCCCATCACAATTACAGAAAGCTTTTAAAAGGGACTTTTCAGGGCAGGGAAGATTGGAGAAGTCCTGTGCCCTTGCATGGAAATATGGACATTTTGGAGCCATGGGCTTAAGTATGTTCTGATCACTTCTGTTTGTCCTGGAAGTTACTTAGACAAGCTGTATCTGTTTTTCAGAAAATTTTTAAGCCTATATTTATAGTTTACAACTTACCCAACTATGTTGTTGTTCCCACAAGGGTGACTACCACGGAGAATTTTAATGCATATTTATGAAAACCCCAATCAGAATACATTGCTTATACTTTACAATATCCAAATAATTGATGTATGTTTTTAGAGACTTGTATTAGGTTTCTCAACAGAGGGACTAATGAAATTCATGCGTGTCTGTATATAGACAGACATATGTATACTTTATACATATATATAAATATAGCTAAAACTAATATATATAATTTAAGAGTGTGTGGTTCTATTTATACATGGCAGTCTGTACTCATCAGCCTGGGCCTGTGCTGATAACTCTCCTGAAGCTTCAGCCTTGACTTTTTTCCCAGCGTCATTTAAATGCCTCCTGCTTTGTCTGACCCAGAATGTATTGTGGGAAAATGGGAGGTGGTGGCAGGTGCCCTAAAGCACCTTGCATCTGGATATTTATTTGCATTGTTTTAAAACCTGTTTGTATGTTTAGCCTGCATGTCTTCCTCTGTCGTGTGGTACAGAGGAAATGTATAATTATGCAGAACACAGGTGAGACGTTTTGGGAGGACGTTGAGAGAGGAGGGCCTGGCACGTTCTGCATTGGAGACTGTTTCAGGCAGGGAAGTGAAGTGTTTCTCCACAATCGGTGTTGGGTGATGACTGATCTCCTTTAACCAGGAGATCCCTGGAGCCCCCGGGCACAACTGTTGGTGTTCAAACTGGTGCAGCTTTGCCTGTTGGTTCCTGAGGCTTTTCTGTAACCTGAGCACCCATCCCAAACTCCGATACCCCAGTTTTTTGGAAGCCCCTAAATGCAGTGGGACCGATGCGACATTGAAAGCCTCTGAGGCTGTCGGTGAACTCTGTTAAACTACAGGAGGGAAGTTCCCAAAAGCTTCCAGAGCCAGAGCTGCTTCCAGGGCATATTGCTAAATACAAAACCATAGTGCAGTCTTTCTTTGGCCAGCAAGGAAGCCATCTCTTGGGAGGCACTGGTAGGTGCCAGCAGTAATCAAGGAGAAGAAATGGGGAATATACCAGAAGTGGTTTGGAGCTGAAAACAAGAAAAGCTGTTTAAATCAGTGTGCAGTGTTTCTGGTTGCACTGCAGAGTGTGGATTACCGCTTCTAGGTCAGGACCGCAAGGAGAGATTGATGGCACCAATTGGTCAGCTAGCCCAGGCAGGGATCCCCGCAGTAACCACAGAAGCAGCATATTTGTGACAGTCTACTTTCTTGAAGAAAGTGAGACCCTATATGCTTATTTTATGATGCTGTAGTACGCATAAGGTCTCCTTCCAATAGTGAATTCAGGGGGGGCTGCTTCTGAGGTTAGACAGCTTCCAGGCGACTGGTGCTGGCCAGAACCTATCACAGGGGCACGATGAACAACACTGGGTATGTCCTGCCGCAGGGCGCTGGGCCACCTCCGTTCCCAAAACTCCTGTCCCCTGCTGCCTGGCTGCCTCCTTGCAGCAGCGCTCTGTGTCTTTTTATTCCCACATTAAGATGTTGTATTTGCCAAAATGTAAACAGCAAGGTGCCTGTGAATAAATTATGCACGCTCCTTAATGGCCTTAAAATTGCTGGATTTATGCTGGATGCTTCTATCCCAAGTTCAAGTATTGGCTTTTTAGTTTTTTCTTAACTTGCAAATTCCTGTCATCTCACGTCTACAAGTTTTTATTTTCCTTTTGGTCATTCAGCAAACACTACATATTTTTAAAGGTCTCTTAGAGTAACTTTATTGATGCAGTATGATGTTTTGCTATTATAGGAAGTAAAATCCATATGATTATGGACCGTGTGAAACATTTCATGTTGGTTTATAAAGGCCACGTCCTAGCTGAGGATCTCTCAGCTAACTTACTTCAAATACCTGATTGATGAAGGAATGTTCCCAATGCCCAAAAATTTATATTACAGCTTCTGTGAGCTTAGTCACTCTATCCATACAGACATTTTATCTTTAAAGCTGTATTTTCAATTCACATTCTTGTACTGTAGCTCTATTTTTTTTTTAATAGGTAATGCGATTCTGTCTTTCACAGTTGCTGGTTTTCAGTATTTACCTTTGCACAGATCGAGGGAACAACTGCAGTATTTTGGGTATAACAAGATAGTCTTCCAAAGGTCTTTGGAGGGATTGAAGATACACTGCTTGCTGCTGTTGTTTTTTGATCTAAAAATGAAAACTATTAATGACTTTTTTGGAGTAAAGGTGATCATAATGACGCTACAACTGGATAGATGTCACCCATTTTGCAGCAATTTAAACATGGGAAAAAAAAACCCTGAGCAGGTTTCAAGCTGCTCAGCACAGTCACCAATGATCTGACGAGGAGGAAGAACAGTCCCTCCATCAAGACCTAAGAGGATCAAGATCCAGGAGGTTTCTTTCTGCAATTACCTGGATCTGAATATGCCTGGTGCCTCAGTTTCCCTGGTGATAAAATGGGAATGATGTTACTTTCTTATTTGCTAACACTGGAGTGCTGCCAGGCTTCACTCATTAATATTCTAAGATGCTTTCTGAGGCTCTGGGATGAAAATACTTCAGTAAAGTATGTAAATAGTGCAAAAAATAATTTAGCTACTCTAAGTGGATTAGCTTCCTTGTTTGGGTTACAGAATTAATGCCATCAACTGAACACCACATGCCCCTTTGACGTGATGATTTTTTTTAAAAAAAATAATGCATCTATTTTAAAGAAAAAAAAATCAGAAGTTTGTGATTAAAACCCTGACCAATTCATATAGTTTTTCTTCTACCTGTAATGACAAATTTCCTATGTGATTCATTACAAGCTTAGCTCCTATAGTTGTGAACTACAGTGGCTTTGTAAATTCTGTTGGGATTTTCCTTGCATAATGAGATTTTAAAAAAGAAAAAAGTCATTTGAGTCTATTATATAACAAACTGACCACTGTTAAATCCTTCTGTTATTCGAGAAGAATTTATATTGTAATAAAAAACCCTAATAAATCCAGATTTTATAAGCATTTCACTTCTTATTCATGCTACTTTTAGGTATGTGTTCTGGATAGATAGGCATTCTGTTAAATACTTAGTGAGGTGTTGGGTGGTTTTTTTAACCTCTGTATCTAGGGGGCAAACCCACACTGGCAGCACTGCCGGTTTCTGGGCACTTGGTTGCCTGGGTGAGCCGTGGCGGGCAGACCATTGCCCTGCATGTGGCTTAGCTTTTGGTGGGTGTATCTGGGACTTGTCGGAAAGGTTCTCCTCCAGAGGCAGTTTAGACTCGTGCTCCTCAGTTACTGCTGCTGGCAGCCCTAAATTTTGGTTTTGGAACCTTTTTTTTCACCTCTCTGACTCTTCTCCAGCAACTTGAGTGTGAGGGGCTCCAGCTGAGGGCAAAGCGCAATTAAAGTGCCCTTTTTTTCTGTTAATTTAGGATTCTTACTGTTCAAGATCTGGTTTTGCTGTCAGCCAATTAGTTCTGCAGTTAGTTGTTACAGGTTTTACGCAGCTTGGAAAATTGCCCCTGGGAAGCAGTTTGACATTTAGGCAGGCAGCGAAGTCCCTGCGCTGATGGGTGGGGAGGGTCCGAGGGTCGCTGCAGCACCCCAGTGCAGGTGCCCCCACACAGCACCTGTTAGCGTGGTGAACGGGAGAGCAAGGCTGCACCATGGTACTTCTCCAGGGATGCTAGTGGCAGACAGACAGTTCTTGCTGACAGGTGGCCGACAGGGTTTGACAGCTTGGGCTTCAGAAACTGGTGGCGTAAAGTTTTTTAGGAGGGGTTACATTTTGGGGCTATTTCTGTACCTTCTACTGGAAACATTTGATCCTCCCCATTTCTTGAAGAGAGGGATCATCATATTAATATTAAACTGTGACCAACTTGCTCCGGTATCTTGCTTGCAGCAAGATCTTTGAGAAGACTGTCTAGAAAATTCTTAATATCTCACTACAGATTCACAGAGGTTTGTGAAGCAGAAGGCTGTATCCTCGCCGATGGCTGCGTCCCTTGTTACTCATGTAACTATCGGATCCTTCTCCAGGCTGGCCTAAGGTTTTGGGTTTTTTTTCCCCTCAAACATCCTGCAGCAGTGAGCCATCGGGGTCCAATTAGAAATTTTGCTCAAAAAAAGCCCCTTTGCATGCTTCGCAGCCTCTTTAGGAATCCTTCAAGAACAGATGCAGCCAATCTGCCGTTGCAGTTTTGTTTGACCAGTGGATATTTCTTTTGTATCCCGATCCATTTCCTCTCAGGAAGAGCAATCCCCAACATGTCCATCTCTTGCCACAGAAAAGCACTGCTCCTCTTGGGGTACTTAATCTTTCTGTTCTGCAACTTAATTTCTGATGCAGGAACACGGTTTGTGTGTCTCTGCTTCCCCAAGACCCCTGGGCCTGGTGTTACCTGCTGCTTGGCTTTGGGCCTCGAGAGCTCTGGCCCAGGCGAAGTATGGAGGTGGGGTCCGGGGGGGTGTCCGTGCCCCTGCAGAACAGGAGACGTTTCTGACCCCTGGGTTGGGGCAGTGCCTGCATTTGCCTTTCTGCCCGCCGAGAAGGAGGACTTGCAGTGGTAGTCCTTTCCACGAGAGCAGAGAGAGGATGGAGCAGATGGAGGATGCAGGCCACTTGCTCCCTCTCCAGCCTTCTGCATTCTCCACATATTTGTCAAACAACTTTTGTTTTAAATTGAATTGAATTCTAAGAGCGCTATTAAAATACAGAAATGCTTCTCACTGACCTATTACTCTGCATTCATGTTGGTAAAATTTTGGATGAGTTTCTATAGTCCTCCCGCCAGTTCTTTGTCAGGGTGAAGGGTTTAGTTGGCTCTGTTAATCCACTCTCTAGCTGAAATTGTTCATTTAAATCGTTATAAAAATCCACTCTTTTCCGATGCGAATCCTATAGTCCCAGTTTCAAGTACTGTTGCCAGTGCAAAGACTTCAAATTCTTTGAGTGCAATCACACTGTGTCAGTCCAAAGCCAAATTGCAAACACTTATCCACAATTCCCCTTACTCAGCTTTAAGCTAATTTTTCCAGCAGGCAACAATAGCCATAAAAATATAGGGAAAGATGATTAGAAAAGCTTAAGAAATGGTTGATTGATTCCTTTACAACCTGTAGTAAAATGCTACTGCATCCTCTTCTTGCAAAAGGCAAAAGCTTTCATTCTGTGACTTAATACATTTTTAGCGCACTTTTCTTCAGTGTCACAGTAATTAAGAGCAATCACAGCCGCTGAAAGATGAAGCATGGAACAAAAGATCAAGTGATTGTTTAAGCTGAAGTTAACTGAACCAGGAAAACTAAGCTCACTGACATGAAGAAAAAAGCTTTCCTTGTATCCTCAAGTCTTTTACAAATAGCAAAGCCAAACACACTTGTGTAACTTTTTCTGCCTACAGTGATGGGTAATGTTCAGGTCACAACATGACGTGTTGGGCAGTGAGGTTTTTTTCCTACAGGCCTGTTAAAAGCATTGCTTACATCAGGTCTTTCCTGTAACTGAGGTATGATGTGCTCGACAACGCTTCCGTGTTAGTCCAGCCTCAAACACACGACAAATAGCTAACAAACTTAGTTGGGGTGGGGGTGGGGGGGTGAAGTTTGTTGAAAACATAGGCAGAGGACCAGTCTCCTCTAGTTACGCTTGGTATCTCCTGCAAAGTAACATTTCAGAGGCCAATGGAGAGAGGAGCAATTACTGTCCAGCAAAATTACAATCTGAATGGGCTGCCATTTTCAGTGCTTCACTAGACAGGCGTGATTGCTATAGAAACTTCTGAAAGTGAGACAGAGAGGTTTTCCAGCACTGGAAATTGCAAATGGAGAAGGTTAGACTGGGTGCAAAGCCCATTCAGTCAGGCAGCTGCCAGTTGAGCCTCTTTGCCAAGTAGATTGTAGGAAATGCTGATTAAAATGTCCACTGAACGCACCAGGCAAATTAAATTTCAGTCACAGCCCCCTGGCCAGTTTCAGTGGGAAGATGGCTCTGGAGCATGGTGCACCTGAGCTTGCTCTCCTCTCATGGCCCCTGCTGTGGGCACGTGCCCCCTGCTCACAGTGATGCTGCAGCAGTGATGATGCGCAGGTGAGATGAGGTTTGTGCGGGAAGGTAGTTGAGGTTGGTCTAATAAAGGATGCCCGTGGGGAAAAAAAAAAAGCCAGACATCATTCCAGGTGGAGGAGCAGTGTCCTTCCCCACCTCACCTTTGCCATCTCTCCCAGGGCACATGCTCAGTAGATGAGGGCTGCTGCCGCCACTTTCACCCCCCTCTGACTGGGCTGGCACCCCCATTTTGTCCCACCCACTCCATTCCCTGTGTTGATATATGAACAGGACTGCTCTTTGAATGTGTTGCCTGCCAGCCCCTTCCCGTCCAAACTGCCTGCAGCGGACAGCTGAAACTGTCCCTTTCAGGGCAGCATGGCTGGCACTACAGCCAAAAGCCCGCCGCAAACCGGGAGACAGGGCTAAGCCTGCGGGAGGGCTCGGGGCTTCCCCCTCGTCGCCTCTCCAGCAGCTCAGACAAGCCCCTGAAATCCTCCCAGCAGCCTGTTGGTTCCTGGCTTTGCTTGCACGCCCAGGCGCATCTGCAACTCCAGTAATGTCTCTCTATGAGAGGCTGCTCTTTCCTCCTCTCCATACCCCCACGCCCCAGCCCTTTCATCTGTGCTGGGGGAGGGTTTAATATCTTTGTGTGCTCATCACTGGCCTTGGAAAAACTGCTTGTCACCCTTCTGGCAGCAATTGTTGCAGCACCTCACTCCCCACCGATCCCCTGGAGGACCTTCAGTATTATTAGGCTTTATCACCATCACTGTTTTGTTTCCTCCTCTCTCCTGCTTCTCCTCATCCTCCTTTGATTTAACTCCAAGCAGTCAGCCAGAAGAGTCTCAGGCAGGTAAGCTCAGACACAGGTAATGCTGTGACACAGTAACATGGCCGTTTCCCTTCTCCATGAGTTGTGGGCAGCCAGTGCCAGCTCGGGCAGCAAAGCCTTCAGCGTTTTACAACAGCAGCCCTTTACAACAGCTTCGCTTAGGATGGTTGCTTTTCCAGTTGTGCTTGGCTTTGAGACAATAAAACCACTTTTTGAATCAAGGGGCTTTCCTACCTACCTGTATTGCAGTTTCTAAATATACTGGTTCTTCATGGGCTGTGCTTGGGGAAAAAATGCTTGCATTGAAGTACAAAAGGTTATATGGCCTGTATTACTAAGAGCAATGAGATTCATCTTGCAGCGTAAGGGTGAACAATGTAGCAAGTCACGGCTTATCAAATTAATGAATGTTTGCTGTACGGAACTTTCTTCCCCCCCCTCACACTTTTGGTAGTATATATGATTGGTATTTTGGTCTGATTACAATTCTGTTAATTTACAAGTTCTCAATACACAGTTCTTTAAAAGTCAGACTGACATCATCCCCTTCTCTCAGAGCACCTGCAGATAGTGCTTAAGGATCAAGACACCTGCTCAAGCCCATGTCTGCCACTGTCTACTTAGGCATTTTATATGGTTATTTGATTTACTAATGGCTAACACCAAGCTGTTACAGGAGTGTGTAGGTATGTGTGTGTGAGCATGTATATGTATATATATATATATATATAAAAAATATATAAATACATATATATGTACTCAAGGACCTACGAATGGGTTTTGCAGTCCTTGTGGCCTGTAGCTGCTCCCATAGCCATGAGTTAAGGCTTGGTTAACAGATGCCAATCTGTCAATTCTTGAACAATTTAGGAAATTAGTTATTGACATAATGGAGAAATTATCCGAGTGTATCACAGCAACCCATACTTGAGGACACCTCTGTCTGCTAAGGTTGACCCTAATAATTAACAGCCTTACCCAGTGCCCCAGAGGTCCTTTATAAGGCACAAAGGTGAAGGTTAAATAGCTTCTGTACAGCAGATGTGCTCATTACACCAGTATGTCTAGAATGGTTTTCCTGAAGCCACAGCAGCTTGTTAATTGATTGTTCTCATTTCACGTTCTTTCCAGGGGTCCCCTGTACCATTACAAAGCTGTGCCCTTGTCCTTGCCAGGTTGCCTTTTCCTGTTCAGCCTGGAAACTAGTGTCCCCTCACCAAACAGGGACCTGTCTACCATCCCTTTGCTTGCCCCTGGTCAGCTGTACAGTGCTGCTCAGGCACTCTCCATTCCTCTTCCCCAGCCCCACTCCTCTACCTCAGCTCCTCCTTCTGTGAAACTCAAAGGTTTAATAGCCAAGTTGCCTCCTGTTTAACCACCTGCCACCACAGTTTAGCATCCAGGCAGCCCTGTGGTTCTCCCCTGTTTGGTCCAGGGTTTGTTTAACTTAAAAGTTTTCCAAAATGATAAGGTGATGATTAATCCAATGTGGGAGAGGAACGAGGTCTGCAAGGAGAGCATGACCAGCTGGTAAGCCACCTGCTTCTCTGATCCACTGCTACAGCTGGAAAGAAAACAGAAAAACTTTCCGGGCTGAGAAAACCTTTGCCAGCTCATTTGGAGATGAAGCCATTGAGCTGTTAATGGCTCACATTCCTGCCAATGTCCCAAGCAAGAAGCGAGCTGCAAAAGCCTCAGGCCTTGGGTGGAAATCCTCCAATGTGCTTGGGTACCTGGCTAGGGCGGAAGGTAGGGTCCTACAAAGGAGGAGCTGGGCTTTAGCACCTGCTGTCCTTTAAACAGGAAGATGGTTGAAATTTTGTCTTGCGTATAACAGTGTAAGCAGAGGCTAAAAGTAGGGAAAAGTGAGTTTCACCAGAGCTTCCAATTTCCTGGCTTAAAACAGACACAACTCCCATCTTCCCACTGCCTTCACTCCACAGGCCTCCCACAGCCATGCGAGGGGGATGCACAAACCCCTGTTGTGCTATGGCTCTTGGGGAGTTTCTACCATTTCACTTGGGCTGGGATGCTCCTGGTGAAGGCAGAGGCTAGACCTGCCACCAGGATTTGTGGTTCCCTCTCCCCTAACTTTGGTGTGTTTACCATCAGTGCCAACAGATACGTTCACTGCTGTATTTTAAGTGAGCGAGCGACTTGAGGCGCCACTGTTCCAAAATCTAGGCAAAATGGAGAACCCGGGCTAAGGCAGGATAAGCAGTAAATTAGCACGAAAGGCTGACTCTGAGAAGAGAAAGCTAGTCCCTAATCCTGTTTGCAGGAATACCTTTGGACTTGGGCGCACCATACGCCATCATCTGGCTCCACCGTGCGTTGGGATCGCTCCTCTTGCCACAGAGGAGAGAGTTTTTCCCTCCTCACCCTTTCCCACGGCGATGTGCAACCACAAGCAATGCTCCCCCTTCATCGGGGTGTTTCGATAGTGCCAAGCAGGCGATTTCACACGAATTACACTCGTCGCGGGTGCCGTTTGCTGCCACTGTCAATTGACGCGCATTCCTGGTCTTCAGCAGAGAGCACACACACAGGCCTCTCCGAGAGTGAACGATTAGCAAGCTGGGTCTATAAAATTCTAGATTGGCAAAGATCTATTAGGATATTTGTCCTTGGGCTAACGGAAGAAGGCATCCAGACCCTCACAAGGCTTGCACCTGCCGGGACTCTGAGAACACTCCTGCTTGCTCTGTAGTCAGCCATATTCCTCCCCGTGATAGAACGGACTGTGTGCCCCAGGGCGGCGCCTCTGGCATTCTACCACCCTTTTTTTTTTTTTTTTTTTTAATATCTTTCATATTTTAAAACTGCCGTGGAAAACTTACGGAGACACACACACACACTCCCCCCCGCAGGCTCGGCGGGGCCGGCTGCGAGGCGGCTGCAAGGCAGGCCGGGCCCACAAGGTGGCAGGGCCGCCCCGCCGCACCGCGCCCGGCCCGCCGGCGCCCCGCCGCCCTCCCGCTGCTCCGGCGGCGGCTGCCGGGCAGCGCTGGGCGAAGCGTGCCCCCGCGTTTTGTTTCGCCTCGCCGTCAGTCCGAGAACGAAGCAAAATAAGTAATTCCGCACCAGCTGGGGCAGAAAATCCTTTCAGAAAGTGCGGGGGAAAAATGGCGGCCCCAACTATCAGCGCTCCTACAGGGGAATAACGCCCCGGGAGCCTCCGGGGTGGCGGGCGGCTGGAGCCACCCGTGCGGTGGCCCCCGGCACCGTGGGGACACGCCGTGCCCCCCGTCAGGCAGGTCGGTGACGGAACGCGAGGGCAGAGGGGTGTCAGGGCTGTGGAGGTGGCTGCACAGGGCAGCGTGGGGCAGGCAGGACGGGGATGGCTTGACCCTCACCGTGACACAGACCTTTGATGTTTTTAATACACAACCAGTCAATTGTTACTTGGTGTTGGGAAGCAAGGGCTTCCTTGGAAGTGGGGCTGCCTTATGCTCAGGGAAATAGGGCATTTCGCATTGCTTGATCCTACCCCAGCCTTCCCCTTATGGCTGGACTCTGGGCTCAAGCAAAATCCCCCTGGCCCAGCCACCAGGCAGGTCCCTCGGCGTGGGCGTGAGGCACATGTGCTCCTCGGTGAGGTGACAGCCAGGTCCCAAAAGCGTTTGGGAAGGCCGGTGCTTCTGCATGGCTACCTTACGACTTCTTGGGCAGGCATACCCCCGGGGCCGCGGCCTCCAGCCTGCCCTTTGGATCGCGTGTTGGCACCACACTGGCGTGGGTGGGAGGCCGCCTCCAGCCTGGGATGCAGAAGGTCTCGTGGGGATGGATGGTCGCTGCTGCCCCTGCATGTGGGAACTTGTTGGCAAGTGGAGCTGGTGAGCAGTGCCATCCATGCCCGGGATTTTATTTAATTCTGGGGTGCCTGCTGTGCATACAAGTGGTCTTGTGAGAAAGGGAGAATCACTCAACTTCAGGTGCAGCTGTGAATTCCACGACTTCAAGAGCAGCTGCGATGACAGGTTGCTCTCAGTATCTCAGTGAAGAAATCTCCTTAGTGTGGTCATCTTCACCTGCTGTGATCCTGACATTGTTCTCAAAAAATCATGACACCCACAACAGCTTTGGAGTTGATACAGCCTCATTTCTTCCCCAGTAATACAAGCCAGTGCCCTTCCAGCTGGCAGGAGCCTGACTTTTGAACAAGCCTGAAACCCCGATGCTCTGAGATCTGGAGCACTTGTAGGATTTGGCTTACAGTAGACTCCTCAAAGAAAACCCCATGATTATGCCTTT
Organism: Falco cherrug; assembly: GCF_023634085.1. Classification (NCBI taxonomy): domain Eukaryota; kingdom Metazoa; phylum Chordata; class Aves; order Falconiformes; family Falconidae; genus Falco; species Falco cherrug. The sequence goes on along the minus strand of NC_073702.1, from coordinate 66,243,502 downwards.
ATAAAAAGAGATGGCCCTTGCATGGGCTTGCTGTGGTTAAGAGCTTCAGGAAGCTCCCCAGTCCTGTCCTACCACCCCTTCATCACCACGCTCTCTCTCCTCCTCCTCTTCCCACGTGGCTCAGCTTACATCAATCCTTTCCAGTGCCGCTGTCCTGGGAACAGGCAGGCTATCTCTTCTCCAAAAAACATGGGCAAAGAAGCGAAGAAGGTACTAGAGGAGATGAGTCAACCTCTGTTTAACATGTCATGGGTCGTTTTTCTTTTTTAAATTATTTTGTTGTTGGGTTGGGTTTTTTTTTTCAATGGGAGCAGCTCTTGTCTGCTTGGGCTTCCCTGTGCAACTCCTCCTTCCAGGCTGGCATCCTCTGCTGGCTGGTGGCGCAAGCAAAGCAAACTTGTCGTACAGTCAGGTTCTGTTCTTTTGAGGTGCTGAACCCCTCCCATACAGACTGCAAGACCCCACAGGGCATTCAGTGAGCCAGGCACTTGAAGGCTCAGTGTTGTCACATATTTAACTACCTTTTAGCCTGTACTTCTTAATTCTCAAACTCTAAAAACCGCTAAATTCAAGTGGAAAATATAGACAGACTTGTTATGCATTGGTCCCTCTGTGGCTTGCCTAGAGGCAGAAATTATGTTGAGACTTTTTCAAGTCAAACTACTGCATAAACACGTCAAAGGCACATAGGAAGAGACTTTTACTGGAAAACTTCACCTCTATAGAGAGCCTGCTGGAACAGAAGTCTTGTGATATATAGAAAGATTACCCCAGTGTTTCAAGAGACAAGGAAGATGATCAGTCCAGCTAGAGTGAAGAAGTGACAAGGCCGGGGTGTGGGGGTGTGGGAATCAGCTTCAATCAAGCATCCCAGAGCATAACCCTCTCTGCCGATCTCTTCTCGTAAGAGTCCAAGCCCATGAAAGAACTTGCAATCAATGGATGCTGAAGTCTACTGAAGGAGCAAGCAGGCCATTAATGTGACAAGTCAAGGAACATTGATGGAGCTGACTTTTCTGGAAAATTGGCTGGATTGCCAGGGTAACCAAATCACAAAAGGACACAGGACACAATCAACACACGGAAGGATACAGACATTTGCTGAAAAGTTCTATGGGCATGACAAAATTAAAGGAAACTGGATGTCCTAGAAAACAAGTTTTCACTTTCATCATATCTCTTGGCTGGATTCCACAGCATCGCAGAAATGTTTCTACAAGAATTGATTACTTCTCACATTCTGGGCCCTGGAGAGCTTCCCATGCCACTCAGAATAGGTAGGTCTTTTTGAGCATGGGCTTAGAGGTGAGATTTAAGTCAGCTGAGCAAAGCCACCATCCTTCAGTTCCACGTTATTCTGCATATGACTGAATTCTGGGATCAACAAGCTGAAAGGAAAGAGAGCAAAAGGACTAGGCACTTATTTTACCCACATTTCGCATCAGGGTATGCATGTAAGAGCAGATAAACTGGGGGGTGGGGGGTGCACAGTAAAGTAATCCGAGCCAGAGAGCAAAGGCAGATCTTTTTCTGACTCTGAATAGCCTGCATCTGGCTAGTGACTAAGCAAATGGATCCAAGCTGCAGAGCGAGGTCAAAAGCAACATCTCTCCAGAGTTTTGAAGAAGTTTTAGACTCATGGGTTCCATTCAGCCTAAACCATAGGTCCTTCAGTTCCAAAACAGAATTTTCCCCAAAGGCTGAGAATAGTCTGAATGGGCTCCTGCCTGGGTCTGTTTTCAGCTGCTGTCTTTGCATATAAGAGCAGCCACTGCAAGACTTCACCCAACTAACCCATTTCCATCTCTCCAGCCACAGCCTTATTCTCCATACATCCCCTGTACCTTCCTGTGCTGGAGCTCTTTCTTTGCTCATGCAGATACTTGTACTGCTTTCTAGAAGCATGTGGGCCTCAAGAAAACTGCTTGGAAAACTGTTTGCATTTCCTCACAAGAAAAAAAATAATCTTATTTTTTTAAAGTTTTTTCCCCATCAAATAAAAATAAGTTCAACACACTTACTATATGGAGATCTCAGTTCCCACCCCTGCTCTGCCTCTAATTTCCCATGTTCCAGAGAATGCATGCACTAGATTAATGGCTTGTGGGTATTGATGGCAACTAGATGACAATTCCACCTCTTCATTTGCCTTGTTTCAGCTCTGACTTTCTACAATATTACCCTTGGAGCACAGGGAAGCCAGCAAACTTGACTTAGGCTCTAAGAATAAAATTCTTGCATCATCCCAAGCAGAGGAGGAAGAAGTGGGAACTCACTGGCACCCCAGAAAAGGCAACAGGAATAAGAAACTCTTGATTTCCATCACCAAATCGTTTTCCAGGAGAGAAGTCTTGTTTTAAAAATGAGATTAGAGCACTTTTCTAGATACAGATCGCAGGTATTTTGCAAAGATACCTTAGTTCCTGTCAGTAGCTACAGCATCTACCAATTTATACTTCTGGATGAAAGGGACTTCATCAAAAAGTTCCTGACAAGCTCTTACATATACAGCACATCACTGAAATACCCATCAGTTCTGGTTTTGGTTGGGATAGAGTTCATTTTCTTCTCAATAGCTGGTACAATGCTGTGCTTTGGAATTAGGATTAGAATGATGTAACACACTGATGCTTTAGTTGTTGCTAACTAAAAATACTTACTCTAAATCAAGGACTTTTGAAGTTCCCCATGTTCTGCCAGTGGGCAGGTGCACAAGAAACTGAGAGAGAGCAGAGCTGGTACAGCTGACTCGAGCTAGCCAAAGGGATATTCCCCACCATATGACATCTTACTCAGCATGTAAAGCTGGGGGAAGAAGGAGGAAGGGTGGGATGCTCAGCGTAATGGCATCTGTCTTCCCAAGTAGCCATTACATGTGATGGAGCCCTCCTGTCCTGGGGATGGCTGAATACCTGCCTGCCGATGGGAAGTGGTGAATGGATTCGTTGGTTTGCTTCGCTTGTGTGTTGTGTGTGGCTTTTGTTTTACCTATTAAACTGTCTTTATCACAACCCACAAGTTTTCTCAATTTTGCTCTTCCAGTTCTCTGTCCCAATCCCACTGTGGGGGAGGGAGCGAGCAGCTGTGTGGGGCTTAGTTGCCAGCCAGGGTTAAACCACAACACCATCCCGTGTGAAATCTATGCAAGAAAGACAGGGCTCATTTTGTCAAATTACGAGGAACAAATGGCACCAGACTGAGTACGAAGCAGCCTCCAAGATCTACTGCAGCACAGATTATCAATGCTGCACAAGTGCACTGAGCCCAGTGGCAAAGGCAATACAAGGAAATGGATTCTAGGGAAATGAGGAGGCATGGAGAACAGGCAAGTCCAAAGCTCAAGAAGATGAAGTAACAACAAACAAAAAGGAAGCTACTTATCTGAGCTACCACATGAGCTGCTGAGCATCATGAATATTTATTCATGCTTGCCCAAGATGAAAGACACTCATGCCAACCTGTACAGAGGGCTTGTGGACTGGAGAAAGATCAGTCTTGTGATGGGTGTTGAGAATACATTAGTGAAGCCCTGGGCAGGTAAAAGACACAGTCCTTACAGAAACAGAGGGCATGTTAGCGTGCCAGTGACGGGGCTGTCATTCTGATTCTTCCACTTCCTGCCAAGTGCTCCTTTTTCTCAGTCTTCCAGGGGTTAAGGACAGATGGGAACCATTAGATCTTCATGGCTCCTTTGGGAACTGTTAGTCAGACCTTTTGCATATCACAGCTCTTCAGACCTCACCTGCTTAGCTTGCCTGAGCCTTGACTACAGTGTCACTCACGCTTTTAACTGCGGTTAGAGCACAGCCATCAGAAACATGCCCGTCTTGGCTCAGACACATCTGGAAAATACACCAGCTACTCTGACAGCTTGTTACAGTGATTAATCACCTTCATTCCAATAAATTTGTGCCCAGTTTTTCATATGAATTTATCTGGTTTCAGCTTGCTGTTACATTCCCATAATTTACTAGATTAAAGAGCCTTTCAGTACCTGGTATTTTTCTCCCAAGGAAGTTCCTTTGCCATCATAATCAATTCCCAGCTCAGTCTTTTTTGATAAGCTCGGGAGAGTGAGTGCCTCATGTCTCCCATTGCAAAGCATTTTCTTCAGGCTCTGAATCATTTTGTCTGGCTCAAATACTCCACCACCCATTTTTCAACATCAATTTAAAACACGCAAGCCATTCCAGTGCCAGTCTCACAAATACAGTATGTGGTCGTATCCAGTTGCTTGTCTGCTATCCAGAGACTTAGGCAGATAAAAGCCAGCTTCCTTCTGGCTGGCATTTGGAGCAACCAAAACCCAGCCATCAGTCATCTTCACTGGTGTTGCCAGCTCAGCAGGTAAAGAGAAAGCATGACAAGGCTGTCTCCCTGCTTGTTCACCATGACATGATTCAACATGGGAAAGCAAGGCTGCCCCTGCACAGGGTACCGCTCTGAGCACAGATTGCCTCAGGCACACCCAGACCACATCCACAGGGATAAACTAGCCAACGGGCACAGAGCAGCTGTGTCCAGGCTGTTAAACTCTCTTACCCATTGGAGTGGCTGCAGCCAGACCTTTTACATCGATGCCTGGTAATTGTTCAGGAAAGTGCTAGCAGCCTGGGCAAACACTGTGCCAGGGACCATTTTGCAGTCTTGCTGTGGACCCAGCTGAGCTTCAGTACCTGGGAGTGCTCCCCGCTGCCGCCCCCTTTACCAAGAGAAATAGACACCATCTTAACACAGAATCAGCCTCCAAGGAGGGCAAAGGATGAAGCAACTCCCTTGCTTTCTTCTTCTGAACCCTCTTTCCTGATAGGTCTGCAGGGCTTCTGATTAGAGAAGTGGCAAGAGGGTGGGGAATTCTTTTCCTGCCCAGCGGTGCAAGAGCTCGCACTGACACTGGAAAGACAAGATTTCCATTGCAGCAGAACCTCTGGTAGGTGCATCAGGCCCTCAATGCAGCCTTGTGCATCTCAGCAAGACACACAGGAAGAAAAGGCAGTAAAGGCACTTCTGCATTAGCTCAGGTTTTGTGTATGAGGTCTTGCATCACTATGCAGCTGGGACCAAACTCAGGCTGGCAACCTCACGCAGGCTGATGCTTTAGCCCTGGGGGGTGCTTGAGTTGCCCATCCTGCATCAAACATCCACCCACCACCGGCACCCCAAAGCTTTCTCATGGCAGGTCTGTCCTGCTGTTGCTTGTCAGAGTCGAAACAGCAGTCACCCAGGTATCCAACGCCAACAAAGCTGGTGGCACTTGACACCCATTATAGGTAGATGAGGTGTCCAGGCTAAGCTTAAACCCCACTTTTTCTACAATTCCAGGGTTCCCAGATCAGGAGGTTGTAGGAAGAGTGATTTTGGGAAAAGATAATCTCCCCCTCAACTCAACAGAAGGGAACAAAACTATCTGGTGGCTAATACTTTGTAATATTTTGACTAGAAAAATAGGAACTTTCTTTTCCACAGAATTTTTCCCGTTCTTATATTATGTCAGTGGCAGAAAATGCTGAATCACAAACCTGGAGCTTTACAAAAAAAAGTATTTCATATGCAGAAGAAACATATCTTACATCATTTCATGCTTCCTGCTCTGCTCTCTGGTGCCACGTTCCTCATTTTCAGGCTGTTTTAAAGGTCAGCTTCACAGAACAAATCCTGACCTCAGACATGGGAAATATGCTGCCTCATCACTCCAGGATCTTTTCTCACATGATTAGTCCCAACATTCCTGTAAGTAGAACAGTCCCATCACCACTGCCGCAGCCAAAAAAAAAAGAAAAAAAAAAAGAAAGAAAAAAGCAAGATATTTTTTCTTTCCATTCCCCAAGTTAATATTCACCACCATCACAGCCTTATTTCATAGGCTGGGGGCTACTTCAGCAGTGTAATGCTATTGCCATCTATGGGCAAGTAATAGTCTTACCAGTCATACATACCAGTTAAAGTTGGAATAAAGTTGGAATACATGCCTAAACTGACAACTACTCTCAGGAAAGTTTTAAAGGACTTTAAAGAGTGTTTTATTTGAGATTTTCCAAAGGATAAGAGATAGGATCTGGATAAAAGTTCATCAAAGACAGCAATTAATTCTCATGATATTTGTTTTAATCCTTATTATGTATTCATTCATTTTGCCTGAAGAATTGTATTCTGATGCTATAATTTGAGCAGGCAGGAGAGGTCATGTTAAGGTGTTGTATAGATGCAGATGAAGCATCTATACTCCATTTATTTTGAACAAAAGACCTGAACTTATTTGAAGTTACTGCTATTGATTATCAAATATTTAAGGAATGATGGAAGGAACAACAGTGATGAACAAGCTTCAGTGCTACAGGAAAGCAGAAGATTGATTTACTTGCTTAATGACTCTTCAACCTTAATAAAAGAACCAGTCAATCTACTGGTTATAAATGAGAAATATATACTGACAAAATAGTTAGATTGAAGTATAAAAGCTACTGCAAACCCTTTTTAGTTTCCTTATGCCTCTAAGAAGAATCTGGCTCTTTTTCAGTAACCCAGTGGACCATGTTCATATGAAAAAGTTTCTGTCAGTGTCTGTAAGAAATACAAAGCAAAACTGAAGCTCCCACTCACTCACTGGGAGACTCTACAGATGACATTTAAAAGAAAGCACAACACCACAGCAAGATGAAAAATGGATTTTCTGTTAAATTACAACTAGCCAGACGGTTGTACTGCTCTTAGGCTCATGATAAAGGCATAAAGATTGCCTCCCATGCCTGCAGAGCTCATTGCCAGGTGGCATGAACCATGCATGGTTAACTTGTCAGACTCAGCCTCTTCTTGTTGGTCCCTGCTGAGCCAGTGAAAGGAAAATGCCCAGGCCCTGAGCGCAAAGATTGCCCCACAGCTTGTCACTCAGAGAGAAAAAAAAAAAAAAAAAGAGAAAAGAAAAAAAAGCACTAAGGCATCAGACCCAGCTCAGCCCCTTGCCAGAGGAAGGGGGCTGTAAGACCGAACCTTGCAGAAATCATACGAAAAGAACTGAAGCACAAAGTACTCAAAGTCAGAACAAAAAAGTTTGGATAGGATTTCTGGAAGAAAGAGGCAGAGGTGTTTGTGAATAAGCACAAGAATAGGCACTTCCAGTGACCACAGAACTATAAACAAAAGCACTTTTGTGCACTCCCAGACTACTTGCTCTTATTTTCTCTTACAGTCACATGCTTATGTGGGCCTGTACAGTTTGAAAACATGATTCATTAGACGCCTGAAATTGCAACCAAGTATTGTACTATTAACACTGACTTTAAGTTTCCTGTTACTTACTATGATTTGCTTGATAACTGTATCTCTCACGTGACTAAATCCCCACTGAATCCTTTAAAAGTTTTTGTGGATATGTGCACTATATTCCCAAAGCATTTCAGATTTACGGGCTTTCTCCCCCCAGCCCCCCCATCATTGTTTCATTGGTTGAGGGACATCCCCTTCTTTTCAGCAGATTGAAACATGCAGTAATCTGAAACAGATTTGGTGACCCTATAGCACTAAATCATGCTTTGTGGTGCTTTATTCCTGCTCCGAAAGACTTTATGCATTAGCGGGTACATAAAATTGCACCAGAGACTGAAAAGTAATAAATGATTCCATATGGTCTTAATTTTTCAAAGCAGTGCACCACTGTTTTAAAGCAATAGTGTTTCATTTTCTGATTAGGAAGATTTTTAAATAGCACTTCTAACCCACAGATATGGGAACTCTCATTTCAGATATTCTCCCCAGCTGAGAAATTTGGGTGCACCAACAATTTTCACAGTCAAATGGTGTCCTTGGTTAGCTAGCTAGCAAGGGTACAATTAGCCAAGGCAGTTAATTTCTTCCTTTTATTCAAAAAGGCTTGTGTCATCATTACTGTGAAGACAGGTCACAAAGCCTCTGTGAGCAAACTAAATAGCATACGTTCCTCTTTAAGCTTCATGTACTTGAACATCTGTCAGAGCTCAGTTACAGTTCCTCCCCAGTTTTCCCTATTTATTTCCAAGGAAGAAAATCCATTTTGGTAAAACAAGGCTTATAACACCTCTGCCTAAATATATTGTAAGTTTAACATGCCTGTTATGAAGAGTGGCTACCATATTTAGAAACAGCAGGCTCTTCAGTATATCAGTTCTCAGTGTGTATTGAATTACATGTGCTCACTTAAATAGTACCCCAAAAAATAATTAAAAAAATAAAATCAGGTCTCGCTGTCACTGTTATTGGCTCTCCATGGGTAAAACAGCAGTGAATGACTTAAGATGCACACCTTTAACGCAGCAGTTTGCTAGACAGAAGGAAAAGATTCTGCAAGGCAGGCGAGGGTGCGTGCGAATGGAAGAATTCAACTTTTCAGATGCCAGGAGGAGTTTGCAGGGTAGTTAGCTATAATTGCATGCCCTGGGCATGTTTAAGTGACATTCACATGAGCTGCAAGGAATGTAAGGCCTTTAATACCAGAAGAAGGACTGGAGCAGAACTGAAATTAAAGTTCAGAACTGCACTCCCAAAAGCCCCTGCTCAACCACTGCCTAATCCCAGAGGCTCTATTTTTAGGTTGTCAGCATCCCAAGATACAGGACATTCTGCCTTTCACATACCCAGAACCACCCCACGTTGGGCCATGCCTCTCTTCCCCCTGGGCTCAGTGCTGGAATTCAGAGCTCAGACACGTCTCCATGCAAGACGAGACCCACAGCCCCGGGTGTGCAGCCTGCTCAGAGCACACCAACACATACCAGTGGGCTCCAGCTCCTTACACCATGCTACAGCGATCACTCTTCCAAGGTGGGACAGCAGGTAGGAGGTGCCCATGGCTACCCCATCGCTTGCTGCAGTGTCTCAGGCACCCAGGAAACGTGACCCCCTTCCCATTTCTCTGACTTGACGCAGCTCCTGAGTCAGCTGCAACCCAGTTCCTCCAAGCTGGGGGAGAGAACCAGTTGCAAGTGCTTGTCATCGACTTCCCCACCATGTGCTGAGCCGCTGACTGCTTTTGCTTAACACTTCACCAGACCCTTTGAACAGTTTCTCAACTCCCCAGGGGGGGGGGAACTTCCTTCCCCCTGCTTGCCTCGCAGTGCCCCCCCCCCCCACACCAGGAGACCCAAGGTCAACTTTTCTCCCTTTTTCCCCCGATGGGGTTCAGGTGCCTCCCTCCAACCTTCCTGAGGAGTATCTTACCCGGGAGGTAGGCTAGCCTGAAGAGTGCCTGCCGGGAGGGGGCTAGCCTAGCATGCACTGTACTTTCAGCCAGCCTGTTGAACTCGAACTGCTGCCTGGGGGAAGAGGGTGGGGATTCAGAATTCACGGGAGCAATCAAGGAGAGGCCATGACCTGGCAATATACAACATTGCTATGGGGAAGGGAGGGGAAGAGCCTTGTATTTCAGTCCCCTTTTCAAAGTTTTGTGTAGGTAAGTTTGTCACAGAGGACAAAACACCAAGTTCTGGGAAATGAACCAGGAGCCACATCTGTAGCTCCTAAACAAGTGCTCTGATCACTGGAGATACAGAACGGTGCGGGGGGAGGCAGGCACTGACTTCTTCCTTCAGGGGCCTCATACAGGAGAAAACAATTCTTTGAAGGAATTGAAATGGGCTCTATGTAGGCACCTGCTCTCAGAAGGAGAGGCCAGGCTGTGAGCCTCAGCAAAGGGAGGTCCTTTCCTGCAGCCCTCATTCTCTTCACCTGATCCCTGAATAAAGCCTCTGCTCTGTGAGCCTTACACCTTATACTTGCAGGTAGAGGGAAGCAGGACTGTGAAAGGCGGTCATTTCAGGGCTACGGTACGTAACACCACAGGATCGAGGCTACACCCCTGTGCACAGCAGCATGTGGACAGGACAGCCAGCTCAGGGGCATTTTTAGTCCCACGAAGACAGCCAGCAAGCCACAGCTCCAGAGGCCCCAGCCTCCCTGCCGGTGCCCTGCCCCCAGGCACTTACACACACTGGGCCCCGCTGCTGGGCACCCACCCAGCCACCTTTCCTCAGGCCACATACAGACCCCACTGCCCCACACAGGGCTGCCGGTCCCCCCCCAGAGGTGGGCTTCAGCTTAGCTTAGGGGCAAGGGGGATGGGGAAACCCTCAGGCTGCTTTGCATGGCCCTCGGTGCAGCTGCAGCTTCTGGCTGAAGGCAGCTTTTAACGCGAGTGCCACAGTACCTTCAGGAGAGGCTTTTCTCCCAGCACCGCTGAGACAGAGCCCGACGCCTGCCCACAGCCTCCCCACACTGCCCCGCTGTACCAAGGGGCAGCCCCGAGGATGGGGCCCGGGCAGGGCTTGCAGGGGCCGCACCGGAGCCCCCCTAGCCGCACCGCGCACCAGCGGCCGCCTCCCCGCCAACCTCAGGCCAGCCAGGGCCTTGCGACCGGCGCTCCCCGCAGGCCAGGCCGGCATTCAGCCGCACAGCAGGCCTGACCCAGCGCTCAGCGAACCCCCCCAGCCCGCAGCCGCCTCCCAGGAGCAGCCCCGGCCAAGCCTGCCCAAGGCCGGGGTGATAGCGCCCATGCGCGCCGGCCGGAACCCAGGACACCCGCCACCACCCCTCCCCGCACCGCATTCTACTCGATTGTTTATTATTTTCCAAGGGGCGGTGGCAGGGTGGAGGCGCTCACCAATGGAAAGCGCCGCTGCCCTGACGGGCGACGCGAGCCGGCCAATGGGAGACGAGGGCGGGCCCCGGTGGTCACGCGCGGCTCTAGAGCATGACATCATCTGTTTGCACGGCGCAGCCTAGCTTGGTGTGGGCGGGGCGGGGCGAGAGGGCGGGGCGGCCGCGAGGGGGCGGGGCGGTTGCGAGGGGGCGGGGCGGGAACGGGCGAGCAGCTGCCGCCGCCGTAGGACTCGGCGGTGCTGGTGGCCGCCGCCTGGCCCGGGGCTCCCCTCACCCTGCCGCCGCCGGGGCGGAGGCTGTCGGTGAACCCGGCTCGCCAGGCGGCTCCCCGAGCAGCAGGCGCCGCGTCCCAGCGGCGCAGAGTAGCTGCCGGCCGTTGGGCTCGCGGCGTGCAGCGCCTCAGGGCCGGCCCATCCCGGCGGGTGCCCGGCAGCCGATTAAACGCCCTGCTGAGGTAACCCCGCCGCGGCTCCTCGGGCAGGGCCGCTGCCCGCCCCCTCCCCCCCCGTATGTGGGCGAAGGAAGGTGTAAAATTATAATAATGGAGTAATTAAGCGATAAGTAGGTATAATTAAGCCCGTATGGGGTAACCGAGACGGATTAAGTGACATGGCCGGGTTGCACAACGAGTTACTGGCGGGGCAGAGCGGCGTTTGGCCGCTCGGAGCAGCTGGAGCCAAGTGGGAGAGCTAGCTGGCTGGCTAGCTGGCTGGCTAGCTGGCTGGCTAGCTGGCTGGCTAGCTGGCTGGCTAGCTGCACAGGTACTGGAGAGGTCCGTGCAGGGACTCGGGCAGGAGGCGAAGGGAGGTGACTAAATACCTCCTTGAATCATTAACAGAAACTGCGGTTGTGAACGTTAAATCCTTTCATATCATCTAAGCTGAATGTAAAAAAAAAAAAAAAAAAGGTGGAGCTTCTTGTTGGATTTTGGCAATTGGACTCATCTCACCCTAATGATATAAACTCCGTTAATGCATGTACTCCCCAAGTATTCAAAAATGATGATGCAAGCTTTTGAGTGGTGTTATACCAGCTTAAAAATCAGTTTTTAAAAGGTTTTAAAATATGCAATTAGGATTGGGGTTTTTTTTCTGCTTTCTTCCTGGTCCTGAAAGTACACTTGGGTCACATCCATGGCACATCAGGAACTTGGCTATTGTTTTAAAATGGAAGCTGAGATGCTTCTTTAATGGGACTTTAATAACAGGGATTTCAAGAAAACACCAGTATTGCAGGACTCATAAATAAAGCTGAGAGCTGGCAACACCACTATGCACTGCCGTTGGTGGCTGTTACTAAGCGTATGAAACACTATTAGAAACCTACTTCTGTCCATGAGAACCTTGAGAATCTTTCCTGGCCTACAAAGTGCAGCTTTTTGGTGGGCCTTGACAATGCAACTTCAACGGACATGAGGCTGCTTTAATAGCAAATTTTGAAGCTATAGCATTGAATTTTCCTACTTCCTCAGCTTCGCAGCTCCTTTTTCAAACAGTTGTGGGGGTTTTTTTGAGGTTTCATTGTAAATATTGCTTCTTCCAGAAAGGTGATCCTGTTTTTTAATGAGGATGACTGCAGTCACTGTTCTCCATGCAGTGCAAAAATGGGTCAAGAATTCTTCAGCAGTGGGTTGTCAAGTTTAGGTGTAGGCAGAGCTGAATGCTTCCAGCCTCAGAGTTCAGTCCCCAAATTGTCAAGATCATTTGAGGAAAAAGTTCTTTTCTCCACAGTAGTAATGTCACTATTTCCTTCTGCTACTGTGCTTCTCCTTCCACTCCCCTCTGTTAGAGCGGTCAGTCAGCCAGTTTACAGGCTGAAGTCCAACTTCAATTGATCTTTAAATTGTTGTTCATCACTTTGAGGAAAATTTTATAGTCATATCTCTCTAGTTGTCTTTGGCTAACCCTTCATGTCTCCATGGCATGATCTGGACCCTTGCTCTGTGTCTATCTGCCAGACAGCCAATAACTGTGGAACCCATTAGCCAGTTTTAGCCAAATTGAGCAGAAAGGTTAAAGTCTCAAAGTATGAAGTTGGCTGGTTTATAGATGACATTTCTTTCTAATCAGCACACAAGTTACTCTGTATCAGCCACAAAACCCACTGCCCTTTGCCCAGTCTGCATTTAAAGGACATAGTAGGGAACTGTGGGAAGAACAAAAAAAAATACACAGAGGGAGCCGCTCTCTCACAGGATAAATGGGAGGGGTAGACAGGGTTATCGCAGTGGTCACAAACTTCTCTTGAGACCAGGCTGCAGGTGGCTTACCAAACAACCCGTCATATACTTGTGTGAAGTCCATGTAGACAATGCAGCTGTTGTTTAATGTAACTGCAATATAACATTGTTTTATTGAGGGGCAGTACACTTTACAGTAGATTTCTATAATGGTGTAATGGTGAGAAGTTCCAGGTCCCCCACCCCCCATGTAACTTTAGCTCCAACCATGCTTCTGCAAGATATTTGTGTAAGAGAGGTAATGCCAGAAATGTGACCTGCACTTCTCTAGCTATCAGCTCAGGAGAATGTGGGTTATGGCAGAATGAAGGAGCAATCACATCTGGGTTACCACTGTGAACTGGTACACTCTTATGGGAAGCTGGCTCTGAATTGACGAAATGGAAGAATGAGAATGAAAACTGAGCTGATGACAGCCTGTAGTTGAACGCAGAAGCTTAGAAGAGTTAATCTCAACACAAAAATCACTTATGAGGATTCCCACCCAGAGTGCCGTCATAGGAACGTTACCCCCCCCTGAAGCAGTATGCCACAGGCCCCATGTCTCATGGGTCTCATGGTCCATGCACAGCTGAGATCACCCACAGAGATGGCTCCAGGCTGCAAAGTAATGGTGACCCCACCAAATGCATATAATCAGGTTCCGTGATAGGTACACATGTTCTCAATATGAACTGGAGTAGGGATAGCAGATGAAAAGGGATGCAGAGGAAGATGCAGCACTGCCCTGAAACACTTGCAGTCTAAGTAGGCACAATAAGTGAAGGAGGCTTTCAAATGGCCTCAGGGCTGGCCTAACTTTATTCCTGTCAAAGTCAGCGATAAAACTCCCATAAACGGAACCTCTTTCAAAATCCCACCCTTGAGGCATTAAAGTACTTAAAGGAAGAGACTGGAAATCGTGCAGGCTTTAGATTCAATTTTGATCACTTTTGATACGTATTTCAGTGGGCCCAGCCATGCAACAGCAATAAGAAGGGCTTCTCTCTCTGTCTGTTTTGCTCGTGCACATTTGGTAAGTAAAATGTGTAGGGACAATTATACTGTGGTTTTAATTCCGCCTCAAAATGCAGTATCATGGGCACACACGTGCTGTGTGGAGCTGTGAAGAACTGGTACCATCACTTATGTGATCAAAGCTGTATGGCTGATACACCAGTGAATTCTCAAGAGGGCAGATAATCTTACAGCAAAGGCCCAGGGCTGGCACTCAGGAACTCCAGTTTTATTTCTCAGTTCTGCATGGGCTTCCTGTATGACCTCAGCACAGTCATGTAATTGCTCGATGCCTCAGTCCATCATCTCTTTAATAGGGTTACTACTTACTTATTTCCTTTCTCCCGCCCTGGCCTGCCTTACTCGGCCTGCAATTCTGCCAGGGAGTGGAGCATTTCTTACCACGTGCAGGGCCTGCACCCCGTACAATGAGACCTAATGGCAATGCCTGTAGAGCAATGCAATGCCAATTAAATAAATAAATGAAGATGATAATATAATTTAGGACTAGATTTGCATCTCGTCATCCAGCCCAAGGTCAAAGTGCTACACTTGCCTGGAACTTCAGGACCTGAGGAAGCACTCCGTGGGGAGGTTTCTGCATCCGTCAAAATCAGCCCCAAACACTAGCAGGTTTTGGGAAGGGGCCGAGTGTCAGTCACAGCTTTGCCAGCCAGCTTTCTCTGGCTGACTGCTGAAAGCCACAAGTAGAGGCTCCTCAGAGACGCAGTGTTGGACTAAGCATCTTCTCATCGTGCACGACCTTGTCTGATCTTGGTTCCTGGCTCTTCAACTCTGCTGCCGTTCTCCTCCCCTACCAACTACTAAATCATACACATGAATGCCAGTATCCCAATTGCAGAGTAGCCAGTGTCTTTTTGAGCTGCCTTGCATTCCCGTAAGGAGCCACGTTACAACAAAAGCAATGGCAGGGCATGCAATGTCATGACCCAAAATGGAGCTGCAGGGAAAACTATTTCCATTACTTGAACCTGCATTCATTCTGATTAATTCAGTGTCTCCTACTATATTTAGATAACTGAGGATTAATTGTATGCATGCTGAAATGCTGTCCCTTGTAACAACACCATGCCAAACTATTCCTAACTTGAGTGCCCCTTGAATTCGAAACCTAACTAGACCCTGAGTGCCTTAGGCCTCACTTAGAAGGACGTGTAAGGCATGTGGGATCAGGGCCTCGCTGTTTTCTAACCAAACTGAATGGTTTTCAAACCTCATTGCTTGTCTATAATGCTAAATAAATCAAGGATAATTTAATTTGCCTGCTAATTCTATGCAGCAATGCTTCAGCAGCACACCTACTTCTCTGCACATGCTGCTGTCTATATCTGGCATCAGAGACACTACTACTGTTGTACCAAATCTAGTCCATAGTTCAGTCCGATACAAAACTAGGTGAGAACTGATACATACACGTTGCTATTGTAATGCATTTGTAACTGCATCTATATTAATAGCTTTATGTTCCTTGGCTTTGTGGGTCACCTCTTTATTCAACCCATAATTAACTACGTCTTCAAGTGAACTATTTTGGAGGGCTTTCTGCTAGGGCATGGCCTCCGAGGAGGAAGTACAGCAGGATTATATTCACGTGTGGACATGTCTGAACTGAACACGCCCTGTATCACACACTGGTGGAATTAAAGTTTTCAATTGGGCTCCAGATTTAAAGTTTACCAGAATAACTCCCGCACCACTGATTTATGAGCAGCGGAAACAAGACAGAAGAGCAGCAGCGCGCTACGCCGCCGTGCCTGGCAGCCCGAGCTGGCTCCATGGCGAAGCGCAGGCAGGGAGTGCTGCAGCTGTGCCCCTTCCTGGCCAGGCGGGCAGGGCGCAGGTCAGCGGTAGGGACAAGCCAGGCGGTTGCGGCTGGTTTTGCCGCTTCATTTCTAGCAAGCGCGGAGAGCCAGGGCGAATGCAGCCCTGGGAGGAGTTACCGTGTGCTCCGAGAGACTCGAGCCTTCCCGCCGCCGCCTTCCCGCGGCCCGGGCGGCGCGGTCAAGACCCGGGCGGCGGCTGAGACACGGCCGCGGCGCCTCGGAGATGCCGCTCCGCAGCCGCGGGGAGGGCGGGCGGGCAGGCGCTCTCCCCGCCGGGTCCCGGCACCCTCTCCCGCTCGCCCAGGCCCGGCGGCTCCCCCTGGCCCGTCGCTCCCGCCCCGTCGGGGCGGCCCCTGCGCGGCACCGCCCGCCCTCCGCCCGTGGGCGGGCCGTGCGGTGCCGTGCGGTTAGGTTGAGGCTCCCTGCGTGTGTCTATAACTTTGTGTTGCTGCCGGTGGTTGTTAGGAGGAGGGATGTGGAAGTCGGCGGCGAGCAGGGTGACAGGCTGCTCGGGCGGGCTGCGGCGGCGGCTGGCTGGCTCGGCGCGGGCGGATCGCTTGCCTCTCGCCGGCTGCTCGCAGAGGGAGCGGGCGGTGTGCCGCTTTCCCCTCCTTCGCCTTTAAAGGGAAGGCGCCTCGGAGCTGAAGGCGCAGGAGCAGGAGAAGCAGGAAACATGCAGCAGCGCTGCTTCTTCTTCCCGTGAATTCGGATCTCGATTTCTGCCGGTGTGGAGGTGGCTGTTGATTCTCCCCCCCACCCCCCGCCTCCCTCCCCTCCCGAAGTGGCTCTCCCTGCCTCTTCTGCCTGCGCTTTTTAAATGACTTGAGTGAAGGGGGGGAAAAACTGTCAAGATGGCAGCAGCAGGAGCAAGGAGGTTATGAATGTGGTGTTGATGCTGGAACAAAACCTATTCTCTTTGGCAGCCCTAGGGAGGGCTTAAAGCTTCTGGACCTGTTGGAAGACTGGCGATTTGATTTGTTCCCGTTGTGTTTGCTTTTTCCCTGCGAGAAGAAGGATTTATTATTTTTTTAAATCGACCAGCCCCCGGGGTGGCTTTTTCCCGCCCCCTGCTCCGTCGGCTGTGAGATTTTGGGGGGTTGGTTGCGTGTGGCTTGGGGGGCACCACAAAGTGACAGGCTTACGCTAATATGCAGTTGGATGTACGCTAAGACTTCGGCTCCCTTTAGGGCGTTTTGAAGAAGGAAAAAGTCTTCGGCGTAATCTGAAAGACCCCTCTCCCTGCCCTCCTGCCGAGGGAGGGTGCAAAGGACCACCCCCACCCCCACCCCCCAAAAAGGGAAGATATCTGCGGAAGCGACGAGGAGCGAGCTCGGAGGCGCCGGGGGCGGGGGGCGGGGGGGTGTCCTCTCCGGGCTGGATACAGCGCGGTTCCCGCTGGAGCTACTTCTGCATCCGCATGGAGTGAAACATAAACAAACGCACACACGCACCGCAGGAGCGGCCGCTGCTCCGCCGGCGCGGAGGGCAGCGCCGCGGGCACCTCCGGCACCGCCCGGCCCCGCGCTGCCCGCCCTGCACCGCCGCTCCGGCTCCTAATCTGATTTTTTTTTTTTTTTTCCTTCCCCTCCCTCCCCTTCCCCCCGGCTCCGGCGTGCGCATCGCCCGCGGGGAGCGGGGCTCGGGGTGCAGCGGAGAGCCTGCCAGCCCTTAGCGGAGAGCGGCATGCCCGCCCGGCGGCCCCCCGCTTGCTAGGCTCCCGTCGGCACCGAGGAGGAGGCGGCGGAGGAGGAGCGGGGTCGGCGGCCGCCCGCCCCGTCGCAGCGCCCCGCCACCGCAGCCGCCCGCGGGGGAGGCCAAGATGGCAGAGGCGTCGCCCCCCGCGCCGCTCTCTCCCCTGGACGTGGAGCTGGACCCCGAGTTCGAGCCGCAGAGCCGCCCCCGCTCCTGCACCTGGCCCCTGCAGAGGCCTGAGCTGCAGGCCAGCCCAGCCAAGCCTGCCGGCGAGCCGCCCGCCGACGCCGCCTCCATGATCCCCGAGGAGGAGGACGACGAGGAGGAGGGGGGCAGCTCGGCCATGGCCGTCGGCAGCGCGGTCCCCGCGGGCGGAGAAGCGGCGGCGGCGGCCACCGCCGTCCCGGAGGAGGCGGCGCGGCTGCTGGCCCCGCTGCCCGGCGGCGGCCCGGAGGGGCCGAGCCTGTCGCCGGGGGGAGCCGCGGCGGCAGGCGGCGGGGGGCTGAGCGGGGGCCCGGCGGCGGCGCCGAGGAAGTGCTCGTCGCGGCGCAACGCGTGGGGCAACCTCTCCTACGCCGACCTGATCACCCGCGCCATCGAGAGCTCCCCGGAGAAGCGCCTCACCCTTTCCCAGATCTACGACTGGATGGTCCGCTGCGTGCCCTACTTCAAGGACAAGGGCGACAGCAACAGCTCGGCCGGCTGGAAGGTGAGGCGGGGTCCCAGGGCCGCGGCGGACCCACCGCGCCGCCCCGACGGGCGGGCTGCCCGCGGGGGATGCGGCCGCGGAGGGGGGTGCCGGCGGCGTTCCCCGACGGCAGCCGGCCGGGCGCTGCTGATGGCCGTGCTGGGGGACGCGCTGTCGCCTTACCTTTCTCTATCCTTTTTTTTTTTTTTTTTTTTTCCTAAATTTAAGGGAGGGGGTACGAAAAGTTTTGTCTCGTTCCTGTTGCTGTGTGGAAGCGGTGAGGGCTCGTAACTCTGGGAGCAGGGGAGACGCTGGAGCGGAGCAGGCTTCTGCGGTGTAGAAGCACATAAGCAGGGAGGGGAAAAGGGAAGGAGGAGAAAAAAGGAAAAATATTTTTAACGGTGTGCGTGTGGTTTTTTTGCTTTGGTTTTCTTTTTCAAGTTTTAGGTATCTTTGGTGTGACTCGTGCTGGGAATAAGCAGATTTGCTTTTATGCAGGGTCAGTCTGAGTCTCAAAGCTCAAATACAGAATGACACTGTTATTTTTGTCAAGAAAAACCCCAGTGGTTTCCCCACACGTTCCTCAAAGGCAATAGAGGGAAATTTGGGTCTTGACATTTCTTCATGAAGTTAATCAAAGCGTGGAGTTATTGGCTGCTCAGCCACGGGAATGCTTGGTTTGCGATTCCTGCGGTGCCAGTGTACGAGGGCACCGTCTACTGATAAATCCCTTATAGTCCAGCGTTTTCTGTCCTGCATTGTGACAGTTAGCAGCTAAGATTACTACCGTGTTAATAAGTGAGAAAAAAAAATAATCTGTTTTTGTGGTTTGTTTACTCAGTGCGTGCAAAAGCACGTTGCAGGCAGGCAGGGTTTTACTCTCAAAGACAAGAGTCTAATAAAGGCCTACCAGGAGCCGGTGCTGCACGTAAAGCACATCTGAAGCGATTTCCAGAACTGATTTTTTTCTCCTCGTTTTCCATGTCTATTATTAGTGTCTGTCAGATGCCGAAATGTCACGTACTTGCAGCTATACAGAAATGCAGGTGCTGCGGGATGTCGATACTGTTTGCAGAGGGAAATCCTGGTATGGTTCAGTTGCTGCCGGGGGCTGATACTGGCAGCGTTCAAGACTGAGTTTTTGAAGGGATGGCTGAAGGCGAATTTGCTGGGAAGTTTTATTGTGTTACAGAGAAATTAAATTTCCTCTTTGAATCTCTCTAGCTTTGGATCAGGGGAAAACCTGAAGTACACAAATTGGTCAGAAATACTGTATGGATGAAACATTTCTGGCAGTTTTCTTGTTAGCAGCCCTGTTTCACATTTGGTGCCTGAGTAGGACCTGCTGCTAGGAATTGAAGTACAGCTGTATGATTTTTACCTTCCAAATGGAGCACTGTGAGGAAGCATTTCACTGACTTGTCTCAGGCTGGGGAAAATACGAACACAAAGTTTATCGGTGGCACAGCTAATTCCAGACAAGGCTTTTAAAAAACCCAGATCCTTTTAACAGTTTTTGCGTCTGTATTGGATGCTGAATTTTGATCTGACTTTACAAGTGTGACACAAGAGTGTGATGAAGGGTTACATCTTCCGATGACAGCCCGTGTCTTAGAAGTTGTTTGGTTTCATGCAGAAGCAGTGGCTTTAGATGTCAGCTGCTATGACAAATCTAGCCTTTTTATCTGATATGTTGAATTTTCAGTAAATTCTCTATACCCGATTCCAATGAAGACTTGTCAAACAATGGGGCTGATACTGTTTCGGCTGAATTTGGTGGCAAAACTCCTATTTGCTTCAGCTGAAGCAGGATCTGGGCCATAATGTGAAGTGCTTACATTGATTAGTATGCTTAATACAGTCACAATTTTTCTGACAATTTTTACTGTTAATTTGATATTGATTCCTTTGCTGAACAGCATTAACTGGTACTTGGAGCTAATTAAAATGTTAAAAACTTGGATCCCTTGAGATTCCTCCGATATAATTTAGTTCAGAAGTTTCTCACAAGCCTTTAAGATGACCTTTCTCAGGAGATGCAAGCACATTGGTAGCAGAAAATTCTGCTGCTTTAATGACTGTGAGCTGTCTCTGGAAGTTAGGGTAAGGAGTTCGATCGCATTAATGGTGGGTGCAGTTGTGCGTGGGTGGTAGGGGCATACTGAAAGGGGGAAAGGAGAGGTCAGGAGCTAATAATTTACCAGGCATCGAAAACTGCAAAATTTAATTCCTTAACAGGACTAGAGTTTCTTTTAATATATGTATATATGTTCAGAAGAGGACTACTTCAGTTTCTTGGCTGGAAAGTAAATTAGTTTGTGCAGAGGCAACACACTTAAATAGAGACTCCATCTTAGTCTCCCAATGCTAAACCACATTATATGTTATTATCATCTTTGTTTCCCTCACAGGTAATGAATACAACTCTTCAGGAACTAATGGCAGCTTTTCACATCAGACTTTTTCAGATTGCTAGTTACACCGAGATTTTAAATGCACAGAAGATAGTTCTGTATCAGGAGGCTTTTATCTTAATTTAGAATATTTTTTACACAGCTAAGTTAATCTTCAAAGATAGGAAGCCCATTTGACGATATTCTGCTCTGGCACTGAGTGGGAAAATTGTCATTTTAAACAAAGAGAAGAAGAGAACTTGGTTTTATTATCTTATGTATTATTATATATGAAAATATTAATACCGTTTCCACTGAGACGTGCTGAATACCATAATCCGTAAACATAGCTGGGATTATACTCCTCAAAACAATTATTTTAAGAGCTATAAATTAAAGTTACAACTATCACTTTTTTTTTTTTTTTTTTTTGCCTAGGGCATTAAAGCAGAAGTGAGTATTTCAGATGTGGTTAGGAAGGCATATATTAACGTTTCCGCTAATTCAGATAAGGTTTGCCCAATACACCCCCTCAACAATCTTCTTTGCTTCCCCCTCCCCCTGGCCCCGGTGGGATGTTAGCTAACCTAATACTGCCTGACAGCTAACTAGGGCAGTAGTGTACGGTACATGGCTGCAGAGCCAGCACACTGCGGACACTGCTGTGTGCCACGAGCAGCTTGGTTTGCTACAATCCTGTACACTTCCATATCACCGGGAGGGGTTTAGGTGCATGCTTCAGTATCCGCTTATTGTCTTGAATACTTATGGAGAGTCAGTATTCGTATTTATCATTACCGGAGCAGGGGGAAAGGCCTGTGGGTGGGCTGGTTTCACCCTTGTGAAATGCACTGTGCCAGGTACTTCCATAGAGCTCCTTGATGACCAGATCAACCTGTCTTTCCAGATTCAGGTACCCATTACCCTGTCAATATCCTGCAGTCACAAAACTAGTGTGCTGACTTAAACCCCAAGTTTTTGCCCCCAAATATTTGGGATGCAGTTACTCACTTCAGTAATCTTGAAATAGAAAACTGAACCACCTTTGTGTCTGTGTATATAGTAGAGGTGCCTGGTTTCACTATAGCTTAAGTACTTCCATATCTCTTCCTATAATGTTATTTTGTAATTTCTTGCAATGCTATTTTGTGAAACAGTCTTTTCTACATGAAGAGTACACTAGGGGGACTATTTTCCTCTTTGTTGAGTGGTATGGAAAGAACTATGAATCTTTATACACGGATACCAGCAATTCCCAAGTTTAAATGCAGCTGATTTGCTTTGATTTGTTTTTTATATCAGAAGCCTATTTGTTTTACACCTGTTGCATTCATCTTCCCCATGAAAGATAAATACTAGCTGCTGGGATATTTACTTTGAAGAGGTGATTTTTGTAATCTTTGTACATGGACATTTAAACATTCCTTACCATGTTTTATTGGTATATGTGAAGAAGGGCTGCAGTCCCTTCAGCGTAGCAAACACATGAGTCTCTTCTCTAATTATTGAGACTTGAAAAGATTTGAGAAATTTGCCGGCAATCTAGACAGATGTCTGAATCTGTTAGCCAGATGCTAATAGGCAAGATGCGTTGGACTTTTTTAATCATCATCTTGCAAAGGTTGTGGGAAGGAAGAAACACCACTCTTATTTCTCCTTCCTTGGAGTGGCACACTGTCTTTATCAGGAGTGGCAGCGTAAAACTGGAGTTTGTATCAGTTTCATTTTTTCTCTGCCTTTTTTTTTTTTTTTAAAGACTGTGTTTCCCAGTTAATTGCTAGCATGATTATTTTTTCTAGCTTTATGTTATAGTCTTGTTTTCTTTTTTTTTTTCTCCGAATTTTGAGCTGCCTTGTTCAACTGTACAGAAGCGTTTGGGTTACAAACTGTAGCCTGATTATTTTAAGTTTTGATCTACCGAAGCAGTTTAAGCACGTGAATGGATCCTTGGGACTTCACTGGGATTACTTGTGTGCTTAAACTTACTGCTTAAGCATCTTACCTGATCAAAGCCTTACTGTGTTCTGCTTTAACAAAATACTCAGTAACATTTGTAATTGAATTTTGTTCTGAGCAAGGTAGAGAGACGTGTGGTTTCACCCCCGAAGTTGAAACTGCTAGATAACAAGCTTCTTGCATCAAAGAGGAGTATACTTTAGTATCAAAGTAACAAATGACTTCTTAAACTTTCCAGTAGAAACCATATGTAGATATTAGTGCCTGTTACTATTTTCTATCTGTAACATACATCAAAGATCTCACTTTTCCCCAGCTCATGCAGACAGGTGACAGCTATTAGGGGAAAGAGAGAAACACCGAGTAGCTCTCCCAGAATCCTTGACATTGATTCACAGTGTGACAGTGAGGAGCACCTCCACTGAAGGACTTGTGAAATGAAGATAAAAACACACCGCTTTGGTGAACGTCATTAGCTGCAAAGAGTCACAGGCTCTGCTAAACTTAACTTCTGTTGTGAATGGGAAACGTCCAGTGAATAATGCCAGATAGTACTGCTGTCAGGTAGACCTGCACGATAAATACTGGAAGCAATGTTCTTCAGTTCTTTGGAGACAGAAGGTTACCTAAAACAGTCACGCAGCATTGATGTTGTCCGTATTAGGTTATTAGTGTCAATATTTGAGCATATTTAAAATAGGAAGCTTGAGAGTTGGAGTTTGGCTCCTACACTTAGCTGTGTATTTGGAAGTACATGGTTAATGCTAACAAAAATTAAATCACCTCAGTGGCTTTTATGTCTGCTGTATTGTGTTGGCTTGAACAAGCACTGTCTGATGTCTGAGACTTATCAGGCTAGGGGAGAGAAGCATCCTGGTGCTCTGGCCCCGGGATGTCCTGCATCAGCTTGGTTTTGTCCTGGTAAATAGAGTGGTGTCTTACACGTGAGGCCATTTTGTATTCGGGTCATTTTGGTGGTGCTACACCACTTTGCTCTAATCCTGGGAGATTAGGGGAGGCTGGGCACGTGCTGGTGCATTTAGAAAGGCGAGTGATTAGGGTTAGCCCGGTGGTTTCATGAAAGCTCTTTGTGCTGAGGTGGACAAAGTAGAAACCTGGAGTCAGTGGCGTCCCTTGCAGAAGGCAGGCAGTGCTGGGGCGGGCACAGCTCCCCCACACCCCCCTGCAGCAGCTGGCCTGTTTTCAGCCAGTTTGTGTGGGGTGGATGGGGGAGAAGAAACATGAAATCACCCCAGAAAATTATGGTGGGTGTGCTGGGTTCAAAGGGAGGCAGGAGGGATTGCCTTGGAGATAAGGGAAATCAGGATAAACAGCCAAAGCATTTCTCTAGGTGACAGCCTCCTGAAGGTGCCCTGCAAGATTTTGGCAGCCAGCTATTTTGCGTGGAAGTATGGAAAATCTTTTGTGAGGATTGTTTCTTATTTGCAATGCAATTACAGTGGGTCTTGGCATAGTGGCGGCTTGCCAAGGGAGAAACTGAAAGTATTTCCTAATGCAAGTTGTTACTTAGATTAAAATCTTCGTGTGTTCTTGTTTCTCTCCTACTTTTTTAAAAGCCTTACTACTATCTGTGTCACAGAAAATGTGCCCAAGGGCAAAGTTACAAAATGGTAGTGTTAGTGTCTTTTAAAGGCACGAGGCCCTTCATGTTTTGAGGCAGACTCTCTGGAGGAGGGCAAGCTCTGAGCATCCTCCCACCAGTGCTTCATTCCCCTTGCCACAAAAAACTGTGGTTCCTCGGTTGGCACTGGAAAGGGGCCACAGCCTCGCCTGGTCCCAGGGCAGGAGGGACATCCAGGTCCTGTAGCACGTAGTGAGTATCCCAGTGAAGGCCTGGCTGATAACACAGTGCTCGGGGAGCTGCAGGGTTTTTTTGATGTGGCTTTTCTTGGGGCTGACAATATGTGTGTAGTATAGTGGTTCAGGAGCAAAATAAAGTGTTCAAGTAATGTGCACAGTCATTCAGTTTTCGGTAGTGCTGGCTCAGCACAGCATGAGTTAAGTGAAGATTATGCTTAACCTTTTATTTGCTCTTTTTTTATGCTTCTACAAACTTAGATTGTTCTTTTCTGTCACAATTCCCTGAGCATTGCCACACACTAAGCTTGGAAAATGAGGTGTATTTAGCCAATTTATGGCCTGACATATGTTAATTAACATTAATTACCTGCTTGAATAGTCCATTTAGCACTTATTATTAAAAAGTGGCTTGTCTACAGAAGGGGATTTTCCATCAGAGTGAGATGTTTTGTTCTAACTTGCTTCAGAGTCAGGATGGGGTACCCTGTGCTTCTCTGCACGGCTATACCAGTTTCCTGATGTTCCAGTTGTGTGTGTGGGATACGATTGCACTGCTGACAGGCACCAACTCCTTACCAATGTGTATTTGACACTTACTTGACATCAGCTTGGCTTTCCCAAGCTAACCAGCATGTTTCCAAGTGGTTTTTACTAATGGTGGGTACAGCTCTTGCTCCTCTGATTGAGGCAGCTGGAGAGAGAGCCATAGTTCTCAGCTTGCCAGGAACTGCAGGGAGATCTGGAGGTCTGTGGTGATGTGGCCCCAGCCCCTGTTTGGGGTGGAGGAGTAGGAAGAGCTCAGGTGTGCAAGGTGTGCGTAGGAGTTGCTGGGCACACTGTAGTGCCCTGCGGGGGGTGTGTGTGTGTGGGGGCACCTTCAGCTCTGCATGGCTGAGGATGATGGACCTTGAGGCTGCTGGAGCTATTGAGAATAGACCACTGCTGAGTGGAGCACGGTCTCCAGCAACAGGTTGTCTCTTGCTGTATTCTTCAGCTATGTTATTTTAAGTTACCTCCTGGGCCCTGTGTTGGGCAAGGGTTGTCACAGGTCATTGGTCTGAAAACCTGTGATATGAAGGGAGTAACAAGCAGACAGCACTCATTCAATTTTCAAATACCAATATATATATTTTTTTTTATAAACTTCATTCCTCAATTCCCCATCCCCCAATTTCTCGTTCCTGTCTTGGGAGACTCTAGGGACGTTGTCCTACTTCTCTTTCACCATCCTTCCCTTTGTAACACGAGCCTGGAGGTTTGCATGATGCATGGGGTGCCTCTGTGGGAAATGGAGGGCTGGCTTGTAACTGTGCAGGGCATGTTGCAGAGTATGGCATTTCAGTTGGGGATGCAGTGTAGAGGTGATTAGGCTACAGGACTGATGAAGAACGATTTCAGGGCAGGCAAGGGGTTGGAAACAAGCAAGTGATTGTGTTAGTGCTCTGCCTCATCCCTGCGGTGAAATTGCAAGGGAGCTGCCTTTCAGTGGGGCTGGAGAAGAGTGTTGCTGTGTCGCCATTGCTTTTTGCCGGAGTGGTTCCTCTTGATGCTGCGCCTAGCTGCCTGGTCCAGGAGGAGCCAGCCTGCAAAGCCAGCGCCCTTTCCCTGCGCCACCCACCGTTGCACATTTACTCAAGGACTGGTATGCTCACAACACTGTTTGCAAACTGCCAGTTTGAGGCAGGTCAGGAGTTAACAGCATTGGTATCTTGTTAATAACTGTTGTGTGTTGTCATGTCGTCTGTCCCCTCCGTCCGTCCCCTCTCCCCGCCCCCCCCCCCCCCCCCCCCCCCCCCGGACTTTGCTTATTGGGGCGATTTGCTTTATCTGTATGCTGGTACCTGAAGGCTGTTTAAATACTGCTGATACAAAACACCTTTGTGAGATTTCAGTGACAAAAAAATGCCTTTCTGGGAATTTGTACTGGTAAAGAAATGCCTTGTGAAAATTAGTGCTTACAACAGACTTGTGCTAATGAACTGAAGGGATCACTTGTTTGATTGCAACCTGCTATGTAGTTAAGAGCTGAATTATGAAATGATGGGTTCTCTCTTGAATATGTTTCTTTGCAAGTTATTACTTTGCTTTTCTTTATTATTTTTCCTCTTCTGGTGAAGTTACCACTTGCTGCATGTAAAAGGGACGTGCGAGGGAGGTGCGTGCTGGGACAGGAGGTCAGAGGGCAGCCTGTGGGTCACTGCCAGAGAGCTGGAGGAAGGTCTTTTTGAAACGAGGAGGACGGTGTGCAGCACCTGGAGCTTGTCATCAGGGCCTTTGCAGCTTGTGCCTCCAGGTCTCCCAGAGAGTGCTGCCTGCCGGTTTTAGGGGGCAGGAGGCTGCTGGCAGTGGGTGTGGGGCTCTGCCGGTGCAACCTCTGGCTGCTGTACACCCGAGTGCTGCTGGCAGTCAGGTGCATTTCCACGGGGTGAGTCAGTGGATCATGCCACTTCTGTGTCCTGTCACCCATTGCCCGTGCTGAGGTGAAGGGCAAATCCTGTTGAGAGCCAAAATCCTGTTGAGAGCTCCAGAATGAGGGCAGGAGGCAGGAGTGCTGCCAAAGGTGTCGTTTTTCTACATTGACACCTACCTCTGCGGCTGCCTTCGTGCCTTGTGTTTGCTGCGGGTCTGCCTGGAGGTTGCTGGCAACCTAGCCCTCAGCCTTGCGGCGCCTTCAGGCCAGCCTGCCCGCCCGTCACTGGCTTTTCAAGACCTTCGGCTTTCCCTAGGGAGCAGCGGGGGACACGGGCACGCCGGGGATTGTGATCAGTGGGTGGGACGCAGTCCTAGGAAAAAGTTTTCGGTAGGTTTGCTGGCTCCTGAGTCACGTGAGCAGAAAATGGCAGGTCTGGGCTGCTTGCCAGCGCTTGAACAGGGAGGTAACATCTGCTTATCCCCACACCAGAGGAGTGGGAGGCAGCAGATAACGTGGAAGGCTGAGGAGGACAGATAGAGGAGCACTCAAACACATCAGCACACGTCCGCTTGGGCTTCACACTGCCTCCCTGGCTGCTCTGAATGCTCACTTCGCGGTGGGAATGAAAACTAGTTTGAATGGGTGCAGCCTAGTTTATGATGAGGCAACTACCATGGGTAGAATGAAGTAAAGAGAGCAGGGTCTGGCTCTTGTCCCTGCTAAAGGCCATGTTAAAGCAGCAGTGGGACTCTCCAACAGTGCCACGGCAGCATGCATTTGCATTACTGTAAGACGCAAGCCTGCCCTGCTTAAAATCCTGATTGCCACTGAGCCTGGACCCCCTGTGAGGACTGAGCATGGCCAGGAAGTGTTAGCAATAGTCTTGCACTTAAGTAAACAAAGCTTTGTTTAAAAACGTACTAATTGCCTAATAATATTGTAATACAAACTACTCTTCTAGTCTAGACAGCCAGCACCTCTGACACTGTAGATGATTTGCCCTTGTAACTCAGTGTTTCTCATGCTGCACCATGTGGGTTTCTATACTTTTTCAAAAATAAGATGCAGAAGAATAAATGTATTAATCTAAAGAAATCATTTTAGGACACGACTTCTAGAGCCATATTTGTTTTATCTGGAATGTGAACTGAATTATCTTGATATATACTCCACTTATGTGTCAGTGCTCTTAAAACCTGCTGTATTGGATTTTTTTTCTCCCCATGTTAGCTCTTCAAGCAGCTATTTCAGCTCTCTGAAGACATGTTACGACCACAGTTAGCCCCACTTTCTCACACAAAATTTGGAGTGTAAACATACCTTTAAATGTGAGACTTAATCCAAATCAAGGGTTTCTGACTTTGAGGGTATTTGTGAAGTTAGGCTGTGAACCCCTATCTCATGTAAATATATTTGCTAGTACTTCATGGAGGATTTATCAGTTTCATATATAAAATTCTAGATATGCTTAGTACATATAATTTGGCATCTGATAAGTGAGAACAGTGCTCAACAAAGAATATCTTTCTGTGAGACTCTTACAGGCTCCCACATTATCACGTTTTTAGCTGATCGGTTTTGTGCTGAGAGCAGTGAGTTGGTTTCCTGAAAGCCTGTAACTACTGTTTGTTCTGCAAAACTGCTCTGGACCTTAACTAATTTTCAGAGAATGTTTTTTTCCAGGAACTCATAGGAGAAGGTGATGCCAGTTCAATTCGTGTCCTGAGATGCTTGTAAGCTGAGACACTTTGAGCTGCTGTCCCTCGTTTTGTGCAACACGATCTATTGTGTTTAGAAGTTTCGCTGTGCGTGGGAACTCAAAACCATTTGTCTGAGATGTCAGTTTTCAGAGCAAAGGGTACTTCTTTAAGTATTCATCAAGACCTACAATGGGAGGCTGCTGGTCCTACGATTCCTTTGTAGAACAGTATTGGCACCAAGAATGATGCTGCCACTGAGGAGGTAAATCTTGTGAATCTTGTTCAAGCAGCTTTTGCTTTTGCGTAGCCCGAGCCATGTATGTGGCGCAGATAAGTGGGCCGCATCTAAAATCTTCAATTTGCAAATAGAAGTCATGGCAGAGCTCTGCATGGATTGAGCCAGAGGTTTCCAGCCTCATTTGTGCTGCAGCCAAAAGCTCTGAACCTAATAGTAGTATTTTCATCATGAAGTTGACAGTGTGATTTTCACTTCCCATAGCATGTTGAGATTTGTTTTTTGCCCTATTGCTCTTACACCCTGGCTCATGCATGGCAAAAATACTTCTCATTAAAATGTACTAGAAGGTTTGCACACTTGGAGCAGGATAGAAATGTTTTATGAGGAGCTGGTTTTTATAAAGCTCTGGGGAAGGGAGTTGTGTGCTTAAGAAGATATTTGAAAATCAGTAGTGAGGCCATTTTACATACAAAAAAGAGGGAAAGTGTGTAGGCTGTAACGTAGTGGCATATGGGTTGTGAGGAGGAAGGGTTCTGTGAACTAGCAGTAGGGAGTAAATCAACCTGATGTATGTTCATAGACATCTGATGTCTACTGGGCCTAGTGGGGTAGCTTGGAGCAGGTGGAAGAAGCATACTGTTTACCTAATTAGAAACATAAATAAAATCTTTCCAACATTTTTCTAAATTAAAATGCATTTGAAGCATATGTCAGACTTCTCACATCCAGGAAAGATCTCTAAATCCCTGCCGTTCCCCAGGAGGCTGTTTCTAGCCCACCTTCTTCAGGGCTCTGCCAGGTAATAAGTCCTCCTTGTCAGAGGATGGAGTGGAACATGCATTAGCAGTTGGAGATGCTTGGGGAGCACAGCTGTACTCCTCTTTAATCAGCGGGAAAAGGTCTACCATTTGAGGCGATAGACCAGGGAATTGGAAAGACTGAAGAAAGCTATCATGGTTGAAATCATTGAAGATAGTATTTCACCTCTGTGTATTTACTAAGAAGTTGGCGATGGTGTGGAGCCGGGCTTGGGCTTCTGTACAGTCAGAGCAGCTCCATATCTCCAGTGTATTTTAGACACCAAGGAGACAAAGATGATACTAATTGCAAGAGAAACTACTTAACTGCTTTGTATTATGTGTGAAATGAAGGGGGAATAACACTGATTGAATGACCTATTTTGACTTTCTCAGTATAATATGTTTAATGTTTTAGTCTTTTTCTGGACAGTGAATTATAATTTTATCAAACCCTGCTGGAAATGAGTATGTTGCTGGGCAAAGTATTTTATCCTCACAGCTTTAACCACAGAGTTACCTCTTGCTGCTTGACTGGGTGGCAGGAGTTTCGGCTGGAAAGGTTTTTTCCTATGCAACACAGCGACAGCAGGTTTTTTAAAATACAGAATAGGGACCTGTCAGGAGGAATATAAAATAGAGCACTGAAGGAGTCTAATTTAGAAGGAGAAAGGGCATAAATCTCCACCTCTCCCTGGTGACAGAAGGCCAAAGTACAGCCGAAATGTTACCCTGCTTGTAAAATGCTGGTCCCAATACCAGATAAGTTGTTCCATTAAAGGCACAGCTGTATCTAACCTCCTTACAAGTTTTTTGACTTTATTTTCAGTGCATAACTGGATGTTACATGAGGGGACTCTGAAGCACCTCCGTTAGCATCCTCTCTGCTTATTGTGCCGTTACAGAAATTGTTTGCTGTTTTGGACTGGTGTCAGGCAGAATAATACTGAATAAGTCCCAGATGAATGTGGGTGGTGAAAGGAGAAAAATAACTTCAAATAAAGAGGGGTATTATCAACTGAGCAGCCAGTGTTGATCCTATGGTGCTGAAAAATGGAAGCAGGAAAAATAATCTTTTTCCTTTTTTTAGGGATGGAAAATCTTAGCTGAAAAATCTGTTCTGACCAGAGGTTGATACCCTACTTAAACTTGCAGCAAATTGGCATTGGTGCAGCAGCACCGCAAAGTATTGAGAGGGAGAACTGAAGTACAAACAAGTCTCCAAAACTTGAGAGGATCCTCAGATTCTTTGTCCATTTAGGACAACATGACCTGTAGCGTCACTTGCAGCTGCTGGATCCAGGAGTATAAATAGTGAAAAGAACGCTGATTTGGGCAGGATAAAATGTCCATTTTGGGTTTTTTCAACAGCTGTGTCAGGACCTAACCCTGGCAAAAGCTTCTCGTGTAATTTTTTATTCAGGCTTGTATTAAGCATGTGGAATGACAATGTTCTCTATAATTGAGGAAAAAAAAAAGGAAAAAAGTAGTAAATTGAGAAATAGTGTGGATTTGGTGTCCCCTCAGTCTGAAGGAAGGAGTTTGCTGGAACAGTATGATAGCAGTTTTTTGAGAAATTAAGTATGGATTTCCTTCAATTGTAGTTGAATATGACATCTTACTAAATTTATCCAGTCTTGAGTGCCTGGTTTCTGGTTTGACATTTTTGTTGGATGGTTGTTGGTTGTTTTTTGTTGGTTTTTTTTGTTGTTGTTTTAGAAAAAAGCTCTGCATGGGCTGAGAGATGATATTTTCCTCATTTTCTGCAGGAAACTGGGCTGAGAAATGATAGTTTCCTTATTTTCTGCAGGAACTGTACCAGGCATTAAACCACTGATTCTCCCAGGTGGTTATGGGCTTGCAGGGCCAGCAGCTTTCTCCCTAGAAGCCACAATGCAGCAGGTTGGTTTGAGCAATGCCAATGATGGCTTCCCATTTTCCAGGAGCAGACATGGAGTAGGAAAGTTGTATTTCACATGTCTTGACCATTAACTGCAGATCACTGGAGTATCTCTGTGGATAGTTCTTACTGTTCAGTAAGCGCTGAACAGAAGTACGAAGTAAAAGTGTACTTCATTTATATGAAAATCTACACCAAAAAAATGTTTCGGTATCAAAGCCAAGTGCTCAGGAAGTACACAATGTCAGAAGTAAAGTTGCCTCTAACTCTTGAAATTACTTCTGATGCTGGCTATGATACTGTGGTTAGTAATGAGCTCATAGACTCCTAAGCACCCCAAGTCTCCCTGTTGGGCTGGATGCTTCAAGGGGTATTCAGGGTTTCAGCTCATCTCCTGTGATCTCTGGGTGGGCCCTGTGCCATGTTTGTTGCGCCCAGCTCTGAGTAAAGAATTAGGCCCTTCCCGATGTGCTCACCTGTGCTGTTTGCCTCCCCAGTATCCATGGGCTTCCCCGGTGAGCACTGTCCCAGCTCTGCATCCTTTTCTCTCCTCCCAAAGCTCCTCACCTTCTGTAGTCTCCCATCCCAGCCTCCTTCCCTTCGATTCCCAGTCCTGCTCCATGCGTCCCTTCTTCCTTTTCCTGTGATCTCCCACCTCCCTGCCCACCTCCCCAGGTTTTCATATCTGCTCTGCTTGTCCAGCTTGCCTGGTTTTTTGTCCAGCTCCTTGTTCCATATTTCTCTGCTGCCCCAGGATTCCCAATTTCCCATGTCTTGCCTATCCCAGGCAAGATTTATCTTTTCTCTAATCCCAGTTTCAGGTCAGGTTTGCAAAGCTGTTAGCAACAGGGAACAGGGTTTTATAGGAGGAAGTGTTGGACAATGCAATGTGTAGGTGGGGCTCACAGCACCACCTATAATTTACAACACTGGTTTTCTTAACTAATCCACCCTTAGGTGAGCAGTCCTGGTGCTGTCAGTGTGCAAATCCTTAGTCATTTGGGTAGTCCTATTCCCTCTGCTGAGATACTATGTGCAGAGGGGTTGCTCATTCGTGTAAGAGATGCAGGATCCGATTTCAGAGAGACTTCCATCTCTGTTTTCATGTGGCCTGAAATAGACAGCAAACAGAGTCTGAGATTATACAGTTCATAGGGCTACTGACCTGTCCCTAAAATATTAAATGTTATTTATATGTACATACATATATATATCTGTATGTGTATATATATGTGTTGTGTAGTAATTGCTCTTATTTCCATGGTGAGAGGCTGTTCCTTTTTCTTCCTCTATCAATGAGAATAGAGGAGACATACCAGTTCCTTACCAGTAATATATAAGACATGAAAGTATACAGTCTGTAGTCACACCATACCCTGCATCCTCTAGTAGGTGCCCTGTGACTTGGTGTATTTAGACTAGAAAATACAAAAAGCTTCTTCCATACAGAGCTCCATGGTTTTCTTGTCTCTTCTTGCTGACTTCATGCCTGGTCTTTAATGATTCTGGTAAATGCCTCCACATCTAGGTAGGAAGCTGATCACCGTTTTTTTGTTATCAGAATTAGGGTTTTTGTTATCAGAATTAGTTTTTTGTTATCAGAATTAGACTGAGAAACTCATACTAAATTGTTGCTTAAAACTGCAAGGTGATGCCTTGGAGTGTGGCAGGGTGGACACCTTTGCTGCTTTCACTGGGTGCAACTTAGCTTCTGTCATGGTCAGTAGGCAGCTTCCAATGGACTTTGTACTAGATCAAGCCATTTAATGGTGTGAGTAACCTTATATTGACCTTTTAAAGAGCTTATGTGTGGAGCCTGCAGTTTATGAGTCCCTTGTTCCGTTGTGATAAAGTTCAGAACTTTAATCAGGTAACAGGGTGGCCTGTCCTCTTTCCGTCACAATTAAGTGCGTGCAAACATGCATTGCAACGAACAGCACAAAGGCAAATGTAGCGTGCCCTGCTTCCTCTCCCGCAAGAGAAATCTGCGGTTTATTCTCTGCCACTGCTTCCCAAGCCATTTCAGCAGCTCGGTCAGGCTGAGGGGTTCACTGGTGGTGGCTGATGCCTTGCAGGTACTGCACTTCAGTTTCCCAGGCTATTGATAGCAGCTGTTTAGTCACAGCACTCTGGGTCATGATGTATAGGGATTTTCTGATGGTCGTGGTGACCTTGGGGGGGGAATTAGACTGGATGTAATGTTTCCAAGAACTGGAGACGCCTGTGCCATTGAGCTGGTGCATGTTGCTGAATCAATTACTAGCATTGGCAGGATTTTGCTTCAGGGGAATCTCGCAGCTACATCACAGTCTTGTTATTAGTAGATTATTGTTAATTGGTTTTAATACAGAGCCAGATATTTGCAGGGAGGAGGGACCGTAAATAGTTGGTTTCTGTGTTTCCCCTCTGTGCAGCACTGTTGCAGCTCATACCCTGACACTGTATCTCACTTGCGATTTTGGGTATTCTTTACCAGCTCCTGTGTGGAAATACATGTTTGGTCTAGAATTGTCATCCTCAGGTGAGGAATTGCGGTGTGGTGCCCCGACCTCCTCCAGAGTTGTCACTGACAACTGAAACTCTCTGCAGGGAGATCATGTAACTTTTTTGTCACGTGTTGAATCATGATAAGAGGACTCGGCACTTTTGTATCTCAGGCTGCTGAGATGTAGGCTGCTGCTGAGCTTTTGCAACAGGGCTTTCCAACGAAACTCTCAGTTATTACTGCAGCCGCTGGTCTAAATCCCGGTCGCTGGCCTTTCCTGCACCTGTTGCAGTCAGGTGGCATGGAGCAGTCGTGGCACAACGTGCTCAGGCGCTTTCAATTTATGACCCAACAGACTGTGAATGTGCCTCTTCGCAGGTGACAAAGGAGCGTGCCGTGACCCTACTTCACCAGTGCAAGCTTTGAGCCACATGGTTTTGCTCTGTGAGATTGGGGTCAGGCTTAGGGCTGCCTCCCTCTGTTACTTTCCAGTTCCATGCCAGTGCAGCGCAGTGTTTTTGCCGGCCCACTCAGTGAAGCCCCATGTAGGTTAGCGCTTGCTTGCACGGTTACTGGAGTCACCGGGAGCTCTCTGTGGGAATGCAGCCCCCTCTAGTTTAGGCGGTCCATTGTTCACTGTGTTCGTAATTGACTGTCAAAGCATTGCATTTAATTCAAGTGCTGGTAGGGTTTTCCTCAAAATGCCTGTGCAGTGTTAAGCCAGTTAGGAGTTACAAATGCAAATATGTTTACACAAAAACAAGGAATGCATGAAAGCTGGCATTGCTTGAGCAGCCAAAAGCAGTGTGATTATATGCTAGAGGGACACTGAAAATGTAGGTTGCTGGAGCATGCCTCCAGAAGTAAATCCCAAGCAGCAGAGCTTGTAGTCCCTGCCTTCTGATGCCCTGTCCTGTCTGCTACAGCCGCTGAGGCGACATGGGGGACAGGGCTCCGGAGTCCGTGGGTATCCTCATGGAGTTTTATAGGAAAGTTTGAAATGCTGAAGAGTAGTGTCAGCTGTATCTAGATGGGTCCTTGTTTTAGTTTTTCCTGTGCAGTAGCAATATAGCTGGCACTTGGGTGACTTCTGAAGCTAGTGTTTCATAACTGGAAGTTGGGCGTTTTTCACAAGCTGTCCTATTTCAGGTTGTGAACGCGGGCACATGCACATGCACACCCCTCGCACACCCCCCGCACACCCCCCCAGCACATTGTTTACTTCCTCTGTAAGTTCTGGGACATTCAGTACTAAGGAGCATGATATGCTTGCATAAACACCCCAGCCAGATTTATCTCTCAAGCCTATCTTTCCTTTCCCATCTTGGAAAGTGATTAATCTGCAGCACACATTTTGTTCTTTGATTGCAGGGCATTATTCTGTAATCATTTACAGTTTTGCAGAGCCATAGCACTGGTTTGATGGAGTATTTCTGTCATGTAGCTGGCGCTGTTGGCTGAAGCTTCAGCTACGTAACGCAGAGGGAGCATTATCGTGCAGCTCTGTGTCATGTTAAAACTGTTTTCTTTTTACATTGAGTGCTTTCTGCACATTCAAAAAAATTCAAGTGTATGTATTTAAAGCGCAGGTAAGTGTGTGCAGCAATAGATTCTGGGGGCTGGTTTGTAGGTTTTAGAAACAGTGTCAGTACTGCAGCATGGTGGCTGCCGGCTGAGATTTTCCTATGCGTTTGTGGAGGGTGGAGGAGTTGAAATAACTTTTGTTTTCCATGCTGCGCATCATGTATTGAAGCCTACACCAGTTAAAGTTGGCAACCTATGAAGATACAAGAACCTGTACATATTATCTAGTGTCTGAGAAAACCATGGAATTGAAGAGATGGAAGGTAAAATCAGAAAATCTCCCCTGTCTGTACTGCGTTGAGGCTTTTCCATGTGCCCTTTGCGGTTTTTGTTTGTATTCCATGTTTTCCAGTGAGGAAAGGAGGTAGGAGAGGTAACAGCCTTTTAGATAACATGCTGTGGGTTGAGATAAGGCTATCAAGCAGAATTTTGTTTGATGCAAGTGTCCAAGCTATAAACCGCTTCTTTCAGTAAAGACTTTTGAAAAGTAGGTAGAAAAAATTAAAACAATACCATGTGCCTTTGGTTCTGACATGTTGGTAAGTTTATTTTTGGAATATATGTACACCTTCCTCAAAACAAAGAAAGAGTTTTTAATGGACCAGAAGTTGGTGGGTCAAGACCAATCACTCATGCCAATGAGCATCTTGTTCCAAAGAGTCTCAGAGATCTGGTCTACACGCTGTGTTGGACAAAACACTTTTCCATTACCTTATGACAAACTAAAGCCCTGTAGTTAACGGTAGAACTTGTACTGTGGGCAAAGACCAGTGAAAACTGAGGGCATTGCAGTGCAGTGTCTGTTAATTGAGAAGTCCAGAGGATCCCATGCAAGAAGTCAGGATAAAAAAAATCTTCCAACAGCCCTCCCTGTCAGTCTGATCTTGAGGGCAGGGCAGGGCAAAGGATGGGGATTTCCTCAGTCTACAAATCCAGCAGTTGTATTAAATGGACAGGTGTCAGAAGAGTGCCCTGCTCTGCCTTGGGCACCTGCTCTCCTTGGCCCAGGAGGAGCACCAGCCTCACATCTCCAGCAGTGGGCTTTGGAGCAGGGAGAACAGGCAGCATGGACAAGTAGTGACGCGGTATTTTTCTTTTAACCCCTGCCCCCTGATTTACTGACATATAAGGGTATTGAGAGCATCTGATCACAAATTTCACTTCTCCATCCTGGAAGTGTGCATTTCTATGAAGTCCACATGCAAATTCCTTAATTATAAATAAAGGGGAACTGAAGGAGAAGGAAGACTAAGGCTCTTGTGAAACAACAGCTGTTTAGGAAAACTACTAAATTGTGTAAGGAAGCAACAGGTTCAGAGTCTGTGTATTTATGGAGGTACCAGCTGCTTGGTTGGGCTCAACCCCAGGATTAAGGTAGCTGTCCTGTGGTTGTTGGAGGGGAATGCGCCACTTGGGACTGTGAATTTGCACCATCTCCACTCCAGTGGGACAAGGCCCTTGGTTAGACCGTGTTTGAGGAAGGGCCAGGCAAATAACATTTTTCTGCAGTTGTGAATTAGCGGCAGCGGCAAGAATCATAGCAGTAGACAACTTCTCTTAGCATCTGAGAAAGACCAATATTACACGAACCAGTGCTAGCCACTTCCCGTATTCTGTGTTGCCCCAAAACCAAATGGAGCTGCTGCTTGCCTCCTGGTGTGATTTCAGTCGTGCAGCTGATTTTAAGCGCTGGTAAATGAGTGGAAGTGACCCTGCACAGGAGGCAAAGCGGAGTGCAGTGCTGCTGAAACATAGCTTTGAGGGGCTAGTGCCTGTGCCCATGGCTGGGACCTGCGGGAGTGGGTTGTGGTTCAGCTTCAGGAACTGAGGAATTTGTATTCAGTGCCCTGTGGTGGGAGTTCTCTTGCTGCACTTGGACGTGTGCCACAGGGTCACGGAGTCTAGGTTCAGCGTCGCTTACCCCAAATCCCATATTACCTCAAAATGGTTTGTAACAAGTTGTATTTGTTGTCCTTTAACAGCAAAAGATGTAATCTCTGTTGTTTATATCACTGTTCATACAGAGTACAGCTGCCCACAGAAAGATTTCTAGGACATACTGGGTTCAGTACAAAGGAACTTCACACTGAAAACTTGAGGCCCCATCCCATCAGGCAGAAAGGAGCTTTTGCCTGAGTGTGGGTTAATTATTTGTTAATAGCTGGCTGAGTAGGCAGGATGGTCATGGATGAAGCATGAGGCTGCTCAACTTATGCCCAGAGTAACGTTTTTGAGGGTTGAGAGGGGTTTTCCTTAGCCCCTCCAGAAGTGTCAGAGCTAACGTCAATGCTGAAGTTACAAATCGTGCAAAAGCTTTGGGAGGAAAAGAAGCTTTGGGCTTGAACATATCCGATTATGGAAGAATACATGCGCTGAGAGTAAGATCCTCTTGAGTGGAACGGATACCTCTGAGGGAGGTTTTGGATAAGGACCAGGTGCTGGGAACATCTTTTTGAACATCCTCGCCACTTGCTGGCTGAGTGCAGCTGGCAGAGCTGCTGCTCGGACCCCAGCTAAAAACTTGGTGTGGCCAAGGAGATGGAGGCGTCCTCCTGTGTATGACCCTCTCAGCTCTGTAACTGCGGTGTTAATACTTTTACCTCCACACTTGCCTGGTGCACCTATGGATGGAAACAAGATGTGTTTCTTGAGGAAGGTCCTTTGCCAAGGGGCGTGTTTAGGAGGTGATGCTGAGGGTTTCAATGCAGAGGAGCCATCTTCCAGACACAGAAGAGCCATGGGCTCCTTGTCATGCATTACATCAGTGGAGAACCCCTGAACTGTGAAGCGTCCCAGAAGAGCGGAGGAGCCTGTTAAATTGCATACTATC
This sequence comes from Falco cherrug, assembly GCF_023634085.1. Classification (NCBI taxonomy): domain Eukaryota; kingdom Metazoa; phylum Chordata; class Aves; order Falconiformes; family Falconidae; genus Falco; species Falco cherrug. Next base: position 66,205,300 of record NC_073702.1, on the reverse strand, counting down.
ACTTTATCTGCTTCCAGTGTGGCCAAAAAGCGTGTGTGCTCTTCTTCACCCAAGGAGTTTATTTTTAGACAGAGTAAGTTCCACCACTAAGTGTAGTTGTGCAGCTGCACAGTTTTTGACCATTGTAGCTGCAGCTGGGTCAGATCTTTAGAGAGGACTTGTCCTGCGCAAGCCTCAGTAAGACATGTAGCACACCCAGCAGAGAGTGGAACCAACACTGCTGGTATCTGAGGGGACAGCAGATGACAGGCAGCTCCCCTGCACCACCACACCCCTAGCCCATGGCTGGCTTTCAGTCCTTGCTTTTCCCTAAACTGTGAGGCATCAGAGATTGAGTCCTGTTTATAGGTCACCCACAAGGGAAACTGGACATTAAATTCTACACTTCTAACTAGGCTAACAATTTATTTCCTTATTTCATGCTAGATGTTGGTTCTGGGCATAGTCTTGAAAGCACCTCCTGTGCAATGTAGAACAGGGCCTAGAGAGAGGAAATGAAATCAGAAATGGAGAAAAATTATTTTAATCATAAATAGCTGTGGTAGGAAGGTAGATGTTTATGTGTGCAATGGTACAGTACCTACTGTGTGTATTTTAGGAGAACCTGAGAATGGCAGCTGTGCTGAAATACTTGACAGTGAAGTCAAATATAGTTTAGGTTAAAAAAAAAAAAAGAAAAAGAAAAGTTGCTGGGGAGGGTGGATTTTGCAGCGTGAAGCCTGTCAGTGTTATCTCCGCCACGCGGCACAGAACAGCCTGTGACTCCAGCGCGTATTTGCGAACATGCAGTTCCCGTAATGGGATACGTCCTGCTCCTATCCGTGTGGTATTGTGCCAGGGTGGATGCTCCCCCGCCTCTCAAATTTCCCTGAGAACTGCAGGAGGCTGACAGCTTTATTTCTCTGAAGGCTGCCTTTTCTGAAGTGTTGCTGGGTTTGCAGCCGATGGACCTGTTGAGTTTTAGATCTATAGAGCTCGGAAGCAGTGAAGCCGCAGGCACTAAAACCAGAGCTCTTACTAATGCGCCAAGGTCAAAAGGATCAAAACCTAAATTAAACTTGCCCCCGAAATTTGGCTATGAATCACAAAATCAGGAAGTTGTACATGGAAATCGGTCTGGGTGCTGTTTCTTTCTTAAGAGTTCTTCGGCTAAAAATAATACCTTGCGCTATAGTTATAAATAATACGGGGGTTTTAATTTTTTTTTTCTTTCTCTGCCTAATTAAATTGTTACTCTTGCCACAACGGAGGGAAGGGGAAAAGATAGTAACATAAATCTGGTTGAACAAGTATGTAGCATGCAGGTTTCAGCTGGAGTGTTTGCAGCTGCAGTCTATGCTGAACCTTACGCTAAGGCATTTAATTGTCTATTGGCAAATAATTAAAAGAGGGTGCTCTGAAGAGATCAGCAGTGGTTTCTGTGTGTCCATCATTTGGGAAACGCTCTTGAAAGCTTGCCCAAAAGTGGGCTTTTCCTGCGCTGTCAAAACATGGAAGAAACGGATTTTTAGCTTACCTTTTTTTTTTCTTCTTCTTTTTTTTTCTTTTTTTTTTTCCCAGGAAACTGCAGTGTTTTTTGTAAAAGTGTGGTTGAACCATACAGTAAGATGTTTTGACGGATGCTAGTGTCTAAAATGACAAGCAGTGGTCACGGATAGCTGTGCCATTATGAAGAGTGGCACTTGAGAGGTTTGCCGCAGGTAAACAGTGGATAAAGCTGTAAGAGTGAACTTTTCTGCCTTGTGGTCGCGGCACCGAGATGCTCTTTGAAAGCTGCGTGGGCAGCCTGGCTGTGGCCATCTGCCTGCTGCGATGCCTGGTGAGCGGTACTTACCACACCTATGGCTGCCTCTCTGCTAGTGCCCAGAAAAGTTTTGTGTGTTTTGCTGCTGGGATTTTTGTCAGCAGCTGCTGGGGGCCTTTTAGCAGCATTCAGGGTTTGCGGTGGGTTGCAGGGGCCATTGGAGAGGCCGTTTAATGTGTCCTGGGAGAGCTCGATAATGATCAGTGAAAGCAGTAATCTCAGAGGCCTAAAGGGATAACGACAGGCAATAACATGGCTGCCAATCCTTAAGCTTAATCATGACATCTTTCAGGTGGCGAGAGGGTTATTTTGCCCAAAGGAGGCCACTGCGGGGGAAAAAGAAGGGTCCTAAAAAGCAGGGTACTGCAATGAAGCTGGCCTGCGTGGGTGATAGAGCTGGGCATAGCTCGGAGATTTATTGCATTGAAATTTGCTGTCACTTAAAAAAAAAGCGGTGAGGCAGCTGCGTTATTTCACTGGCAGTGATGCAATACCAGTGACACACCAGGACGGGAGGGACCAGCACACTCTGTGACAGCACGACATGTACATGGTGTCAGTTGAGCAGCACCCGGCCAGCCGACCGCTTCGACTAGTGCTGGCACTTTGTCTGGGGCTTCATTGTCAAGCCAATATTTATACATAACAGCTGGAAGCATGTTTTTGGAAGTAAGACATAGTTACTGCACATGTACAATTTCCAAAACACTCTCTTTGCCCCTCCTGTTTGCTGTGCTTTAAGGGGTTTAAGATTTTTTTTTAAATTCACTTTGTTACAATGCAGACGAGGCATTTAGTAATTTCTCAGTCACTTGTCAGCTGCTCTGCAAGAGTGATAATCTCACAGGAAAATGCCGTGCTCTGTTAAGATTGTAAACAGAAAGCAGAAATCCTAGTATTCATTTTAATGGTTTACTGTGTCATGCTGAAGTTGTCTGCTACCCTCTGAAAGTTAGTGATGACACAGGCAGAAAGAATGCTGTAGTACTGAAATGAAAGACCCCAAAAGAAGAAACTTAAGCATTTTTTAAAAGAAAAAATTGCAAAGGGGGTGAGGGAGAAAGTTGGTGAGTAAGTGCGTGTGTTTGTTTAAGGAATTGAATGGGTAGCAAATAGTTTTCCACGTGTGTGGAAAATATGAGTGGGCTTTTGCAATAGCATTTTATGGGAAGAAAGATCAAGGGTTCAGGAGCTGAAATACTTATTCATAAAACATTGGGAGCAAAGACAAGCTACTTGTTGTGCTTCTGCCCATTTGCTGTAAGTTCAATCTAGCTGAATCATTTCTAGGAATGGAGTGGGTAACTGGATTTCCAGCCTACTCTCTGTCCTTAGCTTCTCTCCTGCTTGACTGCTGCTGGTTAGTACTGGTTGTACTGAGCTTTATGTGGAGGGTATGTGGCTGTCCACTTGACTGCTAAAGCTTTTACCACCTTGGGATATAAGCACAATCCACTTGAAACTGGATTAAAACAGCCAACTCATTTTATGGAGGCTTTTAAACAGCTATCAGGCAGCAAGCAGAAGCTGACCCAGGTGGGATTTTGATCTGATGCTGGGAAAATAAAAGGCCTTTCCCCATCACTGGTTTCATCACTGTGCTCCGTGTGTGGTTTCTGACAAAAGCAAACCCAACCCAAGCATTTCCCCTGGTGCCTGAGGTCTTCCAAAAAGCTGAAGATTTATGATCTGCTGTGTGGAACCAGCCTTTGCCACTGGTGTAACACTTCGTAGTTTGGTGAATGTGAACTTTCATTTGTATCTCTGAAGAAACGTGGGTTTGGGCTGCATGGGTTACTCGTCTGCAGGTTTTTGCTGGCTGCTCCCCCCACTCTACACTGGCCAGATGATCTGAGCCCTGCTCAGATGCTGGGACATGAACAGGGGTCAGTACAGCAACGGGCTGTCCCACATGCAGCTTTTCTTAATCTGGTGCCTTCCCAGCTCGTCTTGCTGTATGCCTGAAGTTTGTGCAGCTCAGCAAGACTGAGCTGCAGAGGGGCAAGATGGTTTTTTTTTCCCCTTCTTTTCAGTAAGTGTAATGGGAGAAACAGCTGAAACAGCTATTCAGAATATTTTTGAGAGCTTTGAGAGGGTGTGAGCCCCCCCCATGCCCTCCATAGGTTGCAGGAGGGGGTGATGCCACACCTGAGGACTAAAGTTTTTCCATCTGTCAGGAGGTGAAGGGGCTGGGCTGGTGCCACGCAGGCTGAATCTGGCTTGGTTTGGTTAGAAAAGGCAGCCTCGGTTTTCTTGATGATGAAGATAAACCTCCTTGGGTGTTACTGAGTTTTAGTATTTAGTATGTTTGAAATTTAGCTCTAAAAGAGGCAGTTTGGAGCTTGTGTTCTTTTTCTCCCAGAAGAGAGAAGTGGTTTTTTAATGGTGGTCTTGGTCTGAAGTGCAAATTGTTTTTCAGCAGCAAGTGAATGAGCTTTCTAGAGGAAAAAGGTTCTTGGTAAAACTGTCACCTCTGCATTCTGCAATTACCCTGCATTTAACAAATAGCTTGGGAGGGCTAACAAAGTTTATTAAAAGCAATTTGTTTACCAGAACAAAGCCTGTGTGAAAATGCCATGACTGAAGGGACTCAAAACCCTCTAATGATTTTGTGAGGAGGAAAGAAAGTTTTTTAGCTGTTGTTTTTAATCTTTAAACGTGATTCCCCTTCGCCCCTGGCTTTTCTAGCTCTGCACCCGTTTGTGTGTGTGTGTGCTTGTGTGCTTATCAGTCCAAATGTGATTCCAGGTCCCTTGGGGCAGCAGCCTTGCCTTGCCTTATGGCTCTGAAAGGGCTTCGCAAAGCCAGAAAGATCCCGGCAATTTAAGGTTACCACCCTGTTTTTATTTCGTGCCTCTCACAGGCTCTTCTGCCGAGGTGATGCTGTGCCAGATAAGAGACTTCTCTCCTGTTCTGGAGCAGCTGTTGTACCTGGGGGATATTCTTGCTGCCAGGGGCTGTGGGGCAGGACGCTTGCAAGCCCGGCAGAGCAGCTTTAGCTGTGATGCTGACAGCTTTCCATTCCCTTTGCTGGGCTCTCCCCACTTCTGCTAGGGGCAACCAGAGGAAAAGGGTCTGTACTTCCCCGCATGCTGTTACAGATACAGACAGGGGTGTGCAAAAGGCCAGCGCATGCTCACTCGTGTATGTCCTGCTCCATCCTGGTGGTATATGAAATACCCACCCGCTTTAACAGTTCCATAGGAGCTTCCTTCCCTTGCTGGCTGCCTCCTGGCTAGCCCTGTCTGATGCGTATTTTGGCCACCATCACTTCAGTCAGCAAGGTTAGGGGAGCGCCTGCTAAGGCTGCGGGTCTGGCTGTCACTACAGGGTGTGATGGATTGTAAAGGGGTTGGTGATGACCAGCCTTTGGGGCATGAGGACAGAGGCATCTTGGGCTGGCATGTTCACCATGCAGTTTCTTGCGAGGCCAGGCTTCTTCTCCAGATGTTGGCTTTACACATTATCAGCCGAAGCCAAGGAAATATTTCACCCAGCCCTTATTGCTTGCCTCGGTGAACTTGAGCCCTTCCCTGATTAAAACAGCATGAATTAATGTGAAAATTGGCCAAATCAACACCAGAAAGTTTATGATGGCAAAATGATAATTAGTGGTTGCTATCTCTTTCCTTGTTGTGGGCGAAGGTGTCCCCCCCGAGCTGCCAGGACAGCCTGGCCCTCGTGTGTAAAATACATTGGTGTTGGTACGCTGGAGTTGGGGTGGATGCTTAGGGTGTGAGTACTGTGTCCACCAGGACTTCTGAAGTCTTTTGGGAGACCTGGTGGTGAGGACTTCCCGTCTTCCTCAGGATTTCCCTGTTCTAGTGGGAGGTGTCAGAGTCAGGGACTGGAAAGCCATAAAGGGAAGATTGTAAATTTATGTGATACTTCAATAAGATAGCATGTCTGTGTTTAAATACCTTTTTGGCTGCAGGAGCTAGCCTCTCATACGTAATGCTGTCATTTAAAGCAATAAATAGCAAGAGATGGGACTGAATTGTTTTTTAAGTATTTTAAAGCTAGCCAAGATATAGATGCTCCCAAGACCTCTGGCAAAAATAAATGAAATTGTTTTTAATCTAGTGTATTAAGAGGATCAAAGACAGGTTGTCTTTTAGGAACCTTCTGCCTCTTTTTTTCCCAGCCACCTGGGGAAAAAAAAACTTCTTTAGGAATAAATATTTCTTAACGGTGCTGGGACACAGTTGTTCAGTCTTCCCACCTTTGCCACCTCCAGTCAGTACTTTATTGAGGGATTTGTGTTTATTCTTTTCAGCCTGAGACTTTGTTTTAAATTAGTGCTGTACTTCCACATAGAGTCAACTCAGATCCTTCATTATTATCTAATACATGAAGCAATTAAGATCATTCAGTATTCTGCAAGAGAAGCAAAATCCGAAGTCATTCCTCTCACCTCCCGGCCTCTTCCACATTGTGCAAGCAGTTTTGCTCAGAGGCCGCATGTTTTGGGAGGTTTTCTGACTTCCTTGCGTGCTGGGCCAGCAAAATTTAAATCCTAAAGGTTCAGAGGCAGCTGCCTACGTGATCTTGCAAGCGTTGCCAGGTATGGGATGATCCTACCAGGCCGTTTGAAGATGGAGGATGCTGACACAGTCTTGCAGGGTATGATTTGCAGCTGTACTCCCTCAGGCAGAGGTCAACCAGAGCCAAGTGACCAAAAAGCTCCATTCATTGCAGAATTCAGGCAGGCAACTCAAAAACACGAATGCTGCCTTTCCAATATCTTAAAAAATTTGTTCTGTTGTACACAATTAAGTGTATTCAGGGCAAACATACAATGAGCCAATTGTTTTGTGTATCATTTTCCTATAGCAAATATTAGTAGGTTGCTGTTATCATTGGATCACCATTTTGGTCGGGAGCTGCTTCTCCATGCCAGAATGAAGATTTTATCAGTGCATAATATGCTAGGTGAAATGGTTTCTCCTCAGAAGTAATTTCAGAATTCAGATTTAATGGAACAGGCTTGAGAACAGTTTTATAAATCCCTTGCTTATTTTAGGTACTTCTCAGCGGCTAAGTTTATTTGCCCTCCAGTAACCTCTCCCTTTTCTTTGTCTCCGGTGATTATTTTTGTAGGGGGTTGTTTCATTAGCCTTTTACACATGGTGGTCATAGTTTGCTGCCCAACAGGAGTTAACTTGGATTCCAAGCAGGGAAAAGGGAAAATTAATTTGTAATTGCATACTTGTCATTTTGATTTTATCCAAATACAAATGTAGGATTATGTCAGAGAAGTCTTACAAGGACCTAATACTTTATATGTTTTTGGTTTAATGCAGGATGTTCTTCTGTGCCTTTTGACTCAGAAAGGAGGGAATGAAAATTGAGTTAATGTCATAATGTGACATTAATTTTGGACTACAGTCCTGTTTTTCCACAGACTCCTAAGGAACAGTGTGAACAACTTTCCCAGACAATAAAAGAACATATTGAGAAATAGATACATATTCAGTTGCTACGTTTAGGCATCATTTTGCAGACTCTTGTTTTAGTATGACAGTTGCTCCTTCAGAGTCAGCGTGGCTGTGTGTGGGGAGAGGGTTTAGGCTGTGCTTAAACAAGTTCTGTCCAAGAAGTTGGGCACTTTCCTAGAAGCATCCTTTTGTTGACACAGGAGGGGACAAGATGAGAGGATGTGGATGTATATGACTGTTGCATTAAGGCAGCACAAAACTTGGCTCATTTGGTGTCAAAAGGCTCTGCTGCCTGCCTCTCTGTGTCCGGAGCCTCTGTGCTCAAGAAGAATTTGGGAGTTGGATTTTTATTATTATTGTTTTCAGTCTGGCTTGGCATGTTACTGGAAAGTAGCTCAGAACTTCAGCGTGTTATGACAAACCGACTGAAATTAATACCATATTTCACATTGTTTTAGAGAGTGACCTTGTCTCACTTGGGAAGCATAAAGAAGCTCATCTTATTTCCCCAGCACTTCTTTCTAAATCTATGTTCATTTCCCCTTGGTTGGGCAGAATTTATAATGCTGGAAGTAAAGTCAAATGCAGAAGATTTAAGAGAGCTGGTTCTTGAATTTTAAAAGTTCCCTTGAACAGACTGGGCACTTACAAATGTCTCCTTATTTACAGCCTTTTTTCTTTCTTTCTTGCTTTCCTTTTCCGTTCTGAAATTCCTGAGTCAGGTGAAGATTTCCAGTATTACCGTGCTGGAAGTTTATCTGTGCTTTCCACGATACTTTAACAAAAAAGATCACCAAAAAAAGCCCCTACGCCAAAGCTGTGTTTCTTTCCTTTTGCATTGGTAATCTAATTATTTAAGTGTAATCTTAAAGACACCTGATAATCAGATAGAGTATACAAACTCTCTTTGTTTTTTTGAATTGCATTGCATTTCTCAATCACTGGCACCTGAATGAAGAACAACAGGGCTGACTCCATAGCAGTTGCCTTCCATCTTTCTTTGCTTGAAAGATGGGTGGCAGTTGTAACCTTGTACCCTGAACCCTCTTCTCTAGGCACTTGTACGATAAATTTGCAAGATGTTCTTTATTTTCTTATATTTACAAGCAACAGGGTAGAACTGAGTCCAAGATCTGGTATATTTTATCAGTGTTTACCTATGGATTTAAATGTGTTGAAGAACAATGAAGGAGACTTGTGTTCACCACTCGGTTGCCTTTCTCAGAGCTTTGGTGGAAAGGTTTAGGTAGCAAGTTAGTAGATATTTCTTACCAAAAGTACTTTTTTTGTTTGCTTCTAAGATTGAAGGATCTAGTATCTTCTCTCATCAGCAACTTTTCCTAGTTAGAACTTGTGATGGACTCTTTGGATAATTGTTTTTTCTCTAACAAGGTTGACACTGTTGAGATGAATGCTCCTTGGAGACTTTTCCCAGAGCAGTCTTTGGATCCAAATCATCTTGGTACTGATGCACTTTCTGGGAGTCAAAGGCAGGGTTCTGCAGGTGTTTCAGGATCCTTGCCAGCTGCTGGACACCTGAACTGTCTTTTTGATGTGCATGCCCCTTGCAGTGTGTTGTACCCGTATTTATGGGTTTCTAAGCACTGTGAACCCCAGCTGTGATGGACAGAAAGGTGAACTCTTGACTGATATATGTGAGTCGGCTTTAGCTGTAGTCTTCAAGCAGTGTTCAGTGGACAGTTGAGATCTTCATGTAGCTCGTCTAGCAGCTTTTTGAACATAGTCAACCTTTACCTTTATTAGTAGATTGGTGATTACTGCCTTATGCTACCTTTTACATAGTATATTCTAATTTATTTTTGGTGGGAGGACCTGTTAGGCACAGCCCAAGTCTGCTGTTGTCTTGCTGTGCCCATTGCTGTAGCGGTACTGGAGGACTGTCTCCAAGAGCTTCTCTTGACTATTTTGAGTGACTGGACTTTTTACTTTTTTACCTTTTTCTGATGTTTGCAAAATTTCCCGGCTTCCAGGGCTTTTAATTTTTTCCCCGTGTTTCAGTAATTCAGACTAGAGGCAAATGAGCAGCAGTTGTAGGCTGTGGATCCAGGTTCTTAGTCTCAGAAGAAACTTCAGCAGCAATCCCATTTCGTCAAAGATAACAAAAACTGTGCACCCTTGCTGGAGAGCAAAATGGCTGAGCTGGGCAAATCTGCTCGTTAGGTCTGTGACTTACTTCATCACCCTCCCATGCAATTATTCACAGAGAGAAAAACTCCCATCACATATTTTCATTGACATTAACCAAGCTGGAGGACTTGGTCTAGAAAGATTAAACTTGTGTTCTGCGTTTGCTGCCAAGATACTGCAATCCACTGAAGATAAAATTAATTCCTTTTTGCTGAGTGAGAATTCAAAGCTATTTATTAATAAGGAAAAGAAAATACCGTTCGTATGTGTGGGCATGTGCAGGGTACCGGTCTTGCTTTTGACCCTCCATCCTCCCTTTCCAAGGGATGTTTCATATAAATCAGTGCTAGAATTAGCAGGTTTCTGAAACCAGGTGTGACAGAAATGGCTTCAATTTAAATGCCTTTTAATATAAAGTAATTCACTACTCTTAGTCGTAGGTTTTAGGTAGTCCTGCGAGGAGCAGCGAGTTGGACTCTGGTCCTTATAGGTCCTTCCAACTTGAGGTATTTTGTGATTCTATTCTATGCTTTCCAGTGTTGCCATTTTAACAGTAATGAGGAGACTTTCAGGTGTACAAGAAGAGCTGGTCTCTCAACTCTTGTTGACTTTTACTGGGATACGAAGAAAAAGCTTTTGCTGCTGTCCTTGAAAAATCTCTTTGTAAATGCCTAGCATTTTGTGATGAGTTGGTGTTTCTCTCTAGGAGTCTTTGAAGCTAGTATTTTCCTGAATGTCTTACCAGAATTACCAAGCAAAGCTTTATATTCAAATATTGAAAAGATTGTAATTGCTTTAATTAAAAAACCGAACAAAACAACCCACAAAAAACATGCATGTACCTGTATTTGATTTATATTATAAATACCTGTATTATCAGGTTGTATTTGCCAGAGTAAATACCTGAAAGGTTTTAAGAAACTCATTACGTTGAAGCTCATGGACTGAGCTGGCCTGTTTCTCAGGTTTCACAAGGTTTTGTCCTGTCTTCCTATGTGTATGCATGTTTCTATGGGTGTATATGTGTCCTTGCATTTACCCTACCAAAAAGCAAGCAGCCTGAAGAGCTGTAATCATCCTTGGTTGGGATAAATACACATTGCTGTTTTCTAGAACTAGTGCAAACACCGGTAAAACTATCTTGAATTGCAAGAAGAGATTTGTTTTCTTCCCATGTAGGCAGTCTGAATCTCTCTCCTGTGCAAAGTAAAGCAAAGTGGGAAAGCTTTGCTGCAAGCAAGACAGACTTGGAGTCACCAACCCTTTCTGTCTAGGAGGGTGTATTACCTTTGGTAACGTCACACGCAGACACGTGAGAATTGCTGGCTGAATAAGAGGTGTGCAGGTGATCTTCTGCAACCTTGAAATTCTGCGTTTTTTCCCTTTGTGGAGTTATACTGGTTGCTTCTGCTCCCATTTAAAAATACATGTTGGAAGGAAACACTAGGCAGGAGACATTTTCTAACCTGTTCTGTAACTGATTTAATGTACACTATTGAACAATATATCTGATCACCTATATACTTTGGCATATATTTAGCATATATTTCTACAGCCATATGTAATGGTGCATCAAAATGCATTGAGGGGAGTTTCAGCTTCTGTCCCCAGATAAGCTGGGGACCAGTGTGAGCCAAGCTCCCTCCATTCCTTGCAGGAGCCAAGGTCAAGGCAGGCATTCTTGCACTAAGCTGAATGTCAGGAAATCTCAGGAATTCAGAAGTTAAATTTCACTGACAAGTAAGTAATGTAAATCAGATAAAAGGCAAATATTTTTTCCCCAGAACAATACAGTAGTCCGGTTATATGTGCCTTAAACATGAAAATAGCAGAGGAGGCTCTAAATAATAGAGGTAATGAGTAAGGATGGGAGGAGGGGGAAGGGAGTGCGAAGGTGGGAGCCTCTTTTTTTCCCACCTTTGTCCAAGGAGCAGAGCTGTGATGGGGGTCTCACTGGATGGGTGATGGGGGTTGGAAGATAGATACACATGCAAAATCTGGAAAGAGCTTTCAGGTTTGGGTGCAAAAAAGCCATGTTTGTTTGAAAGTGGTCTTGGGAAGGAGCAGAGCAAACAACGCTATCATAATGCATCTTCTCTTCCTTGGCGTGCAGTTGTCACGAGAGATTTGTAACTCTTTTCTTGGTTCATTGTTCCCTGGCTAGTGTGCACTCTCCATTCAGTAGTGCCAGAATTAAGATGAAGCCTGCCCGTTTCAATAAGGCGGCTTTGTTGTCCAAATGGCAGCACTTGTATAGAAATTGGATTGACTCCAGCAGAGCTTGCACGATACACTGCAAAATTGTTGTCATATGATCCTTTTTATTACTAAGGAAAAGGCTGTTCTCAACAAACAGACTAGTCCTTTTTTTCTGTTTTGTTAGGGGGGAAAAAATTCAGCAAAAAATTCTTTCTATTAATAATAAGCTGCAAATTTGAAAACTGTGCCTAATGATTGAGTATAATAAAGAGATCAGATTAAGTGAAGTGACGTTAATGTAGAAATACGATGGAGCCCTATCTTCTTCATTTCACATAGCAGCAGCCTTGATTAATCAACTCACAAGTTAAGTACGTACTTACTGTTCAACCTTAGCAAGAGAGGATTGTAGGTGGTGGCACAAAGGGGAAGGAAGAGATGATGGAGTGATGCAGGATGCCGCTGTGGTTTCTGGAAAGTATGTTTCTCTCACCTACCTGCATTTGCTCAAGATGTGGAAAAGAGACAGCTTGCTCCAAACAAGCTGTTTGAGACAGCGAGCATCTGTTGGTACACTGCGTTCATCTAGCACCTAGCACTACGAGTCCCTCATCCATGCCAGGCACAAGGTAGGATGCATCCTCATGAGAAAGACATTTAAGTGCTAATTTCTGCTAGTGCTAATAATGGAAAATGATATTCCAACTCGAGGTATTTTATTCTCTAAGATTTTTTTTCTCCATTCTGTAATAAAGCATCTATAAAGAGAGCACTTCTTATCAACCAAGGCCAGGTGCTGGATTTGAAAAGAGAATTCTCCTCCCTTTATTCACTTTTTTTCCCAGTCATGTGCAGAAAATAGGTGAACTCATTTTGTTATAATTTACTAGTTGTTAACCAAGAAATATTATTAAAAAATCTGTGGGTTAACACAGGGGTAATACGAAGAGAAATTACCTTAGGTCTGGATGACTTTTATAAAGTGTCGGGTTTTGTTGGTTTTTTTTTAATTAATTAGTGCACTTTTCTTAAGGTGCACTAAGAAGCCTCATTTTGCGATGCTTTGTTACTTATAAACTGTTTCTTCTTCAGCTTGTCTTTCCTAGCAATGTGATAATATTTGTATAGATTTTGGTAGCTACAAAATGTAATTGAGTTCCTAGCACATACAGAGTAGAATTAAAAGATTTTAAAGCTGGAGGGACCCATTCTGCTCATTGTCTGTCATCTGTATGACATACAAGACATCAAATTTCATCTAATATTTCCTGCATCAATCACATAAATTCTGGCTGAGCTTGAGGGTGCTTTAAAGTCATCCAGTCCTGATTTAAAGATGTGAGGTGCTAAAGCTGTTGGATGTTTTTCCAGTGGTTAATTACCCTTTTTTTATAGGAAGTTTGGTACTGCTTTTCCACTCTGAATTTGTCAAGCCACTGAGGTATTTTTTTGTATTTGTTTTTGTGTGCTAACTTCAGCTGATGTTTGCTGTCAGATATCTTTGCTTAGTGAAGGTACACATGACCGAGTCATCTCTTGGTCTTCTCTTAGCTAACCTGAATCAGTTGGACTTCTCTTGCCCTCCCTGAAAGGTGTGTCTTTAAGGGCTTTACTCTGGCAGTTGTTTACTCTTCTTAATATCACTTATGTAAGTACTGCTCATTATGTTTGTTTGTTCCCCCCCCTCTGTTGTTATGGACATTCTAAGCTTTTTGAAATAATGGAATTCTCTAAATTTATTGTTCCACCAGGTACTACTTCCACAGCCATCAGTAGGCACTGTGTAGTGTAATTTGTGTTTGATAGGTACAGAGGTGACTATTTGTGCATTGGGTGACTGAGAAACTGCTATTTTTAGCTGCCCCAAGAATCAGTAGGGCTATATGCCAGACAGGTGTGCCAGGTGATGTGATGTGAGGCAAGTATGTCGTGTTTTAAAACATTCTAACTCCTTTCCTCCATCCCTTCGCTGACTTGGAATAGTTATCTGGAGATTGATGGTTCAACATAAATTGTAGGTCTAGGAAATAATAATTATGTATAGTGAAGGCCAGTCAAGCTGCACTCTGTAGTGACAAGTGTTGTATACATCAGACAATGAAAAAATTGCTTCTCACAGCTAGGGATTCAAGATCTTTCAATTTGGTTTGATTGTGGAGCGAAAGGTACGAATGTGCCTTCCTTCTGCTCAATAGCCTGCAGTGCTGCTACTCCACATGTTAGTGTCTGCTACAGAGCATTTCTGCAGTGTTGGCGGGAAAATTAGCTCTTATCTACATATTATTTCTTTTCCCTAATTGTGACTTATTTTCTTCAAAGATTTTTGTTTACATGAGACATAAAGGAACAAATACTATTTTATACAGGTAGTAGAATTCAGTAGGCAGAGGTTAATGGGGTGGGCTTGGTGGGTAGGCTTGTCGTAACAGGAAAATCTCACCTCTGCTCTCCGGTGTCTCTTGAGATGATGGCAGCAGGAGGGATCATCACTCTGTGCCCTCCCTTCACTTGGCCTCTTCCTCAGACGCATGCTGTGGACCACTTGTGGTTACTGGGCTAGGGGGACCACTGGTCCCACTGAAGGTGGGGGAATTTATCATGATGGTCCTATATCACAAGTAGAAATTAAATCAAAGGTTGTATTTACTGTTGGATAAACCAACCATCAACTGCAAGACTCGATACAATTGGTCACTTCTTTATCTTGAATTATAACAATTCCTATGAATAAATTAAGTGCTCTAATAATGTTCAGGAAGGGCTTACAGGGCTGAGCATGTTACTGAACAAGAGACATTAGGGATAGATACATTACTGAACAGAGACATTTCAAAACTCTACATTTGATGTTCGTTAGGACACACACTACCTAAATCTTCAGAATTAACTATGAGGCTTGGAGCATCCTGTTGTCACACAGACATATTGAGGTCAAGTCTGTTTTCCTCTTTCCCCTACCTTTAGCAGTCACAGGGTGAACAACAAGTCTAAATCCATCGTCAGCGGTCCCTCTGTAGTCAGTGGAAGGAGAGACAGGGTGATTCTTCATACCTGTCTTACTGTTACCTGACCGGGCAGTCATGACCCCTGGCTTTGTATGGACACCTGACTTTCAGATGGCCAAAGCAGGTGGTAGGAGGAGACCTTTTCCCACGTTGATCTGTAGTTTGGGGGAGCAGAACCTTCCTTGTGTACCTCCCTCTTCAGGGACTTTCTTTGTAGCTTGGCATTCAACTGTACTCCACGGGATTGGGAACAGGAACTGTCCTCTGCCTTTTCCGCTCTCTCCCCTACTTCCTTTACCTCCTGGAAAGTGTTTGCAAAGGTGCTTCGTAGTATCTGAGTCTCTTTTCTTGCTCCACAGCTCCACTGGTAGTATCAGTCTTTGTAACTGAAGTCTATGTGAAAGTTAATTTCTATTAGAAATTTTCTTTTACTTTTATTTTTTTAGACACTATCAGGTTTGGGGGTTGGTTTTTTTTTTCCTTTTTAAATTAAATTTGCTTTGTGGATTTTTGTTCGCTTGGCATTGTGATTGAATATATTTCTCGTGTCAGAGTTCTGAAATCCCTGCTTCCCTCTTTGTAGGGAAAGGTAGATTTCTTTACTTACCCAGGTATGCTAAGTGTTTTGTTTTGATTTAAGTGGAAATAATGTGGGTTTTCTGTTCCTTTTTCTGTAGTCTTGATCCATGTGCCTACTCTGCTGTGCATGTGATGAAGAATTTAGGCTTTTGTAGATGCAGGAGCTGCAGCTTTTCTAAAACCACTGAAGGTCCAGCCTCCATTTTCTGCTGCTTTTTGTTTGCCAGTTACCTTGCATTGCAGCTTGCATGAGGAGGCAAGTGCTGAAGCTTTTGAAGAGAAGGGGAATGGTGAGCTCTGGCATAGCAAAGCGACTTGTAGGAGGCTGCATGCCCCTTCACCAGCAAGGTCAGCACCATGTTGGTAACATTTTCTGCCTGCATGAGAGTGTAAAAAAAGTCAGAGGAGACAGAGTGCAGAAAAACGTTTTTTTTTCAGACATTGAAGAGGGACCTGCTGTTTGTGTCATGAGTGGCTTCTGTTCCTTGAAGGTTAGCTATGGAGAGGGAGGTGCTTGTATCCACTGACGATTACGGTGCTGTCTCCATGCAGGGAAAGACATGGATGTCTTCTCTTACCGGCAGGCCACTGGAAGCTCCATGACAATTTTGGTTTGCTTCTGTCTTAATCCAAATCCACAGCTTTCCAAGTACGTGGCAGAGGGGAGGTTACTACGGGTCACTTAGCAGTTTCCAAGTTCGGTGAAGCTGCTGTGTGGTGCTTATTAAGGGGATGGGAGTGTAACAGGTAAGCCGAGTAAATGGATTAGCCGTAAGCAGTCCTATTGTTGGCACTGCCTGGAGATGGGTTGTGAACCATGCAGGCGTATCTTGCAAGCGATACTCTTCCACCCCCCGATTACAGAGGAGCAGCATAAATAGAGTGGCCTACATTGAAATGATTCCTGGAGGAAAGAGGCATTTAAAGCCAGGGACAGTTACGGGTACTTGGAGCAAAGTGTTCAGCCACAATACCCTTTCCAAGAAGGAGGGGAGGGGAGAGGGGAAGGAGCATTAAGCCAGGCGTCTCTCTGTCCATCTCTGTCTGAATGCCTCAGATGTTACGGACAAATGATTCCTTCGAGGCACGCAGTGCTGCTGTCGTCTTTAGGACCTTCACGGAGCAGCTTTTACTCTTAACTATTTTTAGTGGTTGGCTACTGTTGGCTTGAGGGTGAGTTACATGAGGAAGGTCGCTTAAGAGGACGCCTTTGTGTTTTATTAACAAGACTGGCTGGGGAGGGGTAGAAGCATCATATGCTTCTAGTGGTGCACGTTGACATGTTTAGAGAAAGCATCAGTCTGCAGAAGAATTGCTAATAAAAATCATGGTTTGGGCCTGTAGTCCCTGTCCAAGAAGGATATTTAGCCTTTGAGTCCTCTCTGCCCGAAACACAAGAGAATGTGGCTTGTCCATGCCGGCTGGGCAGGCGGGACGCCCGCCCACGCCGTGCGGTGGCAGCCGGGATGTGCGTGGGATGGGAATGCTGGCTGGCCGGAGTTTGTCCCCAGGCAGAGCCCCGGCTCTGGAGGGCGAGTCTCCTTTCCCCCACTCTGTGGCTTGCTTTTCAGCAGAAGCAGCAGAGCACAGATCAGTTTTCACTGAGGTATAGCATGGTATGCTTGGTGGTGTGTTTTTGGTGTCTTCCCCCAGCCTCCTGGCAAGGTTTGCAGCATTGCAGGGGTTTGGTGGTGTGGCTCGCTGGGATCAAAGGAGCTCAGGAGGCTGAGGGTTGGATATTTATGCATTTGTTTATTACCTACTATTGTCACTCATGTTATGTAAGATTACTCTAACTGAATGAGCTCAGGCAAAACAGTCGCCTCTGCAGTTTTCCTTACTACGTCCTCTGCACTGCAGGCCTCTTTCAGGGGAAGCGGTGTTACCCGGAGCTGTCTTCTGCCGCATCAGCTCCTCCAGGTGCTGCTGCATCCCCTGACATGTGGGCACCCAGCAAGGGCTGTGTGTGCCTCACCTCTCTGGGTGAGGGAGTGTCCTCCACGTCACAGCTCGCATCTCAGCTGGGTTGAATCATGTTCTCGAGGAAACTTTGCTCTACTCCCAGCGGGTCTTTCCCATTATGGCACTTTGGTACCACTTAGCTACCACAGGTGTCTAAATCTGGTTTCTTTAGGTCAGGAAAAGACTCCCAATCCTAGCATCACTCTCTGCTTTCTACCTGGCTATAAACAAGATCTTTCAGGTGGGCTGAATGGGACTGTAAATACACAAGTGGTTCTGGGCATTTCCTGTCCCATGCCCACTCCCCCAGTCCCATTCTCTCCCTCTCTCTTTTCCCGCCATTTTCTATTTTATTAAGCTAATGGGATTTTTTGCTGATAGCAGGTCTTTGACGAAGATAAAAAGACATTTTCTATTGTGTGCATTAAACCCCCCTGTAAGGTAAATGACTTCCATGCAAACCACATTGTTTGAAGTGTCCTGCTGTTTCTGTTTCTGCCAGGTGGAGTTGCAGGAATTAACGCGGTTTTATCATCTAGAAACAATCTTCCACTGTCTGCAGGCAAAAAAAGATTCTGGGATATAGAATAAAAATTCAGGTGCTTTATATGTAGAGACAAAGGCTGTTGAGAAAACATGTTAAATGTTAAAGGATCACAGGGATAGCTTCCCTCTGGGACTTGTCCTCTCCCTGTTCTGCAGAGACTGGGGAATAGATGTCTGTGAATCAGTTGAGGGAGCTGCAGGGACACATCCAGAAAAAATGCATATTTGGGGTCGGCTCTTCCTCTCCTCTGCCTCACCCTCCATTCGTGTCCATTGTCAGGGGCTCCAGCGTGATCTGGGTCTGTGGCAGATTTGTTTCCACATGTAAGTGGAACAAATTTTGCAATTTCTTCAAGTGCATATCTATCTTTTGATGTTTCTCCTACTGAGTAATAGGATTGAAAGTCACAGAAGCGATTGAAACCAACTTAGAAATAGATCTCTCTTCAGACACTGGTCTGTCCTAGACCTGCCTCAATGGGCAGCCCGAAGCATTGCCCTGACACTAAGAGGGCCCACTGGTGTTTCGTTGGAGGATGGGTCTTCCATGGCCACTGCTGTGGGAGGTAACAAGCTCCTTTAGCAACTCATGTTCATGAAAATCCCTAAGAAAGCACTCTATTGGTGCAAGGGTGGTGGAAACAGGCTAGCTGTTTTCTAGTTTAGTGTTAGCACAGACAGATTTTAGGATCAGAAAGAACCATGTAGCTGTGTATACTGTATCAATTTGTCCAAAATTTCTTTATCAGATCAGAATTTGTTGGAAATACAGCATGTTTTTTGGAAAAACATTGACTTTAAACAATTGGTCTAACAGGATTACTCATTTTCTGATGCGTTTGAGTTTAAATCTTTTTAAATCTCCACATGGCTCATTTCCCCCTCAAAATTAGTTTTTTTTCCCAATGTGTAATATTCTGCAGTTATACGGAACAGAATTCATATTTAACATAGCATGGAAATGTAATTTGAGTATGTCCAATTTTCATTTGATTTTTTTTATTTAAAGGTTTTCTATTAATGCAGATCTTAAAATACCATGCAACATTGTCTGCGGATGCAGGCATGAAATGACTGTGCTGCTGAGCTCCCTGCAATTTGCCAGTGAGGCTGAAGAGCTTTCTCAGTGCCTTGCAGCAGGTCAGAGGAACTACTTCAGCTGCATTCTTCTGGTGCCATTTCTGTGATTGCACATTGCTTTCACCGTAGGAATGATAAAGTGGTATTTCACATAATTTTGCTCCTTTGGCAGTTCTTCACAGAGAACTTTGCAAAGCAGCAATGATCCATTTGAACTCCACTTCAGGTGTTGAGCATGTCAAAGAGTGGGCATGTGCCATCAGTTTTGGCCTCATTTTATATGGAGAATTGATGAGTTTCATTTCAGGAATGTTAATTGAGCCATTTGAGTTCAGGTATGAACTCTTTGCATAACTGCCTTTTGTCGAGGGAGTGAATTCACATGACCCTGGCCTGTCCCTCCTCACTTGTGTCATTACTTTTTTTCACCACAGCCCTGTTCCTAGTTTATTCCATAATCTAGATTATGGCCAAAGGCAAGACCCATAAGCATATGGTGCATGTTGCATGTTGCATTATCTGAAGTCATGAGGGTGTGATTAATGGGCTTAGGGTTTTAATTTGGTCTGTCTTACTCTCATGTCTCTTTACAAGTGAGGTTGCAAAGCCTGACAAGTGACTGTGGGCTGCACACAGCAAGTGATGAGGTGACAATAATTTCCTTGAAGCGCTGGGCAGCTGCTGGAGGTAAACCTCTGCTGAGAGAAGGAGTAGGGGGCTTGCTTCAAACTAGCCAGCCTGGCTTAGAATGCATTGTTTTGTCAGATCCTGGTGTCTCAAAGCAGCTTGGTCTTCACCTTCTGAGCCACAGTGGAGAGAGCGGGTGGTCTAATTAATGGGTCTCGTTAAATGATGGCAGTTCCCTTTCAGGTGTCACTCGGCCTTGTGGGGTGGTGTAGATGCTGCAGGTCTGTAGGAGGGAACTGCTCCCAGAGTACTTGCTATGATGGGGTTCAACAAATGTGCAGGTACTGTCAAAAAAGAACACATATGAGCTGGACCAGGGGATAAAATCCTCCCTGCACTGTCAACGCTATTAAACCAGGAGTCTGATCTGCCTTGCAAGTTTGTCATCTGGAATTTGAAGGTTGTACCTTCTTCATCAGAGTTAGTGCATAAAATTATTTGTTAGTGCAGTATGTGGCTGTCCAGGAAAAAATATGGTAGGCGTCTGTCCTGCACACATAGCAAACTGGCTGGCTTGGCAGCTGTCTGTGCTAGAAGGATGGGGGCTTTATCATGCTGTTTGGCACAGTGGGAGAGGGTGAGTAGATCAAAGCAGCAGAGCAGAGGTTCCTGTATCTACACTATACTCAAAATTAGCATTTTATTCTAGACTAGATCTAGTCAGGTCCTTTGGACCAAATGTCCCCACTGCATATGTAGGTTCAATCTCTCCAAGCAACCACTTGTTTCAGATTCTTCAGTCTCCATTAAAAGATGGGAGAGCATTTGGTGCATCCGTGAACCTGAATTACTCCTTTAGCTTTCTCTGAAAGAATCTAGTTTGGGCCCAGGAGAGCCACCCTGTGAATGAAGCCAGCTTGCAATGGGAAGGAACAGCCAGGGGGGTTGCTTCAAAACTGCTCCAGACCACCAACTGGTTTGGACGCAGCCAGGGTGATCCTAGCCGAGGGTTTAGGAAGTCTGGGTTTCCCTTGCATTTCTGGCACCGATGGGTGCTGTGTGGCTGCTGGGAAGCCGCTGCACCTCAGAGTGCCGCATCTGCTTCAGGCAGGGTGACGTGACTTCTCCAGGTGAAACCTGCTTCATCACAGCTGAATGCTTCCTAGCTGGCTGGGGGTCTTGTAAACATTATGTGTGTGTTGTGGTGGGAGATGGGGATCTTGCACTGCATTCATCTTGCACGTTGTCATCTTTGCTGCTTTTGCAACAAACCCCACACTTCATTCATAAAATAATCTTGAATGTATAGCCCTGAGTATAGGACATGCTTGTCAGGGTATCACTTGCTGTCAGCCATCACTTGCTTGTCAGGGTATCACTTTGATAATATTTCAAAAGCAATTGAAATATGTTTACATATAGTAACTCATCTTAGAAGGAAAAAGAGTTGAAGCTTCAGTTTCCAGCCATCTTGGTTCAGGTAGTGAAATTAGCTTTAGAGTTACAGAAATTGAAGTAATATCTATTTTATCCATGGTGTGGTGTTCAAACAAACTAAATGAGAAGCTTTGTTTGTGAACGGATAGTCAGAATTCTAAGTTTTTATTTATCTTGGAAGGATCTAATGGTTTGTTTTTAGTAATAACAATTCTGCTAATTTTTATGTTAGGCAGCCAAATGTTGTTGGCTTAGATATCTGTGTCCCTCAGAACTGCTGTTTTTAATTTTTGCATTTGGAACAAACCCAGCATCCTAAGTTAAAAGCAAAACTTTTCTCAGCAGGTTGAGACAAAAAAGAAAGTGATTGTATCACAGAATATATGCACTTAACCACTGAGGTTTTTGATTCCATGGTTACAACAACACAACTAAAAAACCCACGCATATAGCCAGTTGGTGATTTTATTGTTTGAGTCGGATGGCCTTTCTTAAAATGAATTTTAATGGACAGGCAAGAAAGAATGTATTGCTGTACTTGTGCAACTGAAGTTTATGAAATAGGATTGGAAAAATACACAGAATAATTGGGCACATCCTGTACTTAGTGAATCACTGAGCTAGTGCAGTAAACATTGCTGCATTCGGGAATTTAGATCTATACCCTGCTTTTGCCAAGAACACTGGGATTTGCTTGGGATCGTGGATGATCTGTAACGCGGGCTACCTGAACCATGAACCGTACCCTGTGCAGTTTTTTCTTGTTTGCATATTTCCATGTTCTGAGATGATTTTTGGTTTTGTGACACAGGCGTTAATCTACTTCTGTGACACCTCACATCAGCTTAAACTGATTTGGTAGAACCTAGGAGACAAACCAGGAGCTATATGTAGCAGGACCTCTGCAGGCATTGGTATGGTAAAGGAAAAAGATTCCTGAGCACCGAAGTATGCAGCCTAACCAATGTTCTTCCTTCAGAGAAACAGTCTTTTGTCTTCAGAAGTAAAAACAAAAGCTACAGACATTTGATAGCTTCAATGTTCTTTGCCAGATGAGAGGGATAAACTTGTGAACATGTTTAAGAAATTACTGAATTTCCAGAAAACAGACTGTTATTTAAGGGACATGAGAACCATTAAGAAGCCAGAAACAAACACAACATCCAGATCTGCTCTTGAATACACACGTGGCTTTTGCAAATTCTGAGAGCTGCACATGCACAGGCTTAATGGGATCCTGATGGAAACCATCCAAGGCTGGAGTCTGGCTCCTGGTGAAACTAGGACTGCTGTCTGGCTAGGACTGACGTTCGGGTCTCAGGCAAACTGATGGAGATGTTTTCTTCCCTCAAGGAAATATGTGTTTAGTCGTCAGCCAGAAAGACAGGATGGCTTGTGTGCAAGGCTTTTGCAGCATTGCTTAGTGTTAGCTCTGGGCTTCTTCCATCTTCTTTACTTCCCCAAATCATGATAGTCCTTTTAAGGAGAAACTTCACTGTTCTTCCCAGTAGCAGAGGAAATGAACCATGTGTAAACTAAAGGCTGTGCTCCAGTTCTTTCCCCCTGCAAGGACAGCTGCCATCCAGGAGATGCAAATGTCATACGTTTCTGGTACCAGTGAATGGAATGGCAGAATGTAAGTTTTCAGCCAAAGCAACCAGTAGTTTCCTCAAATGTCTGCAAACATGAATTGACAAGTCCCCAAAGGGTCTTTTACAGTTCTGCTTCATCTAAGGAACAAGAGCCAAGAAAGTAGGAATAGGTTGGAAAACTCTCACTGGCCCCAGAGAAGTGCTTCTGTTCAGAGTAGCAGGACAGACAGAAGGAAATGGTATAACTGAAATTTCTATGTTAGCAGAATTTCTGGAGGTTAAACTTTAAAAGTGTAGCCTTTTTTGTTAAAGATACAGCCTCTCTTGAGGGAAGAGAGAAATGGATTCAACCAGCAGAAAGTGCCTGCTGGACTTCTCGCCCTCCTGGATAAAAGCCATAAAGGTTCAGGACGTTCCTGGGGAGGAGAAATCAATTTTATGCACTCCTCAGTTCAATGCAGATGCAGCTGTGGCCGTACAGTAAGTGACTCATCCCGTGGCCATCTTTTTAATGATGAAACTATTATGTGCTACATCACCCATTCAGGCATTTTGTTTTCTAATTCTCTACCCCTGGTTCCCAGAAATATGAATAATGAGGCTTTTAGCAGAGAAGTGGAAATGCTCCCTGAGACACACTGCCAGGGTAGGATATACTGTTGGATGATGCTGTGGATAGTATTAGGGATATGGGGGCATAACTGGCTTGAACGTTTGCTCACCCCTAAAATTACATCCAAAGCTTTTTTGTCAAGTTCAGATAAGGTCCCTGTCTCTGACTCCCATTAGAGCTCGGTTCTTCTGTGTAGCTCCTGGTGGTGTCTCCTTCTGCTTGGTGTTTCAGGTGGGAATGGCAGCAAGTTGCAGATGCAATAGTTGAACCCTGGCCTACAAAACCCAGCGAACTCAGATGATAGGGAAAGGCAGTTTATTACTGCAAGAGCTACCCTTCCCACATCAAGTAGATTTGCATCAGGCAATTGCATGAATCAGATCTTGATCTTCATTACCACAGAATACAGCAAGGAAAATCCCATTTCTGAGAGTCTTTCTACTGTACACAGATCCAGATGTAAAGCACTGCTCTGTGCCCAGCAAACAGGACTCGTATGTATTTTATTAATTTAAGTGTAATGTAATTATTCTCTTGTCCATCTGGCAGGTGGTGTTTTCATTAAGAAGTGAATAATCTAAGCTATAGGCTCTGTAGAGGGGGATGAGTATAGAAGAGATTCAGGTCATATGCTGTGGGACCATAAATAGAAGCTAACAAGGGAGCCCTTGCTGTCCTTGTCTACTAAAACTGAAAATCTGTTGCTTTCATTTTTCCTTTAGCAGACTGCTCGCAAGCTTAGAAGCTAGTCTATTAATGAAATCTTTTCATCATCATGCAGTTTAACTCTTCATTTATGGTAGTGGCTGGAGGCACAGTGTGAAAAAATAGGTGTTTTATATAAGAGGACAAAAATTAAGTTCTTATATAAAACACTATGCATAGGAAGATAAGATTAAAATCACGCTTCTGGAGGTGCCCAGTACATCCCTGGGTGTGAAGTACTGTTTGAAAAAGAAACACGGATTACTTAACGGTTTTTATTCACATAGAAGGTCTTGATTAAAAAAAGGCAAAATAAAACATGGAGACGAGCAAGTCTGAACCATCCTTCAAGAAGTTTTGAAAAGTGTGGGGTGTGGAGCTTTCTAAAGGAAATCTGGTTGCTTTCTGACCGCCTGTGTGGCATCTTCTGTTTCCAGACAAAGTTTTCTGATGTCCACATGGAAACGGGAGCAATTTCCTCTTTCCATGTCCTAGCAAGACTTTTCTTGGCACAAGTGACCGCGCAAGGCCTAGTTTGAGTTTTGCCCTGGAAAGATATAAATATCCTGGCCCCGTTCCAGGAACATTTAAGCAAGGATTAGGTTTTATTTTTTATCTGGTAACATTCAGGGAAACCTATCAGGGTGACCAGGCTGGGAGGGGTGTTCATTTAGCGAAGCCTGTAAGTCAAGAAGAAAAGTGAGCTTTTTAAAAATTATTATTATTTTTTATTCTATCGTTCTGAATTTAGGAGGGGATGCTGAAATGATGCTGAGCATTGTTTCGTTGTGTATGGTGTAGGTATCACCAGGCAGAAGGTTAGAGATTGTTGGTGCCTTTTTGTAAAGGCACAGATTTCCATTCAGAGGGGCTTGTTCTTTCCCAGAGGATCCTGTTTATTTTCCTTCCCAGTAAAGCTCAGGTTCAGTTGCTGTTCAGCCAGGGTGGAGCGCAGTGGCTGCTGCACCACCATTTCCAAGGAAACATCTCCAAGGGTGTTCATCACCCTGGCTGCAGATAATGGGAAACTGAAACCAAACCTGAGCAACAGCCCCTTGAAAACAGCTTTAAAGACTGGGCGCCAAACAGTTTTGCACTGTCTGGAGGTGCTAGTGTGATCCCTTCTCATTAAGGATGCCGTTGAGCTGCTTTTTTTTGTGGGTGCTGGGATTACTTACTTAACTACTACACAACTTAGTACGAGGAGTAATGGGAGTAGAGCCAGTAAACAGAGCATCCCAGGCAAATGGTGAGCTAGAGCTTTGCCAGGCTGTGATGAAGCATGGGTGACCCTTTGCCAGACATGCTCTTTCTCTACTTAAAGATGTTATTTATCCCCCAGACTTCATGAAGTGTTATCTTGAAAGGCTTGCTGTGCCAATCAGTCTTTACCCTAAGCCTCCTTTGATATGCTTTGTTAAGGGGGGGGAGGGGGGGGGGGTTGGGGATCCTTGGTTTCTGCAGGAGTTGGTGATCTCAATATTTAACAGTTATTGTTTCAACAAGAATCTGCTTCTCTGAATGCTTCAAGCCTCCGTCATTTGTATGTATGTGTGAAGGTCAGTGGGCTTGTCAGATACCCTATTGTAAATCCTGTCATTAAATCAATTTCTTTTAATTAAAAAAAAATGTGCTGCTCTTCAGAAGAAGTGCACCCTTTCATCTGGACAAAACCCATTATATCCCAACACAAATACGATAGCCGTGAGCTCTCTGCTAGGCTCACGTTGGCCGCTTGTTTCAGCTGGTATGTTTGTGGTTTGGAAATCTTGGTGGTCAGAGGGGGCTGCATTTTCCCTTCCTCTGAAGGAAGTGGCTGCAGTTATTACTCTCTCATCACCTAACTTGGCAATGTCAGAAGCAGAAAAAGTTGCACTAGCAGAAAACAGGTAGCCATGCCAACAGGTGAGAGATGTTCAAGCCCCCTTCTCACTCCCCCCGCCTCCTGCATCACAAGCATGCAGAAATCTGACACAAAGGCTAAGAGCGGGACAGGATTTCGCATTCATTTAGTAATTCCCTTGGGGTTATGCTCTTAGATGACTTAATGACTTAGTGTATACCCCATCTGGAAGATAAGCAGGCATAATTCATTGCAGGCAGGTCATTCATTCTTTGAGATAACCAGCACCTACACACCATAGGGAGCAGGGAGATAAAGATACTACACATCAGCAGCAGTAGTTCAAGGTTTCAACCTCTCCGCCTCCTTCTGTGACCCAGAAGTCATTTGCAGTTGATTATTCAGCCATTTGCTTTCTTTAGAGAGAAATACACTGGCAGCAGTTGGCTGAAGTGAGTACATTTTCCATTCTGCCCATGCCTTTCAACGAAGCCGTAGCATATCTTTACCTGGAAGCAAGCATCCTCATGTCGCTTAGAGGTTTCGTAGCTGTGTTAAATGCTGGTTTGGAAAACTTACTGTAAATTGATTCCAGTTTTTCTGGTGTTATTTAAATGGTGACTGTTGTTCACCTACTGCTTGGGATGCTTATGCATTGTTAATTTTTTAGTTTCGGTCAAGAGAAGCTTTTAGGGGTCCAGTTTATGTATTAGCAATATATATGGTCCAAACGGAGGCACAAAGAGAGAAAGAGTGTGTATATAACAGAGCATATTACATTTCTTGATTTTCTTGTATAAATAAAATTACTTTCAGTGTTGGCAGGTACATTTTAAAACTGAACAAGTCACACAAAACCATGCTGCTCCCAAGTCCACAGATATTAGGATCAAACATATGGTGTGACCTCTTCCTAGTTAATATTCCCTCCTCCAAAAATCTGCAGTCCGTAAACAGCAATCTACGTCTTGAGATCCCCTGCATTGCGAAGATGAATGATTGACTCAGCAGGTACTTTGTGATGACTCTCAGTGAAATGTTTTTCTCTTGCCTACATGCACAGCAAAAGAAATAGCAAGTACGAGGCTTCTGATAAGGGCATGTGATCGCCGTGGTGTGATTCACAGTCTGTGATGTTGCTTTATTTGAGAAGGAGGAGAGGGAGAGAAAGAAAAAATCTATTTTTGTTTGTTTGTTTTCTAATTACTTGAGCTATTTTTTCTTTGACTCAGCAACTCTCAACAGTACATACTGTACTACTGTAACTGGCACTCAGGCTGGGAAGCTGAACGATGGTGATGGTAAAAGTAAATATCCTGCATTCTCAGAGGGATTAGGAGGAGATGGGAGAACTAGTCTCATTATGGTTTTGTGTGTTGTCACAGTCCCTTTCTGCATCAGTGCTCTCCTGTATGTGATCTTTTGACCTGTATTTCTCTAGCCAAGTACTAAAACAAGAAGTCAGAATAGTTTTATTTTCACATATGTTTTTATTTACAAACCCCATTTGTTTAGGTGACGAAGACATTCACCTTGCACAAGAAACCATGTTGCAAAAGAAACTGAGGAGTCTTGTTCTCAGCAGTGCTTATGACCCCTTTGGAGAGCGTCTTAAGAGTAGATTAGAGAATGATTTTGATTGACATGAAATAATTTGATAATTGACATGAAAAAATTTGATTGACATGAAATACTCGATAACTCACGATGCTTTCCTGTCCCTCTGCCTGCTACACAGTAAGAATTGTACTTACCATGGCACACCTTCACTTGGTTGTCTTAGAGTGGTTTGAATCCCAGCTTCCAAGGTGGGCTCTTACTACTTTTAAAGGTGTTAAGTTGCGTTTATGTTTTCACATAATGAAACACTCAAGCCTGTAGTGGATTACAACATATTCTGTCTGCTAAGGAAAGAAGTGCAGTCTGTGCACTGCTTTGTGCAGGAAGGGGTGCTCACTAACGCACTTGTCACCTTCACATTCTGTGCCAATCGTTGTTAATGCAAGAGTCACATCAGGATATGTTTAATACAAGACTTTCTGGCTCCTTGGAGGAAGACCCTCGCTTCAGCAAGAGTAATTTGTTAGAGTTAGCTGGGTGTGAATTCTAAGCAGGATGTTCAGGCAGGAGGGTTGATGTCGATGGTCACTAGGGAGAGGACTCCTGAGACCGTCTTTCAAAGATGCATGCCCCCTGAAGAACTGGGAATTGAAAACTGTTTCTTACTCTGTCTTACAGGCTAAAAGACCTGCAAAGCACATTCTTCCCCCATCCAATGTGCTCTTCTGAGAGAAGTTGCAAGGGATGAGGAGGTTTTGTGGAAAGACAGTGGGGTTCCTGGGAAGGACAGGCTTCCCACCCAGTTCTTGCATGGGTAGCAGCTCCCATCTGGTTCCTTTCTAGAGGCTGCTGTCACAGATTTTCAATGCTTTATTCCATGCTCTTGCTTCTGATGTTCATCACAGTATTAGAAAACCTACATATGTCCTCTTGCAGCTTTTAAATATGTGATAAAAGCCATGTCCATTTTAAAGCTTACTCTTTTTCCAGACAGGGTGACCTGTGGATGGCATTCTTTTGTGAAGGAATAGGACTTCACATTTGCTGTTGCTGGCTTTCCCTTTGCTGTTCCTTACCATGGTTTTTTTAGTTCAAAATAGTTCTCTGTGATTGTAATTGCACTAAATACATTTGATAATGCAGAAGTGACCTATTTTGTGCACAGTTTAGCTGATTCTGCAGTTGCCTGTAGGGTTTCCTAGCAATGTTCTTCAGCCACTCCTTGGCTTACAGAAGCCTGGTAAGTTGATCATGGCTAGTGCAACATATCAGAGGCAGGGAAGGTTCAGGGTAACAGAGGAGGATGAACCATACAGGTGTGAATGCATTGGACTGAGTGTTTATAAGACAAGGCAGAGACCTCTGGAACAGATTGGGAGGACTAGAATAGATGTCATTAAATGTGTTAAACTGTTGGAGGTCCTTTGTAGAAATATCCGGTGACATGGCCAGATACTGTGCCCCTGTAGGCTCAGCAGTTAATGCATAATACCTCTGGTATCTGAGGTACGTACTCAACTATAAAAAAATAGATGAACTGGGACCCATTACCATAAACACTGTCTGCAGCCCTAGCCCTGGTAACAGATTGTTCTGTGCCTCATTAAAAAGGAGATAGCACCGTCAGAGGAGTCAGTGCTTCATTTTGCCGTGTTTGCTACATAATCAGTTAATTTTGCTTAATAGTGCATTGCGTCGCAGATGTGCAAAAGGGCAGAGTCACTTCACTTTCTGCATAAAACCTCACTCTGGTGCAGCTGAAATGTTAATGGAGTGTGTTAGCAGGCAAGCTGACCTCAGCTGGTGTCACTGCCTCAGCCCTGCCCTGGTTCTCCCAGCAGTGCTCTGGCCAAGCTCCGTGCTTGTAAAAGATCCAAGGTGCAAGTTCTTCAGACTAGAAGTTAGATATAGATAGGGTGGTCATTCAGTGTCTGCTGTGCTTGTGCATTTTCTGGGTTTTTAAATCTTACATAAGGCACTGCCCAGGACTTCCCCACATTTCATTGGGAAGTACTTTAGTACCTTGTTTCATCTAAGCATTACTTAGAATATGAAAGTTAGCATTAGTGTTTTCTAACGAGATGAATCCAAACATGCCTATCTTAACATGGATCTTTACATTTTACTGCCCTTTGAGTGCAGCTTTTGGGAAGGTTATTAACAAGTCAAATGTGGTAAAACAAAATATGTGGAGAAGCTGAGTTTAGACTGCTGTTTAGGGACAGATTATTAGACATTACAACTCAAGGTTTTAGAAGATCAGCATATTACACAGTAATATGGCACATCCAACAACTAGTGCTAATCATATACTGCTTAAATTCGTAGTGAAACTGGGTATGTGTAAATGGTTTTCTTCAGATGAAAATTAATACATTCACAATAAGTATATTCTGTACTCACATATCCCAGTCTGAGAGTATTACAGGGATCTAAAAATAACTGAGTTTATAAACTCTCCAGTGTGGTGTGAACGTCTTGTTTAAAAAAAACAAAACAATGTGCAAAAGGTAATAGTAGATGTGTGAAAGGCCGCTGTTTAGAAAAAATAGGTAGACATGTAATTAAGTTAATCTTTCTTCAGAAAAGCAGGCAAGCACCTGCTTAAATCTAAATGTACTTAAGTTGTGTTTACTTCAGGAAATACTTAAGTATGTTTGAAGTTAATCACACAAAAGATTTTCCCCAATAAAGACTTGCATAGGCACAAAGGGAGAAAGGTGCTTCAAAACTTAAGTATGATTATAGGTCTAAGCAACAGGTTTGATTTTAGAAGAACCTGAAAGAAGTAAGTGCACGAATCTAATTGAAATTCAAGTGAGTCTGGAGCATCTAATTGTCTGGGGTCCCTCTGAAAGCCTTGACCTCTTTTAAATGCTAACAACTGAGGGAGGTGCTGGCTCTTATGAACTGATTTCACATCAGCACACCAACACCTTGCTGGATTTCTCCCCAGATGCTCAGTGTGAGAACAGTCCTCTGCATATGCTTTCTCTGGTATTGCCAAATACTGGTATCACTTTGAATATTTTTGTGAACTAACCCCCCCTATAAAAATGCCAGCGTGTTTACAGACTTTAGTATTTATCACCCAGGGAGAGCTGCAGAAGATAAGGAGGGGGGAGGATGGCTCAGTTGCAGTGCTATGAAGTTAATAGCAGCAGAGCCTTTTGGAAGCTAATAGGGTCCGGGTGAGATTTTTAATTAAATAGGTGCCAGACCTGGCCCCCTGCCTTAGTCCAGGCATCCTACCTAGGAAGATTTGGATCCAAATTTTGTGTTTTGCTCTTTCTCCACTTTTGAAAGGTGAACGAAAACTTCTTAAAAAAACCCTTGAATTTGGGGTGCTTGGTTGATTTCATCTGAAGCCAAGGCTGCTCGCTGAGGCTAGCTGCATCTCAGGGCACAGAGAGGAGCACAGCTTCTGACAGCCACATTCTCCATGGCAGTGTAAGCTGACCCTAAGAAGGTCTTTGGTTGATCTGTGTCCTCCCTCCTCTCCCTGTGTCCCCCATGGTTTACAATTTCCTCCCTTTCTCCACCAATGTCAGTACTTCTGCTGTTCAGCAGGCCAGTTCAGAGAGCTGATCTGGACAAACTCTGTCAGGAAGAAGAAAAAAAAAAAAAGAAAAGAGGACTGTGGGAGCCCTGTTTGGACCATTGCCACCCAACATGAGCCTGTACTTGCATTGTGGTGGTGGAGATGTGTGTAGGCAGGCAGCTCTGTAGATGGGGGAACTGCTAAAGGTGGAAAAGGATACACCAGGAGAAAATCACGGGTATTTTTACGTTGGGCTGGTTACCGACTCGTGAAACCATCTAAGCAGCTCCAAAATATCCTGGGGCCGGCGCAGGGACAGGCTTGGGCAGTGCGAGAAGAGACCCGCTTGAGGCAGCATTATCTCTAAGGACATGTTCCTCAAAGCGTGGCTTTCGCCCTGCTTGGCAGCTACGTGTTTCACAGCTGTAGCAGCAGATGCTGCTGCAAACAGATGCATTGGGACATGAAGATGAATGCCTTTAAAGAGAAACAGGAAGGTTTGGGGGTTTCTGGCGTTAGCTCTTAGGACAGTAGGACAGGCATCTCGTTGGTACACTGCGCCTGGCAAGGCTAGCCCTTATGTTTGAGCTGTATGGCCCATGGGGTCTGAGGTCGGGGGCAGGCAGTGGTACATGCTAATTCCAAATTGGAGGTTGCTCAAGCCAAGGGGTCTTGCATAATGGGGCCTACAGGATCTCTGGGACGCCTTTTTTTTTTTTTTTTCTTCTATTATTATTAGAAATGACTGGCAGCAATATGCCTTTCTGAAGTCAGCATACTTCTCCATTAGCTCTTCCACTTGCATGTAGACTCATATAGTCAAACTTGCGCAGCAGCCTGTCACATGCAATTTGTATTCTTTGTTTGAGAAGCAGCCTATAGACAAACCCCATTTGCTTCTCCCTTTTCTTGCATTAAGCTGTTACTTAGGGGGTTTTGGAGGTGCAGATGGGTTAGGCACCTGATTTCTGCTGACTTGAGTAGGCATCAAGGCACCTACTACTGCCTCTGGTGACTGAAATTCTCCCCGCAGGTTTTGGCTCGCTGAAAGCTTCTTCATTTTGTTTGGAAAAGAATGAGTAAGTCTTTAAAGAAGGGAGTGCGCACTTTTAGGGGGTGAAGGCCTTGTCTTGTTAAAGCTCTTAGTGAGCAAGCTAAATAAAATGAAACCTTAAATTCTGGGGCTAGTAGCAACTTCATTACATCTTTCCTTTAGTCACGTATTTCCCCTGTAGGGAGCAAGGCAAATAACTGGCACTTTCTGCTGCCCTGCCGGGTCCCTTCTTTTGTTAAATTCAGTGATGGTGGACCAGATATCCACTGGGCTGCTGTACCAGGCTAGCTTCTAGTGTGGGTAGTGTTCATCAGAGCTGGGGGAGAGAGGCTTGCATACAGGGGTTTGCATATGGGGGCTTTTAAAGCTGGGTCGTACTTATGCTCTGTGTCTGATGACTGTTCTTGGGATCTCTTTCTGAACCTCACGCCTCTTCCCTGGTTGTCTCCCGCAACACCAAAGTGCAGTTTCTCAGTTACTTTTTGTTTTGATTAACAAAGTTAACACTCTGGTTATTGTATTTATAGGGGGAGCATGGACTGTTAGATTCTTGAGGAGTTTGCAAGTGCTGGAGAAATACCATCACACAGGTAACAGCAGGTTATGCATAGTTAGTAGGTTTCAAAAGCTCACACCAAAGCTTGTTTTTAAACAGGGAACCACTTTGAAGGAAACCAAAAACATCTTGCATAGTGCTGTCTGCGCTTTTTATCTCAAATCTTTTCCTGTCTCTTTATAGTAGCCATAGCCAGTCCTTGATATAGCATAAACACCATAAAAGCTTAATTTTCCCTAAATGCTGTTATGTTTGAACCAGACTAAGCTAAAACACTTAATAATTTAAAATTGTGCATGTGGTATAATTGGGTTTCTGTTTTGCTGTCTGCAACTGGGTTTAACACCCAGGCATTTACAAGAGTCCTCCACATCACAGGGCATGTTCTGCTCTTGCTCCACTTGCCAAGCTCCCGCCAGCATGAGACAGAGCTCCTGTTAGAGCCGCAGGAGAGACCAGGACTGTACCGTTGCTTTTTTAAAATAGCTACTTATTTTCTGAGGTGCAAGTTTGGATTTCCCAGCACTGACACAGAGGTTAATGGTCAGGATCCTAATCGGTGCTGTGCGGCTGTTTGTGCACCTGCTGCCTGGGTGCTGGGGTGGGAGCAGTAGATTCTGCCGCTTTGCTTCCACACACCTAAAAAATTACTCTGATTTCAAGTTTGTCTATGCTCACTTCTTGAACAATGTATGCTGTATACGTTGTTTGGGTTTTTTCAGGTTTTTAGTCAAGCAGAAGGGCAACTTTTTGCACTTTATGCCAAAAGCAATGGAAGTATTTTCCCCATGTTGGGCATTGGACCTAGTAATGACCTTAACCATTTAGTACCTGTTGTAAAGCAAGCTCAGAGAAAGGGGAAGGGTTTAAAAATTACTGTAGTTTAGGCATGCATTGAAATGTACTTCTGCTTTACTGGAAGATGCACAGGTATTCTGTCGGGAGTAAGAAATACAGAGGAACTTGCAGTGAAGCCTTAAGCAATCATTAGCATGGATGATTTCGATATGTAGATTAATACACAACAAATAATACATGTTCTGGGTTTTGAGCCAAAGCTCAAAAGGTTCAGCTAAGAGGCTTGATATAGTACAATTGAAGGTAAGATCAAAACTAGCTCTCTTCTCCTTTATTCCTACCAACTTTTCTAGCCTTTTGTCCAGTTCTTTGTTGGACTCTCTTAACAATGCCAGTGGCAAAATATAAAAGGCTAGTGGGCATAACATCTGATTTTCGTGTCATTCTACCTATTTATATATGGTTTTTTCCACCAATTCTGTATGTCTTTAGTAGAAAGGAGCTAGCAGCAATATTGTGAGTCCCAGGAAAGGTGCTTCCATTTTTCAGTTGAGAGGGCAATGCAGTACTACAGAGTGTGTTACAGGCCTGGAATAGCCCTTATTACAATCATAAGTATTAAGATTAATGTCATGATGTGAATTATTATTTTGCAATGCCAGTCACTGCAAGCATCCCCTGTTGCACTAAATGTAAGGAGCAGCATATGGGGTTGGGACAGTGGATTATCTGAGAGGAAAAAAAAGCATGCAGGCTGCAGTGTTTCCTGAAACATACTGTTTATTTTCACTACTTAACCAGTCTGACTTTTCTGGCACAAGGCCAGCACCTACACCTGAGCACTCTGTGCCAAGTTTGGTAAGTCTGACAAAAACAGTACAGCAACATTTATTTCATTGCAGAGATTTCTTTCTATGGGAAAGGGCAGCATGAAGGCTCTTCACCAGGATCACTAATGACAGGGCACAGTAGCCTCACTGCTGCCTTGTTAGTGCAGTATTACAAACACGTTTCATGGACTCTCCATCAATAGCATTGCCAGCTTTCAATATGTAGCAGGAGGAACAAGGTCTCCATTAAGACCTT
The DNA here is from genome assembly GCF_023634085.1 of Falco cherrug. Lineage (NCBI taxonomy): Eukaryota > Metazoa > Chordata > Aves > Falconiformes > Falconidae > Falco > Falco cherrug. The sequence goes on along the minus strand of NC_073702.1, from coordinate 66,171,127 downwards.
GACTCACGGGGTGGTGGGGTGAAGCTCGCACCTTCTCCAGGCTGGGCGAGCAGCTGTGCCGTGCCAGTGGAGGCTCACCCTGGAGGGAAGGCAGGTGGCATTGGTCCTGCCAGCCCTGCCCTGAGGGCTGTGTCAGGGATAGATGGCTTCATCTTGTGGACAGGAGACTTAGCCTGATCCTGTGGGTGGGGATTAGAGCCAGAGGCTGCCGAAGGAGTGTACCAAATGAGTTTATATCCTGGCCGTGCACCATGCTGGCTGGTGGCACTCTTTTGGGAAGCACTGGTGAGCCTCCCATCTCAATAGTCCTGGGCTACGCTAGTGGGGTGCTGTCTGCCCCCCTGCAGGCTGGCTTTCCCTGCCCTCTGCACACAGCTGGTGCTGCTGGACCTGGAGTCTTTCCCCAGCCTGACTCATGCAAGCATTGACACACCCTTTCCCCAGCATCCCATGAGAGAGGCATCCCCCTCCTCCTGCTGTGGCAGCCTGGGGGAGCGAGCCCTCTGGGGGGCTGGGGTACTGCCGAGGCGGTGGGTACAGGGCCTGAGCCCTGGCCGCTCAGGTAGTCCCCAGCACAGCATGAGCACAGTCGGGTGCCTGTGTTGTGGCTCACATGCCTGCTTGTGTCCCCTTGGGTCCGGGCTCTAATCCTGGCTTGAAATTTTAAATATTGACAGAGTTAATTCCTGCCTGCTTCAGACTGTAGAAACTGGTCTCTGATAAGGCTGTGTTTAATGAGGATATTCGTGGTAAAGAGCTTTGTTGGCTAGACAGAGCTTTACCTTGCCGAGCTCTGCACTGGTGGGTGAGGAAATGGAGGTCCCCTCGCAGCGCGCTCCCTTCTTGCAGCCTGGCAGTGTGGTGGAGTTGGAGACACAGAGGGGTGATACCCCCTTCTTTCCCTCAAAAAATAGCCACAAAATACCTTATACTCTGGCTATAAGAAGCATGAGGAGCCAGAGTAAATGTACTACTGCAGGAAGCCTAAACACTTAAATGCCAAAAATAAAAGCAGCCTACCTTACATTTCCACCTTACATAGCAGTTTCCAACCACATCAAGTGAAAAGTCTAGGTGGGTGTATAGTGTTTATCATCACTGAGTAATACACATTACATTAGCTGGGATGTTTGTTTTGTTCCTGAGTACTGGTTTTAAAATGGTTTTAGTGAGAGCAGGAAAAATTATTAAGTTTGTATTATCCCCTAAGAGATAAGACTGTGTTCCTGATTTGGGGAGGAAAATTGGGAATGTAATACTTCTTTTTTTTCCCTTCCACTATAGTTGCAAGTAGGTTGAAAGGCAAATGGTGGAAGTGCAGAATCCACTCGTTTTCTGTAAGAGATGGTGTTGGAGTGGTTTCTGTGCCCATGTTTGTCTTACAGCATTTGTGTCCTGCAGTATTTGAAACTTGTTTACATAGGTAGCAGCAAAATTTTATATCCAGAGCAACGAAAAATTGAAAACAGATCCACAACCAAAACTACACTTTTTTCCCCGCCTCTAGTATCTCGTATGAAATATTGCAAGCCTCTTGAAACTTGGCCCTGGCTAAATTGCACCTGAAGACAAGTGCTAACCAGTGCATGGAGGAGGTCTCCCTGCAGTGCGGGAAGCAGGCAATGGTGCAGCATCTCTGACCTGAGGGTGATACTGGGGGAGTGGAGATCAGCGAGGGAGTAGCAGACATGGGGCATGTTGTACTGATGCTCTGCAAGTGAAGAGCACAGGTTTTGTCAGCTGTGCTTGGGTAAGATCTGCAGTGAAAGCACTTGAAACAGTGAGAGAGCAAGCTGCGGTGAGCAGAAGTTTTTGGCCCTGTGCATTCTGAAGATGGCAGTGGTGCAATGCTGGGTTTGAGCAGGCTGCGGGGGGGATGTCGCCGATGAATTGAGGTCTCTGAAAGCAGGGTGAGGTGCAAAGTCCGAGTCTACCAGGTTTTTACAGCCTCTGAAAGTCAGAAACGACCCAGAGGATATGTAAGAGCTAGTGTAAGGGAATGCTGGTGCATCTGGAAGTGCTTGACAAAGAAAACTTTGTTAGCTTGTGGGGCTTTAGCCTTTGATGCATTCATTTCAGTCACAGGATGTTCAAGTTTAGCCAGAAGCTGGCAGACAGATGGACCACGAGGCAGTTCACAGAGTGACTCAGTCTAGGTGAGTGTGAAGAGTCATCCACATAAAGGTAACTATTACAGTATTTTCACAGAAACCTCTTTTCCCCCCCCTGGGTTTTTGTGTTTTTGTGGTAATGCTTGGGTTTTCATTCATGGTAGTTTTCCAGTTGATGCATTGCTTCCTGCCTGCTCTGCTACCTGATCATGCCTCCACCTCTGCAAAATGGAGATACAGGGCTTTTGTTTGCCTGACCCATCACCTGGCCATTGCTGGTGGCCAGGCTGTCTTGCCCTTTTGAGGAGCTGTCAGGCAGAAGTACAGTCAGCACAAAAACTGGCAGCGCCCCTGTATTTCCTCACCACCTCCCCACTCTCCTTTGCTGGCTGCAGCGGTTGCGCTTCCTTGTGTTAGCTTCGCAGAGGACAAGAGAAGCATCTGTCATGTGTGATTTAAGGCACTCATCTGGCTGCTTGTTGCTCAGCATGACCCTGTTTCTGCAGTTGGGTGAGCTCTTTCAGAACAACTGTTTCACTTGGCCTTTCTTTCTAGAAGGCTGTGGCCTTGAGGCTGTATCACGTGGTGGTGGTGGTTTTTGTCTTTAATGAAGAGGGTAGGAAAAGCACTGTATTTGTTTATGCCAGATTTTCTTGGAGGGAGCTAAATAGCAAAATTTCTGCTCTGAAGAAGGGCAGCGAGATTTCTCCTTTGAATTGAGCTTTATCAGTTCGTTACCTTGTCATTCTTTGCCTGTTAAATTGTTGTGGAAGCACCAGGGTGAGGAGCTGGTGATCTGTTCCGAAGTGAAAGAGACAGAAAAATGAAGGATCAAATAGTTTACTCTCTGAGGCTAAAATTTCAGCTGTTAAATGCTTTGTCTGTTTTATTGGTAGAGAAACTTTCACTATTTGTTACACCGTGTTTACTTGAGAAGGGCAAGAAGAAAGTCTGTAGCCCCTCTCTGTTGGTTCAGATGAATTATTGTGGGTGTCGCGAGTACTAATTCCCCTTCCATACCTCCCTGCTTGCCTGCCTTCCCCATTCTTTGGGGCATGAGTGTTGTGCCTCTGGTCACTTCAATAGAAACACCATGGTCTTGAGACAAATTTCTGCTTTTTCATCTTATCCTTTGGTTTATTTCTGTGGGCATGCAAGGGTGAGAACAGCTTGCACAGAGCCTGCAATCTTAGTGATGAAAAGGGAGAAGCTAAACGAAAAAATAACTTCAGGGAAAGAGAAGAAAATCGTCACAGTCTAACTTCAGGTGCCTCTGTGCCTCACATCAGTGGTGGGGCAGTTTTGATCTCGTGTGCTCTGCAACAAGCCTCAGGTCTCAGGATGCCTCAGGAGCCTCAACTCCCAGCTTAGACATCCAAGATGCCTAAAGGTGGGCAGCAGGTCTTGTCCTGCCCTTCCTCTCCCTCTGTCCACAGTGTGCTGTGCATCTTCTGCTGGGGATGGAGAGGGTGTACGGCCCAGTATTGGGATGTTTACTGTAGGGCTCTGTGGGGTTGGTTTAATATCAAAGTAGTTTTAAAAACAACCAGGCAGGCAAGACAGTGGCTGCTGGTAAAACGACTCTGGGAAGATGCCTCAGGGGGGATTAAGATACAGCGCCGAAGCTATTAACTGGGCAGATCCTGCCTCCTCAGCTCCAGTCTGTTTTGCCAATGTTAAGAAGAAGCAGATCAAAGGAACTGTAAACAGTTAAAAAAACCTCTCCAGGCAGAAAGGAGGCAGTTGTTTGGGAGCCACTCACTGGGAGCAGACACCTGCCTGCACATTTGCAGGAATCAGAGCTTCCCAGTAGCTCCCGAAACATGTGGTGGCACGGACTGAGCTGGGAGAGACATATGTCCTCTTCTGTATTGATTTTAGAAAACATTATGCTGCCTACCTTCTGTTAGTACTAAAGATCATTTTGATTTGAGAAAGCTGTTTTTTGGGGCTGGTGGTGCCAGTGGCCAGCAGGCCCTGGGGGTCCCCGAGTGTCGCTCTGCAGAGCTGCAGTCCCTGAGCCCCAGTGGGCACTCCTGGAGAGGGAGAAGGGATGCAGCTGTGCCAGGGAGCGTGTCCATCGCTGCTTGCCGCTCTGTGCACTGACCCCTGCACACCCCAGGGGAAGCAGTGAATCCTTGCTGGCCCTTGAGGAGGTGGCTGTGATGGGACTTGGGCAGGTGAGGTCAGGACCTCCCAGCCCTCCAGCAGCAGTGCCGCATCCTGTGCAGGAGGCAGTTATGGCCACAGGTGCCCGCACAGCCTGCAGCTCAAGGTGTGTAGCTCCAGGAGGCCTGAGCTTTTTGAGCTGTCTCCTTTTCAGGCTGTCCTGCCTTCTCTGAGGGTTTTAAAAACCTACTTTTCTAGTAAACAAGAGTCTCAGTCTTTCCCCTTGTGCTTCCTCATCTGTCCCACTCCAGTAAAAGGAGTTTTTTGGCCTCACTGTCAGACAGCCTCTCATAAATCTCCGCAGGCCAGATGGTTTGGAATTTATTGCCCACCTACCCCACCAATATTTTCAGATTACTCATATTACTTGCTGGCCTGCCTTTTGCCATCCGTTTCCCTTCTAGCCAAGTATTTATCCGAGCCTTTCACACATGTAAAAATCTTCAGTTTAGATGCATCAGTTTTGAAAAGTCCATCTCCTCTGCTCTGGGTATGGTTTGTCCCTCTTGACTTTGACTTCTGTGTAATAGGAACCTGTGTTGCTATTGGGTTGCCTCCTGCATCTGCTAGAGGCATTACTTGTAGCACCAACCTCTGAATTTAGGAGGCTTAAACCATGTCCTTTCCTGGATCTCTCCTGCCACACGTCATTTCTTGTATGTGAAGTTGTTTATTTGGCTAGATGATGGCAGTCTCTGGCGTTTGCTATCTCTGCAGACACATATGGTCCTGCTGATAGAGAGTCCTGTGTGTCTGCCTCAGATTTGCGGGTGACAGTGGCATGTGCAGAAAGAAATGGGTGGAGTTGGCCACACTGTATGGCATGCAAGGCTCTGCAAAATCCCTATCTGTGGGAATTGCTAGTCAGCTCTTATCAGTCACGTCCCGACGCAGTGAGTTGTAGAAATCAAATTAGCAGACAAGTCAATTGCTTACGTCAGTCAGAAGTTTTGCACTGGGGACGATGTGATAGTCCAGGGCCCCTCGCTGGGTAGCGTTGCTGGGTTGGATTACAAGGGCTGTTAACAAAATGAAAACCTGACAGTGCAGTTTTGTTTCTGTCTTGCTTTTCTTTTTCCTTCCTTCTTTCTTGCTCAAAACATTTTTTTCTTGCTGTCATTTTGGGCAAGCAGAGCAGAGAATCTGTCCTTTCTGTAAAAGTAGAGTTTGCCCTGTTATTTTATAAAACAAGTTGTTGTGACATACCACACGGTTCCTCACATCACTCAGTAGTTCATTAGTCTGTCACTGTACAAGCATATTAAATGACAAGCTAAAAAACACAAGACAGTGCAACAGTCCATTAAAATTCATAAAGGGTATCAAATATTCAAAGTAAGGGATGTAAAAAGAAGCCATTTGCTGTAAATACTAATACCTGTAGTTGCATAAACATAATGAAGAAGTGCTGTGGACTGCCAAGCAGCTGACAAACTGCGGCTGCCTGGGAATCCCTGCAGTTATTTATTTCCAGAGAGCTGCTACTGCTTCAGCAAAGTCTCCTTCAGAAGCTCCAGCCTGTCATGTGAACCTCTCCTCCTAAACAAACACCACAGCTAACTTGGAATTGGAGGCAAGATCAATTACTTTCAAGCTCTCAGTGGCATGGAGTAACCAGACATGATGTTACTAATTTCTTGTGTCCAGGGCAAAACCAATGGACCTCTGACTTAACATTTTGGAGGACTTCCCCCCCCCCCCCCCCCTTGTACTGCTTTCCCTGGAGTATTTACATCACATGCCATGATACCCTCTAGTAATTCTTAACTTTCTTTGTAACTGCAAATGCCTATATTAGCAAAGTGGAACTGAACTTCCCAAGTATAGGCAGCAGGCAAACTTTGAGGTTTTGAGGGCGGGCCTTCTGAATAAATGTTTTAGACTCCCATTAGTTCTTTCAACAGCAAATGCCAAATTCAGTTTCAGCTGCGTCTCACCTTTGGAAGAATATCTCACCTTAAATGCAAAACCTTAAAAAATGGAGAATCCACCCCGCCTTTAAGTGTGTTTTTTAGAAGGTTAATTACCTTCACTGCTAATATGTACATGTTATTTCTGCTGTGGTTTCGGTTTCCAAATACTTGGGCCTTGTTAAGGCTTTGTCTGCTAGTAATAGAGTCCCCAGCCTCCTCTACCAAAATCTGTAATAAATTAGTTTTCAAGGCTTTTGTCTGTAGCAATTCTAAAAATAATTTCTTATTGGAATCCAATTGAATCCAAGGTGATAATCAAATGATGTCACCCTCACCTCTTGTGCTGCATCTCACTGCCTGCCAAAACTAGCAACTGTTGCTATGTACCCAGGGGAAGGTGATACTCCCGGCCTTTTCTTGGTGCTGGAAAGCCCTCCTTTCCAGTGCTTGTCAGGCCCCTGAAGGCTGCTGACGTCTATCCCAGGCTTTTCATTTTACCCTTCCTTGTTGGCATAGCCATGGGGGAACATAGCTTATGTTCTGTAAGGTGCTTGAAATTTTTCCTGTTCCTGAAAATGACCATTTCTCAAAACCACTGCCAGTATGGAGGACTGTGGTTTAGCCCATGAAGAGCCTCTATTGCAGTGCTTGGACTTTGGGGTGGAGACTTCGCTGCAAAGTGTGTGGTGATATCCCAAAATCCACCCATCAGGACAATGGCATGGCACCATGACTTTTCCCAGTCTGTTAATTTCCTCTTCTCAGCAGCATGGCTGATGGTGAGACTTTCCCCCCAGCTTTTCTTTGGGTACTTCCAAAATATCAAAAAACCTCACCAAAACAGCAGGGCTTGTTGTCATTTGATACATGGGGCTCTAGAAGTTCTTTGATAGTGAACTAGTAGGTAGGTGATGTAGCAGGTTGCTTTTCTCCAGTGAGAGTCAGCATGAACGGGGGCTTCAGTACCCAGCAGATGACGTTTGGCACATCGCAGGGGCCAGTTGTCAACAAGACTAGCGTTATGGATTTATTTTTTTTCCCCATGGTCTCCTAGCAAAATACGCTGTTGGGGTGTCCCAGATCCGCTGTTGATAAGACTTCTTACCGGCAGTGTGTACTCACGAAAGGGTAGATACCCCTCCTGACAAGCATGTGATGACTATTAATACTTGCAGGGGTTAGGGACTGGCACTGTTACTTCCTCCCTGCTGGCACAGCTCCTCTGCAAGGCAGAGCCCTGGGTTTGCAGAGACCTCTCCAACACGGCCAGCATCACGTTGACCTCTCGATCTGTGCCTGGGACCAAGCAGACAGGCCTGGCTGTACTCCCCCTGCATTGGCTGGGTTGTTTGCCTGGAGTCACTGCACGTTGTGCCCTCCTCTGGCTCTGCCAGCTGGCCCCTTCCCCAGCGGGAGGGGAGCTGCAGGTGCTGGGCTCCCCCGTGCCCGCTTGTGTCCCCAGATGACTTCCACCCGCCCAGGACTCAGGGTGGGAACCTGGGAGTGAAACAAGTCAAACGTTCATAAGGGCCTGGTTAGTGCCAGCGTGTCTTGGCAGCTGCTCCCTGCCCTGTCTGCATTTAAAAGGGATTGCTTACAATTTTTGTCTTCATTTTGCTACAGTTATCTAAATGTGCAAGCTCCGTCTTTGTGATTTTGGGCAGCATAAGGGTGCTGGATCGCAGGCAGCCTGAGATACGATCCTGGTTTTGTACAGGACTTTATTTTTTATTTCAAACACACATGGTTGCAAACAGCATTGTACCCCCTTCCGGCAATGTCCTAGTTCTGGGGAGGGAGCGAGGGACAGAGAAGAGGCACAGCAGAAGAAAGCGCTCTGTGTTCACTGGCTGGCGTACCAGAGTGATGGGATAGAGTTGAAACTATAATTCCCAGGGACTCTTTTCTAAGCATGTGCACCATCCCAATATATAGCAGCAGTCCAGAGCTAACTGACATGTAAGTGCCTATAAATTGTGGAGTAAAGTTATTTAAAGTTCTTAAAGTTTTTGCTTTTCACCCAAGTGAAAAAACCAAAGTTCTCTAGGTGGAAAAAAGGAGAGGAGGAAAAAACCAGCAGAGTATGAAACCATGACTTGTTCAAAGTAGCTTGTGAAAGTATCTTGAGGTCATCTTTCCTGAAAGCCTTTGAAATTCAAAGACTATGGACTCTTGCCTCTTGGCGCACAGACTGACTCCTTCTCCTCTTCCTGGCAGATTCTGCCGAACAGTTGTCCTTTTTTTCCCCTTTTAAATACCCCTGGATCACAGAGCTTGCTCGTTCTGCTTTTCTTCATTCAGGTCTAAAGCCTTACTTAAGGACTGTGTCAAAGTAGCAAAGAGGATCACGTGTACTGGGTGCTAGAGCCAAGGGGGTTGGTGGGCAAAGGGAAGAGATGATCCTGTCTCCAGGCTTTGGTGTTAATCCTGCAAACTTTTTCTCCCATGAAGTCTTGGAGAGGTCAGCCAGACTTCTTGCACGAACAGTGATTACTCGCAATTTGGCATCATGCTTGGATTATGCTTAAAGTAATCATAATAACATGGCCAGAGTTTGAGATAAGGCATGGATGGGGTGCTTTAAGCCAACTGAACAGAGAGGCTGCTGAAGACATGCGTGGGATTAATTAAATAGAAATTTTGCTTGTTTGGCAAGCAGGGCTGAATTAGGCCAAATTCTGGAATTCAGAGAAAGCAGCTCCCTAAAAAGAACATATAAATGCAGTGCCGCTGGTGTCCAGTGTGCACTCCCTGGCATCAGCCCCAAGGAGGGAGGGTAGTCGAAGCACATGTGATCTTTACAGGAATTATTGGTCCAGGTGGCCTGGTTCCCTGCACACTGGCATCTTGTGCGCTCCCATGTTTGGCGTGGCTATCAAAACAGGAACCAGCATTTTGAACCATCCTGTACTTCCACTGCATTTATGAATATGTTGTTGGTTCTTGCAGCAGCAACCATTTGTTGGGGCCTGGAGCTGCCCAGTGCAGCCCTCAGCCAGGGCCGTTCCTTGCAAGTGTGGCACTGGAGCAACAGGAGGGAAGGGAAAGTGAGCAAAAATTTCACTCTGTTGTGCTATAATGCCTTATGAATACATTTAAGGTCTCCTAGTACAGAAGACCTGTCAGGTAGCTGTAGTCAGTTTCCTGGAAAAGCAGCTTCAGTCCTTACTGTTCTGCTGGACAGGTATTTTCTGGCCTATGCCTGTATTATTAAGCTACTTCACTAAAATGCAACTTACTGAAGTGCAAGTTATGACTGACGTGGAGTCCAAAGTGCCCAGTGCTTCTGCAGCATTGGAAACAAGATGCCCTTCTATGCATATAGCTTTAAGGTTTGTCACTGTCCTGACTTTAATTGCTTTTGACACACTCTTTTAAGGGTGGTGGGGTGGGGGGACGACTCTTCGCTGTGAGTTAAACAAGAGGAACCCAAGTGCTGCCTGCTCCTGCCCGTGCAGGCAGGGTGCCACGGGGGCAACAGCTGACGAAGATGGCAGCTGCTGCAGATGCAGGAAGAGACAAGTACCCATCTGCTCCCTCCCACTGTCTTCCCCCTCTGTTGACAGCATTGCTGCTTGTCCTGTCCGGTCTTTCTGTGGCTATCGCTACCTGTCTCCCCAAAAGGCCAGACTATGGTGAAAGGCTGGGCTGCATCCCAGCCTCTTCCTCCTCATTCATGTGTCACAGGAGGAAAAAACCTAGGCGGAGATAGGTTGTCCAGGGTCATCCTGTTGTAGTTATGATGATGGCAACGATTCATAGCTGAAGCATTTGATTTGTTAACCTTATAAAAAGATGCCATTAAATACTGTATTTAGGTCCTCAGGGGAAGTAGCCTAGTTTCTTTTTCATTTTCCTTTTCTCATCCCTGTTTTAACATTAGTGACTCAGCTGTCACTCCACTTCAGAAGGGCTGCTGGGGTTATAGCTGTGATTGGATGGCACCAGGAACCCATTTCTGCTGAAGATAATTAATATGGTGCATTTTCACCTCAAAAAGAGCCTGATACAAAACTACTAGAAGGTTTTCATTAACTTTTGCAAGCTTTGAAACTTGCCTGTGAACAAAATTGGAAACTTCTGTGTGTCTTCTCGTTTATCCCTGTCAACAAGGCAGAGCTTGGCAAAGACTGGTTTATATCTACACGTTAAGGGCATTCCTGTTCAAGTCCACAAAGCAGCTCACAGGGTATGCATTTATATATATGCAGAAGCCTTTACAGGTGAGAATCTCACTTTGCAACAGGGCACATGGTCAGATCCTATGAACAGAACGAGCTTCCACCAGCTCCCAGAAAAGTCTGACTAGGGACAAGTGTGGACCCTTCCATTGCCTTATTTTTTTCATTCCCCACTTTGCTGATCTTAACCAAAAAGTGACCTGGTTCATTTCTATTTTTCTAGGTATCCCATCTCCTCTAAAGTTTAATCACAGGAAAAAAGAAGAAGGGGAAAAAAAGCATAAAGCTAGTTTGTGTTAGCCTGTTTTATATTTTGCATATCAGTTTGTATTACAAAATCATATGTATGCATATACATGTCATTCAAGGTGCTTTGCAGCGGGTCCGTTCCCTTTCCCAGAAGGAGGGAAAATATCCTCATAAGCATTTGCCAATGCTTACCCTTTCTGCCCTCATCTGTTCAGCTGCAACTTGAAGGTGCTTGTTTCTTGAGTACCTTTGTTATGAAAATGATACCTGGCATACTTAGGAGGCCTTGCATTCTTGAGCTATGAATACTGTGGACAGTGTCATTAAAAAAAGATGATGTACAGAGGCATCATCATCCTTAGTATTGTCCTTTAAAATTTGCCGTGTCTTGAACACGTAGGTGTTGAAAAAAGACTTCTTTCAGGCAGTGTAGTTCCACTAACATAACTCAACATTTTCCCCCTAAAAGCAGGATGTGCTGTGGGTGCACCCAGCCCGCCTGGGGTCTGGGACCAGTTTCTCTGAGAGGCAGAAATTCATCCCCCTGTCTGGCGCTGTGAGAGAGCACCTATCTGGAGGGATTGTGGGGCCATCTCAGAGTCCGTACAGCTACTGCAACCCCAAGATGCATAGATTTTGATTCAGCAAGTCAATACAATTTTCCAGAGCGAGGGATGGTGTCTGTGAAGTGACACCACCTCAGGGTACAGAGAGGTTGCCTTGATGCTTGTCCTGAAGGGCTTGTAAGTCAAGGATGGTTTGCGCTAGCAAATGAAACCAAAGCAAGCTTCTCGATTTTATGTTCTGCAGCATCTTTATGGAATTAATGCTTTTTGTCTACCCTTTGAGGCTCTAAACTTCCAGATGCAGGTTTCTTTTACTTGTGCGGTCCTTCCCACAACAGGAGCTCAACCAGACTGCAACCTACAGGGGAGGTAATTTTTGTCCTAGTACCTGGTGACAACTTTGGCTGTTGGCACAGTCAAGGTCCTGCAACCCATCACCCTGTGGCTCTGCAGCTGCCTCTGAGAAACATCCCAGTCTATGTACTGAGCGATACAAGGGCCCCACCGTGACTCGGGTGTTGACTTCAGGGGGGATTACTCATGTGTACGGGTTCAAACTGGGAACATGAAAGGGCTCCGGTGTTCGGGTGGGGCACTAACAAAGGACAGTGAAGTGCCGAAGTGTGGTGAGACAGCCTAGCGTTAGGCTCAACATTCAGCGCTTGTGATTGTGATTGTATCAATGACGGTGATCTCAGTTTCTCAGATTAGGTAAATGACTTAAAAAAAAAAAAGGTGACTTTCATACCTGTGCATTTACCTGGGCTGTGGGGTTTCTGGGATGGTACTACTACCAGTTGCATGTGAAACTGGAATGTCCTGCTTGCTGTAGCAGAGAGCTGATTCATTGGTAGCATAATAGGTGTCATCTTCCCTTTTGTCAGCTCCTCAGGTATGTTTTACCCCTGCAGTGAACAGAAAATAAAGTTTGAAAAAATCCAGTAAAACCAGTAACATGCAAGTCATCTGACTGAGGTGAGGTGAAGTTCAATGAAAACTAAAACAGTTTGTAAGTGGGGTTAGGTGAGGCTGAGATGGATCTAGAGGGGTAGAGGGAGAGTCTGGTCAGAGTGAGGGCAAGCTCTCTGAAGCTACCATGCTCTGGGAGGTGCCGGGAGTGATGTCCCAAGGCAGCTGTGGCCCCAAAGCCTCCCTGTGCCAAGGGTGAGGTCTACCTCCACCAGTGGAGAGGGTCAGGTGCTTGCAGAGGAGATTGGGAAGACGGGCTAGCCCGGTAGGCTCGTTTGCTGAAGGTGCCTGTTTCTCTCTGTGACTGCCAAAGGGGGGCTGGTGTCACTAGCTCGGATGTCAGGGTCTTACTTGGAGCTGCCCGGGTTGGGTGGGGAGAGTTAAATTTTAAGGCTGTAAAAAAGCTTTTCATCATAGGAAAAAAATAATGAAATGCTGTCAACTGGGAGGTTACAGCCAGGGCATCGCAGTGTGGAAACTTCAAGCCACGTGCCTGAGCAGTGAGTTTGTGGGCAGGGCTGGTTTTGGGGCTGGGTGTCCCGATGCAATGCGCCCGTGGAAGTCGGATTCAGGAGTGGGCTGGGGAAAGGCTCCTGCGGCAAACCCACCTCATTACTGCTTGTGTAAAAATGGTGAGGAGATGGATGCCTTTATCCACCCATGTCATCTGGCACAGCATGGGCTTGGTTCGTGTATACAGAAAGCAAGTCTGTACAATTTTTCAAATATTTCCTAAATGCAGTGTTTGAAATATGTTCCCCAGCGCAGAGGGAAAATGTAGGAAACCATAAAGAAACCGAGAGACTAGAGAGGACCCACATGTTATTTTCAGGACAAAAGCAGAATGCCCATCAGAATACATCAAAAGGAAAACTGATCACTTTATACTTTCAAAAGACATTAATATTTTACAGCTGCCATTACGTTTTGACGAGTGCACAGGTATTTATTGGTAGTGCCATAGCTACCCCGTCCTGAGCCGTGAAGGAGGAGACAACCTGTTTTTCAAGTTGCTCAGTTTGCTCATCCCTTGTTTCCTAATTCACGCCCTGTCCACACTGGCACTGCAGTAACTTGGTGAGTGTCTGGAGTCACAGTTGTGTGTTCCCACATCAGCTGCCCTTCCCTTGAGGCTCCCAGGGTTTTTTTGCCCCTAAAAGCCAGCAGATCAGACCCACCGGGAGTCTTGCTTACGTGCATCCCCAGCTTCCCCCAGGGGTGCTGGGGTCAGTGGAGTAGAACCGTTCCCTTTGCCAGCTCAGCTGCTGACTGAAGCGCATCATATTTTAAAACTTACTTTAAAAAAAAAAATCATATAGTATCTTCTGGTTCAATAATAAACTAATAATGAGCTTAAAATAGCACAGAGAGGGATCCTGTTTCAGATTAATCTGCACAGCAAAAATGTCAGGGGCTGTTCTGGAGGTTGCTTGAAGGCTTTCTCGCGAGAAGGTCTGGGGTGCCTGTGCCGGCTTTTGGAGGGCTTGCTCAGGCCTGATCAAACTCGGTCAGGCGACAGTGTATCGGATCTGTTCCTCTCATCAGTCACATGTCAGCTGTAACTGTCACCAGATTTGCAATTTAATGTGCGTAGCTCAACACTTCCGATTAATCCGGCCCGGGTATTTAACAATCTGCCATTTCAGAGCTAGCACTTTGTGGAGCCACATGTAAGGCAGCCTTGCATTTCAGTGAGGCAGGAGCCCTGGAAGGCTTTCTTCAATGCACACGGATTTTACTCTTTACTTGCCACGTTAAGAAAATCAACACATGACCACAAAATTTTTTCAAAAAATAAAGATTTATAATAGGTGATTCAGCAATGAGAGGCTTTTGTGATCTTCCATGGGAAGCTTCTATTTTTAGTGAATTATTATAAGCAGTAGCATCACTGACATTTATTTATAAAGGTATGAAAGAACGCCCATACGTGCTTCTAAATAGTTGATGTATAGTAACGGCCATATGCTGAGAATGAGCGAAAATAGAATTGAGCACTCTGGTTTCCACAATGCTGCGTGAGGATTGTGCTGGGATCTTTGCGTGTAAGAAATTAAAAACAGAGGGAATATTTTTTTTTTCTTCTAGTTCTTCTTTCTAGCAAAACAAACCCAAAGCCTTCAGGGTGAAAGTCTGCCTCGCAGTAAAATTGCATTGTTTTCATTGAGGTCTAATTGGGTAACCACTGAGGTTTGTGAGGACTCTTCCAGTAGCTTCAGCGGCTGGTGGATTGGGGCTGTGCAGACAGTGGTAGCTATTTTTATGGGAGTTACTGTACATATAATATTTGGGTTGATTAGTTGTGTGTGCCTGCACTTCTCTTGGGGCTCTGTGGCACAGAGGAGGAGAAATGCAGTGGTGCTGTTCTGAAGGGGCTCCACAAATACAGTGTGGTGTCATTTCCAAAGTTCCTGCGGTGGAAACACTCTAAATGCTGGAGCTTGCCATTAAGAAAAAAGTAAGAAAAATAAAGATGTTATCTGCTGGTGATACCACTCCTGAACAGAAATTGGAATTGTTTTGATCTGGCTCTGCAAAGACCCAGCCTTGTGTGTCCATTGCAGCTGTTTTGTATGCAACTCCTTGGGTTTAAGTTCAGCAAGGGGTAACACCTGTTTTCGTGCTGACTGTGTATGTGTCCCAGTGAAGCCTGCACTGGGGTGCCTTGGGATTTTTCACAATTTGGCACTTTGCAAGAGCAATGCCTTAAAGTCAATTCCTACTCATAATTAAGTTAAATCCTTTGATTGAAATTAATTGTGTTCTTGAATTTTGGGCAGCTGTAATATGAAATGCATGGAAGGGTGTGAAAAAGGGAGCTCTTGACAAGGTGCCTTTAGCAACCTCCTGATGATGGTGCCTGCCTCCTGATTCCCAAATCCCATTTAAACATGGAAAAGTGTTGGCATAGCATGCAGAGGCTAATGCTTTGGGTTTTAGAGGGGCTTTCTATAGCAAAGGGTGCTGGAGTACATGGCTCCTGATGCCAGGAGGAGTTGCTGGAGAGCCCAAACTTACTCTTTCTCCGCAGCTGCATTAGTTAAAAGTATCAGCATTTTCCTCGCTCTCTGCTTCCCGTCTCTCAACACCCAGTGGAAAAAAAATAAATGACAATTGGCATGCTCTGCTCACAGCAAAACAAATGTTATTTATTAGAGTCCTCCTGTGGTCAGAGGACATCTGACTGTAAAATAACTGGATATTTTTCTGCTAACTGGAAGTGTGATGCTCTGAGACAATTTCCAGGCAGTGTATATATTCAGCTAAGTTTTATTTACGTCAGCATAGTGATTCGCAGTATCACTGGAGTGAGGCAGCAGTTGGTTTAGCTAGAATTAATATATTTTCTTTACGAAAAACTTTTGATTAAACTGTGATTTGGTTCCCATAGCTCCATGTGTTGAGGTGCTTTTCTCTTTGAAAGGGAGGGCATAAACCTCCTTGGCGGGTACGTCACTCGCCGCCTGCCCTTGTGGCAAGGAGCAGCTGGGGCGGCAGGGAGCGAGGCACTCATCGTTAGGGAGGGTTTGTTTTCCCTGTGCTAATCACCTTCTCCTGTCGTAATTTGGCACAGCGCGGCGCCCTGCATGTGGGATGGAGGCAGATCCACATAGTGCTCTCCTATCTAAGCCAGCACATTTCAGAGGATAAATCTTTGCCGGACTTAATGTTCTCCCCAGGAGCTTTAATATCCCCTCAAGGCTTTCTACTCTTCCTAGTCGTGGGGGACAACGGGCAGAGACACAGGCAGAGAGCTAATTACAGTAGGGGCCTTGTCTAGCCTTCCCCTACCACCAAGGTCAGAAATACTCCTTTGAAGAGAGGATGAGGAGGGGAATCCACAGAGCCACCCTTCAGATGCTGAACTGACTTACTTCCCCCAAATATCTGGGGTGGTTTTTTAACCTTTTCCTCAGAAGGGCATGCTTGAGTAGGGCTGAGCCTGTGTCATCCCACTGATCCTTACCAGGGCTGTGAGGACAGTGGGCTTTCCCAGCCAGGTGCAAAGGGATGTACCCTGTGGGGCTCTGGTGAGTTCCCACTGCCTGCTTCTGCTGAACATCTGGTGGGATTTGCAGGAGCTGCCTTAGGAACTTACAGATGATACCAAACATCACTGAAGCATTGAAAATATTTGGGTGTCAGGAAAGTTTTATTTTTCTGTGTGTAATTTGTTTAATGTTTTTTTTTCCCCCTGCAACTTCCATAATTTAGGGAAAACACAACTATCCAGAATACATAATATTTGTTTGCATAGAAGAATATGTATTGGTATAACATGGTTGCATAGATATTGCAGGAGGACTTTCCTTATGTTTTATTTCTTGCTTTTTCTGCATCCCCTGAGCACCCTCGCTGCTTTATTGGATTATATGTATATTTCTGGTTTGCAAAAACTCGTGTGAAAGAGAAGGAAAGTCTGAGACCTCTTTGGGTTGAGGATTTCAAAGTTCCTTGAGAAGATCTGCACTGCAGCCTTGCAGAGCTAGGCAGAAAATGACCAACAGATTGGTACTACCTAAAGATCTCCTTGGCTAGACTCACACATCCCTTTCACCAGAAATCCCTACATACATGTACAAAATTGGCAACTTCAATTATTTTTAAATTTGGAGTCACTGTATCTGTTTTCTTGTTTACTTGCAATTAAACCTCATTGGGGACTTTAAAGCAAACAAAATGTGAAACTGGTAGTTGAAGTAAATTTTGAGTTACTTCAGGAGAAGGCACAGACACTGGCCTGGACAGGTGAGCAAAACATGTTGTATTATTTACTGCCTGCTGTTTCAGCAACAGCTGAATGCAAAGAAAGTAGTTTGTTTTGCTTTGCTTTTCCTAAAGATATAATTTTTGGAGGAGGCCATCTGTAGGGGTGTTCGTTGGAAATTTGTGCTACAACATTTTGAGCAAGGTGACATAGGCTGGAAACTGAAATTCAAGTGAGCAAGCAGAGCCACAGAGAAGCGGGGCTCCCTCTGGTCAGCTGGAGGTTGATAAACTGAAGTTCTTTTCATGGCTTCTTTTCTGTGATATTAGATCTGATGCCTTTCTCTACTGTGTGGCTACCAGGCAACATCATATGGTGAAGTTAGAACATTAAATATGTTAATACAGTATAAAATAAAGCTTAATTCTCCCAAGTGAGCATTAGCGGCATTTATGGGTCTGCAGATAGCATTTGTTTTTCTCCCATCACGTCCTAGTATCCCACTTGTTAAAATAAACAACTGCTTTTGATTTGTAGCTGTAACTTTACAGTTTTGGAGCCTGTATCTGAATTAGCTACTCACTACAAAACACTGAAATAAAAACAGACCAGTGTGTAACTTGGACTCAGCAGCCACCAGCTGCACCTCATCTTGGTAATCTTTAAGCTTTTTTTTCTTTTTTTCTTTTTTTTTTTTTTTTGAAGCGGGGGCTTTTAAGAGTTAAGTTACACAACTCTCTTTTTATTTTTAAAGTGAGTGGATTCCTTGTTGCGTTGTTGAGGATGATAAATTGATACCACATGTTGCTTCCAGACAAAAAAGACTCTGTACTGCAGTAGAAGCACTTGCAGCTGGTGTCTGAGTTAAGGGACGGGCTCCACAAGGTAAACATGGCTTGGAAGAGGGCAAAACAGGCACAGGGAGGGAATTTTTTCTCCGTTTTAAAGGCTCAAGCATTTGCTGCTGTTGCCTGACCAGAGCTGAGTATTGAAATAATGTGCAGTCCCAGCCTCCTTGGGAGACTCAGTTGTTCCTGTCAAATGAGGTATGTGGCACTTTGGATGTGTTGGAGTGTCCTCTCTGGGAGCTAACCCATTTGCAATCTTATCAAAATATCGAGACACTTGTAATTAGGACATGGTAGCTGATTTCTATTTTTTTTTATTATTTTTTTTTGTGAGCAAATTGTGGCTGGTTCCCTCAAGGAGTATTAACTGATCAAAATGCGGTGCAGTGGATTGACATCTATAAAATCTGAGAGCATGGCCCTGAGTCTGGGGAAAGTGCTGTCACCCCTTGTGTTGCTGCCCTGGCTACTAGTGGGCACCCAGCTGCATCCCTTCTCCTGATGCTGTCAGCCTAAGCCAAGGTGGGGTAGCAGTGCTGCTTGCCTGTGGACCTGCACCAGCCTCTGCTCACACCCTGCCTTGTCTGTTCCTCTGCCCTGCGTCTTCCTTGTCTCCAGGGCTGGTCATTCTTCCCTGCAGGACAGCTTCCCTGGGGGACCAGGACCCAGCTGGGCTGGCCTCAAGGCTGTATGGGATACCCTTCTCTTGATCTTATCTGCAGGAACCTCAGTCTTCTGCTCTTAGCAAAGCACACAGCATTCTTCAAGTCTGGTATAAATAGTAATGCTAATAGAGGGAGGAGCTTGTCATATTTCTTTTCTACTCTGCTCTTGTACAATCCATATGTTGTACCCATTGGTGGTATCTGAGCTCCTTCCAAGATGTCTACGGCCTGGCTTGCATCTGTCCCATCTACATATGGTCTCCAGGACAGATGATGGACGTTCCTTTATAGATCTTTTAAAGTTTCTCGTTGCATTTTGGCATGGAAAAATGTGTTACATTTCCATCGTCATGACCTAATCTGTCTCTCACATAAGGCAAAGACAAATCCCCATTAATCTGATCAGCAGCAGGTTCAAATGATAAACTTCCTTTGCTTCCCCATCTTCTTCACAGTTTGTCGCATGGACATGTATTACTAATGCATGTGGTTGTGAGCAAAGATTGTCCCATGGTATTTTCCTGTATTTTAAGCAGATTGGAACATTCTTTGACGCTCAAAAAACAGGTAGAAAATACAGTTATTTCCATCCAGATTGCACAGCTCAACAGCCTTTACTGATATGAGTTGTCAGTCCTGGTGACATCTGTAGCAAAAGTTGCACGTGAAGTTTGATTTGGCAGAGCATCCAATGCAAGGAGAAACCAAGAAACTCAGATATTGTTGCTGAAGAGGTTAGCGGGGGAGGTTACGTGAAAGAAGTGGGTTTTAAGGCAGTGTGTTTGAACAGAGGGTGGGGATGGGGTGTGCAAAACTAAATTGGCCCATAATTATGCTTAAGAAAACAATCTTCCTACGGAAGAGAAGTAAAGAGAAACAGAAGCTGGAGTATAAGTGGCGTATTGCTTAATGTAAAGGAAAACAAACTGCTTGGATTTTTTATAACCACCAATTTTCAATGTAAAAGTATTATTACATTCTTTTACTATTTGTGTAATACCAACACTGAGCAAAAAGATATAATAAGACGAAAATTACACATGTGCACATACATATCCACACATGCTGGAACCCTCATCCTGAAAGACGCCTTAGGCTCACAATTTTACTGTTTAGGATTTGTCATGGGTTTAGGCCAAATAGTTTCATGTGACAGCTACCACCAGCAGAAATAAGCCATTTTATGAGAATATTACAGGTTGAAAACTGTTAGCTGCTGGCACTTTGGCTGAATGTTTTTATATTTGAAGCTATGTGGCACACTGTGTATGCTACCCCGGGTGTTTCTTCTAAGATTTTTTTCATTAGCAAGGATCACACATAAGTGCTGTGTTTTGCTATACCCAGCATTTTTAGGTGAGGAACAGCATGGTTCGTATTGCTCTGGTAGCCTGGCTTGGTGTGGTGGTCTGGCTCTGGTTGTCCTTGTCTTGCCACTGTCTCTGTGAGGAGGCATCCCCATGCAGATGTTCTCACAGAATCACAGAACAGTCAGGGCTGGAAGGGACCTCTGGAGATCATCTTGTCCAGCCCCCTGCTAAAGCAGGTTCTCCCAGCGCAGGTTGCACGGGATCATGGCCAGGCCGGTTTTGAATGTCTCCAGAGAAGGAGACTCCACAGCCTCCCTGGGCAGCCTGTCCCAGGGCTCTGTTGCCCTCAGGGTAAAGACGTTTTTACTCACACTGAGATGGAACCTCCTGAGTTGCAGCGTGTGCCCATTGCCCCTTGTCCTGTCCCTGGGCACCACTGAAAAGAGCCTGGCCCTGTCCTCTTGGCACTTACCCTTCAGATATTTGTAGACACTGATGAGATCCCCTCTGAGTCTTCTCTTCTCCAGGCTAAACAGCCCCAGCTCTCTCAGCCTTTCCTCATAAGGGAGATGTTCCAGTCCCCTCACCATCTTCATAGCCCTTTGCTGGACCCTCTCCAGCAGTTCCCTGCCTCTCTTGAACTGGGGAGCCCTGAACTGGACACAGTTCTTCAGATGCAGCTTCACCAGGGCAGAGCAGAGGGGCAGGATCACCTCCCTCGACCTGCTGGCCATGCTCCTCCTAATGCCCCCCAGGATCCCATTGGCCTTCTCGGCCACCAGGACACACTGCTGGCTCATGGGCAGCTTGCTGTCCACCAGAACTCCCAGGTCCTTCTCCACAAAGCTGCCTTCCAGCAGGTCAGCCCCAGCCTGTACTGGTGTGTGGGGTTATTCCTCCCCAGGTGCAGGACCCTACACATGCCTTGGTTGAACTTCATTGGGTTCCTCTCTGCCCAGCTCTCCAGCCTGGCCAGGTCTGGCTGGATGGCAGTGCTGCCTTCTGGGGTGTCAGCCACTTCTAGTTCTGTATCACCAGTGACCTTGCTGAGGGCACACTCTGTCCCTTCATCCAGGTCACTGATGAGTCAGTTGAGCAGGACTGGACCCAGTACTGACCCTGGGGCACACCGTTGGCTACAGGCCTCCAGCCAGGCTGTGCTGCTGATCAGAACCCTCTGAGCTCTGCCATTCAGCCAGTTCTCAGCCCACCTCACTGTCCACCCGTCTAACCCACACTGCCTGAGCTTGGCTGTGAGGATGTTGTAGGAGACACTGTCAGAAGCCTTGCTGAAGTCTAGGTAGAAAACATCCGTGGCTCTTTCCTCATCTACCCACCAGTCATTCTGTCATAGAAGGCTATCAGGTCGGTCAGACATGATTTGCCATTTGTTGAATCCATGTTGACTACTCCTGATAACCTTCTTTTTGTCCGTGTGCTTAGAGATGACCTCCAGGATGAGCTGTTCCATCACCTTTCCAGAGAGGGAGGTGAGGCTGACTGGCCTCGTGGACAAGTGGTTTTCCCCGAAAGTCACAGAGGATGAATGTGGGAACTACCTGCATTGATGCAGTACAAACTGGAATATCAACAAATGTTATTTTTTAAAAAATAGCAGTTCTCCAGCCAGTTGGGAAAAACCTGAGGAAGTAGGCAGTGGCACCTAGTTACTAGAAGTTAGCAACAGATTGTTGTCAGAATCAAAATATATTTAAAACATCATCCGTTAAATAATAAAAAGCTCCTTCTTCCTTAGACTGAAGAACTGTTATGCTGCAACTCAATCCACCATATTTTGATGGCATGATAATCCCTTAGAAATGGACAAGTTTGTAGCTGAGGCACTGACCCATACTTCTCTTGAGTACGTCTGCAAAGTCTGGTCTGCTGTTTTAGCAAATTGTTTAAAACATAATAGTTGCTATTTTGAACTGAGGTCCATATGATTTCTCTTTTCATTAAGTGATAATCAAACCATGTCTGCTGTCTGCGTGTGAGAAGAACTTCAGGCATGTTTTCCATTTCACAATCTGACAAAACCCACAACACTTAACAAGAGGGAAAAAAAGGCATTTTGTATTGAAAAGAATGGTTTGAAAAAAGCTGGGCTCTATTTCTTTATACATCAAATGTGTCTCCAGTTCATTTATGTCAAGCATCCATTTATCCTAAGGATGCAAGTGTGAGATGCTTGTGAATGATTTGTTGATTGATTCATTCTTTGCCCATTTAAATCTGGAATTTCTTCAGTGTTTTGTAAATGAAGGGCACTTATCCTAAATAGTTTGATTATGCTATGGTCCTGTTGACTTGTGTTTTTAAAGCATGCTGGTAGAACAAATGTGATTTTATCCTCTTTATAGATATACCTAGTCATTGTCAAAATTTAAGAAAAAAGAACTCCTGCAACTTTTAAAACTTGATCATCTTTAATGTGGAGGAATAGCACAACTGGTTTTTTTCACATGAGTATGGGATGACTCCAAAAATCTTTTGGCTTGCACATATTAAAAAAAAGCTAACCCAAAAGCAAACCTGGAAGCATTCTCACTAACAAATACTACTTGCTTGTCCTTTCTTTGAGGTGTATTTTAAGCCCAAGATCAGCAGAATGAGTGTAATGGGGTTTTCATCTCCATTGTTTTGGTTTAAATCTGGAGTCATTTCATTAGGGGTGCCATGGGCTGGTTTTCTCAGCCTCTTTCTCATTCTGAGGTCGTTATCATTGGTTTGAGCCAGCGTGGGTTTTGGATGGTAGATGTTGCTGAGCAGTGCAATTGGGTAACGTGCAAGAGCAGACAGTACATGGGCTCCCCTGAAAGCACTGTATTTCTTGGCACCCTGTACAGCATGGGGTGTCCAGCTGTGTACAGCAGCTTTACACAACGCCGTGTCTAGCCATTTAAAGGGACAGGGATATTGTCGTGTAGTGTGTCACATCATGTTTTGAAGAGTGTGAGGATACTATAGTGAGGGGACAGCTGGCCAGCTGCTGCAGTACGGGCGTTATTCTGGTGCTTCTAATTGAGAGAGAAAGTACAGCTTAGTCATTCACAGAGTGCCTGTGGGAGAGGAGCAACAGCGCTTGCAGCTTTCTCAAGAATTATTGTAACAAATACACAACACACATGGCCATGAAGAATTAAAAAGGACATTTGCAGAGGCTGCAATGAGTGTGACTACTGCACCGGTCAGATTTTTGCAGTGTCTTTGCAGTTTTTATTTCAAGAAACTGATGGCAAGATTGCTGATAGTATAGTGGTTTGTCCTGAGTCAAAAGTAAGGAGGAAACGTCTAGCTCCTTGGAGCTGTGTCACACTCCTTTCCTTAGGATGCAGCTTTTGAGGGTGTGGAGATGGGCACCAGGAATGCACAGCTAGGCAAGCACAAGGCTTGGTGTACAGCAGCACGCTGGCACACTGCAGTCACACTCCAGCCCTCCTGTATCCATCACCTGAGAAACCTGTGGTGAAGTCCAGGAGGGCCCAATGCTTTTATTCATGTTGCTGTTTTCATGTGATATTGGTTTAATGGTTGAGATTTGAGTAGTAAAAGAAGTGGGGTGCTGGTCTTTATGTTCTGTTTTGTTCCTTTCTTGCAGAATTCGATCCGGCACAACTTGTCACTCCACAGCCGATTTGTCAGGGTGCAGAATGAAGGTACCGGGAAAAGCTCTTGGTGGATGATAAATCCAGATGGTGGAAAAGGTGGCAAGGCACCCCGGAGACGTGCTGTGTCGATGGACAACAGCAACAAGTACACAAAGAGCAGAGGGCGGGCAGCTAAGAAAAAGGCAGCCCTGCAGACTGCCCAGGAGACGAGCGAGGACAGCCCTTCTCAGCTCTCCAAGTGGCCAGGGAGTCCCACCTCCCGCAGCAGCGACGAGCTGGATGCATGGACGGATTTTCGCTCCCGTACAAATTCAAACGCCAGTACGATCAGTGGCCGCTTGTCACCGATTTTGGCAAGCACTGAACTAGATGATGTTCAAGATGACGATGCTCCGCTTTCTCCCATGCTTTACAGTAGTCCATCGAGCTTGTCCCCATCGGTAAACAAACCATGTACTGTGGAGTTGCCTAGGTTGACTGATATGGCCGGGACAATGAATTTGAACGATGGACTGACAGATAACCTCATGGATGATCTCTTAGACAATATAACACTCCCTCCCTCCCAGCAGTCACCCACAGGAGGGATGATGCAGAGAAGCTCCAGTTTTCCTTATGGTTCCAAAGGTTCAGGGCTGGGTTCTCCGTCAAGTAGTTTCAACAACGCCGTGTTCGGGCCATCGTCCCTGAATTCCCTCCGCCAGTCACCCATGCAGACCATTCAGGAGAACAAGCAAGCCACCTTCTCTTCCATTTCTCATTACAACAACCAGACGCTGCAGGATCTCCTCGCCTCTGATGCACTTAGTCACAGCGATGTCATGATGACACAGTCTGACCCACTCATGTCACAAGCCAGCACAGCTGTGTCCGCCCAGAATTCCCGCAGGAATATAATGCTCCGCAATGACCCCATGATGTCGTTTGCAGCACAGTCCAGCCAGGGCGGTCTGGTCAGTCAGAGCCTGCCCCATCACCAGCACCAGTCCCACAACTCCTCTCTTAGTGGCAGCCGTGCCTTGTCCAGTTCCATCAGTAACATAGGCTTGAGTGACTCAAGCAGCTTGGGATCCACCAAACATCAGCAGTCACCTGTCAGTCAGTCTATGCAAACACTTTCTGACCCGCTCTCAGGCTCCTCTTCTTACTCCTCTAGTGTGAACCTCCCAGTCATGGGACACGAGAAATTCCCAAGTGACTTGGACCTGGATATTTTCAATGGGAGCCTGGAGTGTGACATGGAGTCCATTATCCGCAGTGAACTCATGGATGCAGATGGGCTGGATTTTAACTTTGATTCCCTCATCTCAGCTCAGAACGTTGTCAGTCTGAATGTGGGGAACTTCACTGGTGCTAAACAGGCTTCATCACAGAGTTGGGTACCAGGCTGAAGGATCTTTGGGAACAGGGAAAATGGGCAAACAGGTCAGTGCCCCATAGATGTGGTAAAAAAACCTGATTCCTTAGTTTTATTGGAGTTTGCACCAAACCCGTAATAGTTAGTGCACACTAATAATATCAGTTTGGCTTGTGATGGCTTGCTGTGTCGGTATGCAACAGGCACAACCAAGAAACTTTTGGAGGTGTGGAGGGAAATAAGGGTAAGCTATAAAAGCTGTTTGGCTGCACCACTGTCAGCATGCATCTGATGCTGTGCGTCCTTCTTAATTTAGGCATGAGAAATGTTAATGACAAATCAGGCAAAGCAAGGTGGAATACTTGTGGGTTTTAGGAATCACAGAGCTTCAACTTGTCTTCTTTGAAGTTGCAACAGATGATTCTTCTCTGCAGCTGATGCCGTGTGTAGCCGAGCTGTTACGTAGGCAAGAGGCTTTGCTATCAGTGGCACAGGAGGAGGAGCATCTTTGCAAGATCAGTGCATGCACTGAGGATCAGTGTGTGGGACAGATCTGGACTGAATTAGAGTTGTACTGCTGCTGTGGTACAGCAATGCTAGCAAAGTTGTTTGGGTTTTTTTTTTAGTTGTATTTTTTTGAAAAAAAAATGCAGCAAATGGAGGAATTATATACTGAAATAGCAAAGGTGGGATCCTGGTCCCAGGAATGTTCTGGATTTAATGTTTTAAATATTCAAAAATTATTGGTCCCCTTTAGGACTGCAGTGGGTATCATTTTCTTTTGAATTCCGCCAAGAGATTATCTGTAGGTCTGGGTTCTCACATAGGTGCTTTTCAAATGTTAGCCTCTTCAGATTAATTTTTTTCAGATTGATGTGGTTTTTTCCATTGCTTCTTTTCCACAGCTGGGGGCATTTGAACTTGTAAACATTGTTTCTGTCATCCTTTTGCCATTCTGCAGGCTCCTGCCCATACCGCTGCCTGCTCACACATACATATTCACTGACTCATAGGGTAGGTGCCACACAAAGTGCTCTTTCTCCTTTGTTTATTTATTAGTATAAGGGAGTAGATTTCAAAATATAGTAGGATAAAAGGATACCTATAAATTATTGAAAGTGTTCTGTTAACTTCAGAATAGTATGTAGACTATCCCAGTGGTAAGGTTAAAAGAGGCATTCATTCAGTTTGCCGCTTACTTCCAACTTTCTTATTCTCTAGATGAAGGATGGAAGGAAGGGAGTTGGTGTCATTTGACTTTATCGTGCATAATTTGCCCCTTTCATCTTTAATTGCATTTTCATTCTCTGTTTCACAGAAAGATATTCAAGGGGAAGCTTTGCGGTAGGTGAGCAGCAGTGGTGAACCTCCTGAATGTCTTCCTGTGTGTATGGAGTGCCACAGGAGATGTGGGCTGTGATCTGTTGTCTCTGAGGGAAAACAAGACGGCACAGGAGTCCTCTTTTCAGTCTTTCTGCAAAGCTGCCTCGCTCCAATGGAGCAGTTGGTTTGCACAGTCCTTTGTTGGTGGGAGGACTTCCTCTGGTTCTTTCACGTCTTCTTACTGAAAGCAAGAGTATTGCAGTACACAGCCAGGAGATGGGCTGCAGAAGACACCATGTCCTTCTGACCCTGCATGAGATGGCAGCTTGGCAAGGCCAGGGACCACAGCTGGATTCTGGTTTTCCTTCAGTCCCAGTGCTGGAGAATTTAAGGAGGGAAAGGGGGAAAAAAAAGAATTGACTCAAGAACCAGGAAGCAAAAATTTGCAGAAGGTCGCACTTGCTGACCAGTTCTCTCTTCCTCCAGGTGCATGAGCTGTTTGGATTTAAAAATACTTTTTGCACAAGGTAAAAAAGCAGGCTGTAGGAACTTTTATTGCTGTGAAACATCCAACAGTACGGTCTGCCAAATGGGGCCTAAAACCCAGATGTTATTGACAGCTTTGCTTGACACAGGCAAATAGGGCAGCCTCCTGCTTTCATAGCTTTGGTTGCTGTGCATGTGTAGAAGCCGCCTGTGGGGAGACCTGCCTAGGCAGCACGGAGGAGGCACACCACGCCACCTCCGCACCGATGCTTGCTGCTGCCGTTTCACCCTGGCCTTTGCCATTCACAGAAAACACAGCCACCGTGATCTTCTTCAGGCTGCTCCCTCTGAATAAAGGAACCGACATATCTGTGCGAACAGAGTCTCGTTGCAGAGGACAGATTTATTGACAAGACAGCTCTCCTTGGCAGATTACTGTCCATTCATCTGTGGAAGCCTCTTTCCCTTTCTCTGACAAGTGGACTGGCTGCTGTGAGGTGCCTCTGGTATCAGGTGCAAGTGCAGATGATTTCTGCTGAGCTGGTTCATCATGCACCCTTCCTCAGCTGTTAGGCAGCTCTGTTTGAGAGTTTGTCTCCCTATGAGCATCTCATATTTTGATAGGGGCTCCTCCCGTGACATCGGTTGTGGTTGTTCTGAATTGCTTTCTACGTTACTTCTCTGCTTCCCTGTAGCAGTAGGGGCCCCTGAACTAAAATCTTCTCTCAGCAATGTTCATGACCCCAATAATGAATCTTTACAGGCTTAAAGACTGGGGAACGCTTTCAGCAAAACAGCCTGGCGCTTGCTCATGCTAAATCCATTTCACAAGGGCGGCCAGGTGTGTTTTGCAGGCAGGCAGAAGCAGTTACAATGGATTATTGGCATACCTGGGAATAGTGAGTGCTGTGTTTTCTATGAAAAATAAGAGAAATGTTGGAGTCAGTTTTCGGGAAGAAAAGAAAGAAACCAAATATATAGGTATTTAGTTTATACATACTGTAGGTACAGAAGTGGGGTTTACTTTGGAAGAAAATCAACTACAGTTTCTTCATAGGGGAAGTAAAAAACCCATGCAGGAGACATGACCGTTGCCGGTTTAGTGGCTGGGCACGTTTGTTGCACACAAGCCTGTGCACGGTCCCTGGGGAAAGCCATGCCTGGTCCCACTGGGCTGACCCTATGCCCATGAGGCTGGCCATGCCCAGCCTTTCAGAGGGCTCTTATTGAGGCTTGTAAATGGATTTGGGTTTGTTTTGGTTTTTTTCTCTTACAGGAAGAAAAGGAGAAAATCAATGTTTATTCACTCAGCCATAATTTTTGCCTCTTAAGCTGGCTGGGGCCTCTGCTCCTCTATCTCTGCCTGCTTCCCAAGAGCACTGGATATGCCCTCCACCCACTCAGATAATCACCACTTTTTTTCAACTTGTTTATCAGTAAATAAAAATGTCACTGTGTCCCCACCTGTCTCTAGAATAGCTTTTATTTTGAACTTAATGGGTCCTCTCTCAGCCTGGGGTTCCCACAACTCTGCTCTTTTCTCCGTGGTCCTTCTCAGCAGGCAAGTTCCAAGGGACTTGGTGTTTGCCAAAGAGTAGTCCCACACAGACTGTCAGGTGGTGACTATTTGGGACGTTTGCTGCTGTCTGGAAGGTCAGAGCCAGTGATCAGCTACTGCTTGGTCAAACATTTCCTGTGGCATCAAAACCCATTCAAGAAGTTGTTTTTACCTGGATTGTTTCAGTGATCCAGTTTATGATGGCACTGCACAGACAGCGATGCTGGCAGGGCTTGGGCAAGGGATGGAGGATGGCTCAGTGCGAGCAGGCCAGGAACTTCTTGAGCTGGTTTCACCGTCTGAAAAACTCACCTAGCTGCACTTCCGAGAGTGATTTCAGTGTGCTGTTCAGCAGGATTCCTCTGGGCTCTGTAACAGAGCTGTGCTGGAGTCAGTTGACTTGTTCAAAAATTGCAAGTAAAATACTTGATCAGTTAAAGTCATTCATTTTGCCCTAGCATCATCTATGTCCCCCATCATTTTACTGTAGCAGTGGAGTGCACAAACCACTAATAGCAACGTCATGGAACGTTTGCAGAATATGATGATTAACATCTCTGATAAAGCAAAATCCTAAGAAACATAAAATGCATCTTGGTATTTCATTAGTCTGTATCAGTTTGGACTACTTGCTGATTTGTTAATTGGCTTTCAACCTGTTTCTGGGTGAAATGCATGCCAAAGACAAATGCATAGGTCTGAGGATGACTTACTATTCACTACAACGCTATCTTAAAAGCTGAAGTAGGTAGCAAAAGATCTGCATTTGGATGGAGTTTCAAGTCGGAGAGCTCTGGACAATATGCCACGAGAAAGATGACACTTGTTCTTTACCAGAAATCTTCTCTTCTGCTCATGACAGCTGAAATGTGGAAACCAGAATTGGTGGACCCCTTGCCTGAGGGTGCTGACTGCTTCAGGACCATAGCTGTGATTCCTCCTCTCTTGTTTTCAAAAATGAGGCCTTAGAGGTGGGGCTGGCAGGTTTCTTACATGGAGCCAAAGTGGGGCTAGCTGCCGTGCAAAAATCTAAAGGAAATTCAGGAGCAGCAAATTCTAACAGGTTAGTGGTTAAGGCGGTGGTATGCTTCTAACGTTTAAGTGTTGTTTCAGCCAGCCCAAGTTTTGAAAGGTGGTTTTGTGACTAGCTGAACATCACGCGCGCCAAGTTTAGTCTTTGAACAAAAATATGTGTATAGAAAGTGTATTTTGCTGGGAACAGGGATCCCATTAACTCCAAGGAGGGCCTGCCCCAAGCAGGCTTCTCGCTCCCCTGGCCCACACCAGCAGCATGGGAGCAGACTCAGCACTTGTGGCCACTGGGGAGGAGGAGAGGGGACAGCTGGGGAAACCGCTGTGGGGCTACCCGCTGTGCGTGCCGCTGGCCGCTGTGCCCCTCACAGCTCACTGCGCACAGGCCAGCCCTACACTTGCAGTAATGCTGTGGCTTATGCCGTGTGAAGGCAGCAGGAGCTGACACACAAACACAATGAATTGCTCACTCCTTCTGGGGGTAGGGCTTTTTGGCTTTGGTGGTTTTTTTAAAATCTGGTTTTATGTTTTGGGGTTTTACTAAGGGAGGAAAAAGATCTGTAAAAACCAGGATTGCCTCCGCAGGCTTGTATTGCAAACATACAGCATGAAGCCGGCACAGTCGTCTGATCCTGTGGTTTGGGTGTTCTTCTGTTGGTGTTTTATATAGATATATTTTTTAGTACCTCGTACTTTGTCATGTGATTCAGCAGCAATAATTAGGCAGAAACTTGCTGTCCCTGCAGATGCCAAGATTACAGGATGACATACTCTCACCAGATGACAGCACAAACTGGTATTTTTAGAACAGCCCGCATCAACTGGTCTCCCCAGTGCTTTCCTCCCTGGATCAGCAGCATGCAGGTTTTATTACAGAATGAGTCTTCACAAACTGTCTTTTTTCATGTGACTGAGCCATAATGACTGTTTAGAGCTGCAGATCAGTGCTGGTCCCCAGCCTTGCTGTTGCCTGATAGCTGGGATGCTTACAGGTGGTTTTTTTTTTTTTCTTTCCTTCTTTTGAGCCAGACTTGAAGAAGTGTGTAATAAGAGATCCTTTTTAGAAATACAGCGTCATGCAACTGAGGAAAGGTCAAGATCTTTTTTCATAGCAATTCAGTACTCAGTCAAGGTGATGAACTGACAGCTGCAGAGGTTTAAGTCTTGCGTTGATGATAGCCAAAGAGCACAGGTAGAGCTCAGGCAGCAGGAGTGCACATATTTGAGCAGTACCGTACGTAAACAGTCAGCCTTTCTCTCCTGGCCTGGGGAGGGAGGATGAAGGAAGAATGCTCATGCAATGCCACCCCAGGCTGCCGGTGGAGGGCCTCCAGTAGGCTGCTCTCATCAGCACTGTCCCTGATGGAGTCCCACACAGCACGTGGGGACACCGTGACCCCATTAAATCGGGTACCTGTGGCTGGGTGGTGGGAACGCTCCGCTCTGGTCTGGTTTACAGGGGCTATTTAATCAGCTTTTCCACTCAGATTACCACACGGGGTGGCAGTTGTTGGAGTCTGGCGGAGCGGACATCTGCTGAGCAGTAATCGGACGGAGACGCAGCTCAGCTTACAGAGGCTGCTGTGTAGCTGTGGTTGTTTGCTATTACTCCAGGAAAAAAAGCCAGTTTTCCCAGCTGATGCTGTGGAGAATGGCTTGCGTTTATGCACTTTCGCAGCTGAGTTGAATATCTTGCCCATTGTTTTTCCCTTGTACTGCCTGCTTATCCTGGCTTTCATAGGTAATTTATTTCATACAAATGTAGAGAAAATCTGGTTTTGAGGAAGGACCTTCCCTCTCTTGCCTATTCTGCCTTTTATAAGTCATGATAGAGGATGTCCTGCCTTATGTCAACGTGGTGGAAATCGTTTTGTTGAGACCTGTGTGAGCATCATTGGCCTGTCATTTTCAACTTACTGCAGAGGAAAATGAGAAGACAGCATAGCAGGGAGGATGTTTTTAAAATAGGCTGGGTACCTGGCAGAGGAAAAGAAACTGTCGATGAGGACATTCGGAATGAAGAGTATATAGTGTGTTTCCATAGCACTATAAAGCCATAATTCAGGGTGTTTCCAGTCATGCAGGTACCTTTTACTCTAAAAAGTGACTCTTACTCTTCAGATTCAAAAGTGCAAGCAAAATCCTTCTCTGGGCCTGCACAGGTGTAGTAGTTATCCATCCTTTCGTGACCCACAGTATAGGTCTCGTTACCAGTGCTCCCTGGTGCCTAAAGAAGGCACCGTTTTTCCAGCTGGTGTACTTTACCCCTAACAGAAGATGTATTTTGCAAGGATTTTTGGCCTTCTTCCTCTAGTCCAGCAGCATCCTACCTAAAAGGTGCTTTGTTGAACACCCATGCTGATGTCTCTCGAATCAGTGGCAGTGTCACCCATAACTAGCAGGTTTTCCACTCCACTCGTCAGGTCCCTGAACAAAAGGCAGAGGATAAAATTTACCGTAAGCTTGTCAAGTGAAAAACCTGAAGACCTTGTAGAGAGATGATGTCCTGCCTCTAAACTCTTCTCTGTTGGCCAGGGCAGAGGATTGAACCCAACCAGATGTGATGGATCTCAACAGCAATTGGGTATCGGCAGTGCTTGTGCTGGAAAGCCAGCATAACTGCACACTGACATGTCTGTAGGTGTAAAAACAAGTGTGTCAACATGTGGTCATCTTGTATGGGCAGCAACACAGTGACATATGTAGCGAAGTCTGCATGCACCTGCTCCTCTTGTAAGCAAGCGCAAAATTTCCTGTGAATTTGGTTGTTTGGTATTAGGAAAACCATGATCTACTTTTTCTTTTAAGTGTGTGGGCATGGGTGGACCAATTCTCTCTGGGTGTCTCCTTTTCATCTGTAAAATGGGTAGGAGGGACCTGACCATACCACCCACCTTTGAGGTTAAAATGAACTGCCCAGAGGAGTGGTGGACTCTCCTTTGCTGGAAATATTCCAGACTTGGCTTGACAGGGTGCTGAAAAACTGAACCTAGGGCCCTGTCTTCAACAGAAGGTTGTACCAGATGATGCTGAGTCTCTTCAAGCCTGGACTTTTCTATGAATCTGTAGACAAGTAGGATGTCAGAATAACACACATACCAGTAGTTGTGGTACCTCACCACTGTTCAGGGCAAGCCTTTTGTCCCACGGAGCTGATACAGGGTTAGAGAATGTTCTGCTGTCTTTAGTTATGTTTACTTCCAAAATACTTGGTTGTCTGCTATGGTTTGCAGTGTTTCTTGGAGTGGAAGAGCAGCAATAAAAGGAAAAGAGACACTTCTGTGCTTTACGTGCCTGTGCGAGTACCAGCACAGCAACTTTTTAGGCTCCCATAAGTCTTAGTTCTGTGCCAGTGTTTTTCCTCTTTCTGTCCTTCTCCCTCACTCTCTGCCCCAGAGTCTGAGCTGAAAAGATCTATTTTTATGAGTAAAACTTAAAGAGAAAATGCGAAGTTGCAATGCGCCTGAAAGTTCAGGAAAGAAAGCACATGAAAGCTGCTAACTCTTTTCTCCCCCTGGGGCTTTGCACCCAGACCTCAGCATTGTCTCTCAGCACAGAGCCATCCTAGTGCAGCATACACTAAGCCTGCAGCGTGTCGCTGTGCCATACCTGCCATGGCGTTAGGTTTCCTAATTTTATTCTGCTTGAACAAAAAACCCTCATGCTGCAGTTTTGTCATTGTAGAAGGATTGCCCACAGTAGCTACCTTCCTTCTTGTTGCTAAACAAACACTGTGTATTCTTTAGTCTTGAGCTGTGAAACCTAGGGCAGAATATTAACTTGTAACCACATGTAATCAAGTCTTGCTTTTTGAGCCTACACCCGTTTTGGAGTAGAAACTGTACTGCTGGAAACTGTACGGTACATATCAAGGGGCAGAAGCACCAGAACAAATGCACATCTGCCACTAAGGGACACACATTTCCTTCAAAATGTTTGCATCCCAAGTCTCTGGGCAGCAAAAGTAGTTACTGAGATTTCCTGTCCCTGGGGAGTTGTTAACGGAGTGGTAACAGGGAAAACACTTGTTTTACAAACATCTCAGTGGTGCTATTTTTCAGGATGCGATCCACACAACAAACCTTCCAGCCAGATCAGGAGGTCCTTGGTAGGCTGCTGTACAGAGGAGCTGTGTGTTGGTAGTGCAGTTTCTCATACCATAATTATGTAAAGGAGCACATAACTTTTCTGTTAACAGAAAAATACATGTGCTGATTGTTAATGGTAGCATCCTGATAAACGGACCACCAGTGCACGTTGCTTGTGCCTCACTCTGGGGAGCATCAATGTGTCACCTTTCTATTCTGAAGAAATTTCCTGCGCTACGTAATTGGCACCGTTGGGAATTCAAGGGAGAAAGCAACAGACAGCAGATGATCCTTCAGAGCTGCTCTGACAGTGCATGAGCTGGTGTGGAGCTTGGGAGATGGCCATCTGGTTAAGTGGTGAAATGATGTGAGACAGAGGTGAGAAAATGTTGTGGCTGGAGGGAAATCACAACCAACAGCTCGGCCACAGAGTAAAAGCAAGAGTAGCATTTCTAACTGGTCAGTAGCAGGGTAGAGGATGGGAGGGCAGAGGAAAGGACAGAAGAAAGGGGCATCTCCCACATAATTACAAGCTGAAGAATTAGAAAATAGAGAATTACTTGCTTTTTGTTTCACACTCTTCCACCAAATAGGATAAACAGGTTAAGCATCCAGAGTTCAAAATGTCTGTGGGATGTGACAAAGCAGGAGTTTGACCTCATCCCTCACTTAACGCTTTTTCTGTTTCTCTTTTAAAGTAATTTTTTCCACCAACCACATGCATATATGCTTACATAAGCTATAGCTTGATATAATACTATGGACTCTTCTAATGTCCAGAGCAGCCATAGTGGCATTGCCTCTGCTTGCAGTGTGTGTGGGCGTGTGTGCGTGCCTGACAGAGCCCAGGTGTCAATGCAGTTGCGAAGATCACCCTCCAAAAGAAAGCCTTTACTTTCTTCAGAAGAAAGTCTTAAGGAATTCTTAAGAAACTTAGGAAGGAATTCTAAGATTCCTCCTCTCTTTCCATTCCCTGATGGTTGAAAATAATCATCAGGTTTGGCAGAGGAGCTTTTCAAGGGAGAACTGAATTTCCCAGAGAGTGGCTTAAGAAGTACGGGCAGATTATGTTTTCCAGTAGTGTCCTCCACCCCCTGCCCCCCCCCCAGCCTAAGAAACAAGAAGACACCATGCCACATGTAAAAGGGAGCTCCGTGCCTTTGCTGTGGCAAGTTGGCAAACACTACTCTAACCCACTAGCCCTGATACACTTTACCTTTCACGTATCCCTTGTTGACCTCTGTTCTATATAGTCATCACTCCCTGTGCTCATACTTCAGCTGCTCTTGTCCCCCCAAACAGGACCCAATAGCAAAGGCCAGGAAAAAGGATCAAGTGGGGACTGGAGTAATTTACCTAGAGAGCTGTGTGCTGTCCTTAAGGACAGCATCGTCCCAGCTCACGAGAGGGGAAACACCATCTGCCTCTGCAAACTCAGGGTGACACTCCAGAGGATGAGCTTTTCCTGTGGCTGTCAGGAATGGGAGGAAACCTTGTGGTGGCTCAAGATGCAGCTGGAGATATTTGGGGGCAGGGAGAGAGGAACACTGGGGAGTTGTGGTTGAGGACCACTAGTAAATGGAGATGTAACTGGAGTGCTTGCTTCCCTGCCCGATACAGTTTTCATTGCTCTGAAGCAGCAGGCTGCCAACTCAGGGTTAACAGGTTTTTTGTGGTGAGACAGAAAGTGAGAGTGTGTGGGTCTATTATGGACTTTAATGGGGTAATTTGAAGGCGGGCAGGTTAAGACTTTGAACTACTTCTTTTCTTTTTTAATCTGTTTGCAAAGTCCATGTAAATAGAGCTGTGAAAATGGACTGTGATCTGGTTCTGCTATGAACAAATTTCTTCTCAGCTGTGCATCTGTCTCATAAACAGTGGCACTGTATGAAGGACGGGTGTCCTCAGGAAAAAATATCGGGTGGTGCCACTTCCACAGGTGATGATGATCATCATCATCCATCCTCTGTTTCTTTCTCTCATCACTTTGTTTCATAGTATAATATTTTACATATATTTTTAATTTAAACATTAAATAAACACTACTCTGGGGCTTCATGAGGAGTTTCTGTACTTGTTTACTTTTAATTAATAGCTCCATTCAAAGTCAGCAAGACTTCTCACACATGCTGAAGTTAAGCCCACGCCCAGTGTAACTGGTGGCTGCATGACAGCGAGCCAGCTTACCAGGCTGCGGCGTGTGGGACCCAAGTCTTGCCTTTTGATGAGGTTGTCCTTTAGGAAGTCACCCATTTCCAGCCCCCCTGTTGTTAAGGCTTTGAGGAGAAGTAGAGAAAGGGCATGGACTCGTTTGAGCTGTATAGAAGCCACTACGCATAGAAACCCCCAGGTTTTACTGGGGGCCATGAGGCCTGTCTGGGTATCTCGTGCTGACCTTGTTACAGCCATCAGGACACACTTATCAAATGGAGTCGTTGCCAGGCAGTCACATTAACAAACGGCTAGCGTTAATTTGCCCTTTGAAAATGGAGAAATCAATATGTTGATCCAGTCGGAAATCCCTTTATTCACAAAACAGTCTACCCCAAACCCCTCCACATAATTAAGGCTAAAGCCAAATTTTGTTTGGGTGAATCGTGCAATCTGTCTGCTCCCTAAGCTGTGCTGAATGAAGTTCTCCCCTAATGGTGCAGGGAGCAGCTGTCACGCTGTTGCTCTAATAACCATGAGACAAAATGATTAAATTTCCATCAATCATTTAGCATTATCAGAATAGGTCATTTTAATAAAATGTTGTCATAGGATCAGTGCCTGGCACCTTAGAAAGGAGAGGGGCAGTGATAGAGAGTCATCTCGTGACAGCCTTTGAGTGATCTGCCTTGCAGGCGATGCTGGTCCAGGTTAATCCAGTAGTCCTCCTGAATCCACCATTTTTCATAAGGGTGTCTGATACCAGGTTCTTCTGAGAGTAAAGATGTTCCTGTAATCAACTCAAATGACTTTTTGGTTTCAGCAAGTGTCCCCTTATTCTTGCAGTGTATAAAAAAAATCACCAATGCTTCATCTCAGGGAAAATCCTCAACAGGTTGTAAGCGGGGGAGGGGACTAAACCCTGGTTCCAGAAGCCATTTCAGAGCTAGAAGTTACATGCCCAGCAGCTTGGACGGCTACCAAGTGGGCTTTCCGAAGATGTGAAGGGATTTCATGGGAACGTTTAAATGTACATACTTTCCAAAACCCTACTTAGTGCCTGCCTGTATCTTTAAGCCACTAAGTGGCTTAAGCCTGTCCCCTTGGCCCCCTTGGTTGAAATGTTCATCTGTTTTCAGTGTTTTACCTACTTACTGTGTTCCTTCATAGTCGTCTCCAAGCTGCATAAGGTGTCTTTCCAGCGTCTTTCCTTCTGCAGAGAAGTTTCATGGCTACAGAATAAGCTGGACCCTCACCCCGTTTTTAAAGCCAGGTGGACCCTGCCTGTTGGCATTGTGTAATACGAGCAGGAAAATGGGGAACTCCGAATTCCGAACCGAAATTGGTGGCTCCTTCTCTTGAGCAGCCTCCTCCGGCTGTCCTTGAAGGGCAGTGGTCTGTGTCAAATGCTGATGGAAGATATATCCAGCCTTTTGGTGATGCTGAGAAAGAATGGAGAAAAGCTGGAGGATCCTTTTATGCTTCACCTGGAAAGACACTTAACTTGTTAAGATGATGCAGTGGGTTTCTGTAAATCAGACTTGGCTGGTTTTGGGAGGGCTTTTTTCCTTCCTCCTTGGGAGCAGCTATACCAGCAAAGCATCACACTCGGACCTTAGCAAGGGAGAAGCATTTTCAGGCAGAGTTGTAGTGCAACTTACTCCTTGCTCTAAGTTTGAAGCTTCTGGGTGTGAACAAATCAAAATTGCATGTCAGTGTAAGCTGTTGCTGGGTTTGAAGGTTTGCTTGGTTGTCTTTTTTGTTGTGTTTTTTTCCTACATGCAGCAGTCTCACTGTCTTTTCTTTTTCTTCTTCCTCTCTAGGCCCTCAAACTGACACGAGATGTAGAGAGAGAACCCTTTGCCAAATCTGCTGTCAGCAAGTGGACAGTGATACTGTTTACAGCTTATGACCTTTGTGAACCCTGCATTATTTTCCTAATGAAGCAGACTGCTAATAGGCCCCTTACCAGAGTGAAGATCCTCCTTTTTTTTTTCTTTTTTTTCTTTTTTTTTTTCTCTTTTTTTTTGGGAATTGAACTCATTCTGAAGTATGCAAAATCTTCCTTTTCTGGGATGGCCAAGCACCTGCTGTGGAGACAATGTTCAGCACCATCCTGTTGAGAACACACTGTGTAGCCTTTTACAGTAGTTACTTGTCAATGAGTATGTGGTGTTTCGATATATTAATGGTTTAAGGGATGTTTTAAGTTGGCTTTTCTTTTTGGAGGTTTTCCTTGTCTGCCCACCCTCTCCCCCTAAAACCTCCAGTTTGATTTCCTTAGATTTTTGACCATTTTTGCTTTCTCTCCCTTGGGAATCTGAAGTACTGTGCACACGCAAGGAAATGATCATAACCCAGCACTGCTCAGACGTCAGGGTTTTCTGAATATACAGCATTTGCTATACGGATCAACCAGCTGAATTCCAGAGAGAGGTGATGTGTGTGGTCTGTTCGTTTGTTGGGTTGGTTGGTTTGTTTCTTTCTTATTATTTCCTTAAATCTAATGGTACACCCCTGTTTTCCATAAGCATCAAACCAGGGTTGATTGCAAATCAAGGGAAGCCTTTGAGTTTGCCTCTTGACTCGTGAGGACGGACTGACAGCAGGTGCCATTGCCCACATATGCACGGGGCAGGAGCCCATTTGCTGCCCACCAGAGCAGGCTCCCCTCCTGCCGTACGTTAGCAAAGCTGCCCCTGCTGCCACAGCAAGCTGGTAAGGAGTTGTAAGCTGAGCTGCCAGACAAGTTGAATATAGCCACCTGTAAGGATGCGTTTGAAAAAGCAAAAATTAAGGGAAATATGCCACTTGGCGGAAAACCTGAGCGTAGAGGCTGGGCATCAGCAGGTGACTTGCAGTGGCAATACTGGGAGTTGAGGCACAGGTCATTGCAGGGTGTGTTGCTGCATTGGTGATCCTTTTGGGTTTTTTTTTTCTTTTACTCCGTTTTGGACATATCCTTGATTATTTTTTCCTGCTCATTATGTATGATCTGTTGTGGCAGAAGAAGCAAGAGAGGGAATGGCGAGGTGGCAGTATCATACAAATGGCTTTTGATATGAGCATAGGTTGTAACAGGATAAATGACACTGAAAGACAAGGCAATTTTATATATTTTGCTTCTAAGATTTTCTTTTGTAAGATGAATAATAACTAATAATAATAATGAATAAAAGGTATGGTGCTGTATAGATCCTCTATAATCTGGAAAGTTTGATTACTTTTTAGTAGTATCTTGTGGGGGAGGGATACAAAAAAAGAGGGGAAAACACCAATGGTACATAGGAACTTGGTATGAAGAAGTTCTGAATAGGACAGTGTATACATAATTCTCCAAAGCGATATATGAAGTTTTTTTTCTTTGCATAAAAGCGTTATGCATATAAATATATAAATATATTTTATTATGTACAGAAATGGATCATTATGCATGGATGTTAGGAAAACAAACTAGCATTTTAACCCAAAGCCTCAGTGCATGAGTTCCCACCAACCCGTGTCCCATGCAATGTGGAGTGACTCCCGCTCGCCACTGCCACCGCACATACACAGTCATGCATACACACAGGTGTGCACATACACGTGCGCAAACATGCAAGCATTCATGGGCCCTTCCTCCCGCCTTACTTTCCTTACTTTCCAGGTCCCCGAGGTGATATTGGTGAAACAACAGCTCCTAGTGTGATGGAAGTTTTGGTTTTGTATCGTAGCCCCTACGCTGTGCTCTCGTAAAGATGCACCTCTTGGTTTCTTCCTGCAGTTATGACTGTGTAGACTCTGTGCAGTTGTGGTTATCGTAGCCTTGTAGCATATCAACTCTTCCAAGCAGCCAAAGGTTTATCATTCACCTTTGAAAAAGAATTCTCTTTTGGTTTTACACCGAGGTGGTCTATTTGTCAGCGTGGAGACTAGTTTATTACATTTATTGGAGTTAGCTGATGCTCATTGTTCATCTGTGTCAGCAGCCAGCTACCCGGGAGGCTCATGCGGCACAGTGGTCACCTGGGCTAGAAGTCACTTTGCTTATCAGAGTCCAGTTGCAGGCATCTTCTGCCCAAATTCTTTGAGAGATTTATCACCAGCCTTCTCCAAACGTGTAGCATTAGCTCTCAGCTTCCTGGTACACCCTGAAACGTGTGAGCGTACGCTGGAGGACTTCACTCTGGTGCTCCTTTCCCCGAGGCTCCCCTGTGGCTGCTGCCCTGCAGCTAGGCTTGTGCCCCTGTCCCGTGGTTTTGGCTGCCAGCAGAGCCCACTCGGTGGCTCCCCATGCTAGCATGCAGCATTTGGCCCCTGCACGGGTCAGCCTCCAGTGAGGCCCGGGGTGCCTGCCCAAAGACCACCGACCAGGTCACTGACAGCACCAGTAAGACGTGACTTGATGGTATGGCCAAGGTGACCACAATCCATCATTATTTTTTTTTTCTTGGTACAGATGCAGTTCTTGTCAAAAGCAAGGGAAGGCCCGTTAGCTTAAACTAAATGGGGGCGCCTTCTGCTCTGCTCTGGCAGCCTGGCCCCCTTGAGTTCGACGAAGCTAGCTCCCACTGGCAGGAATGAGAGAGAAAACTATGGTCCGCTCTGTTCAAAAAAATGGAGAAAACCCCACTTATTTTAGAGACAGCCCATCAATGGCAGAGAAGTTGTGGTGGTTTTGTTTTTTTTTTAAAAGCATTAGTGACTGAAAGGCTTAATTTGCCTCCCAGCAATGTCAAAGAAAGTATTTCCATTGGCATGGCTGGGACACCTTGGGCCCCTGCTTCGGAGAACATCCCAGCGCTTGCTGAAGAGAGGTGGACTTGGCCAACCTCTTCGGTTTGATTTGGTTTCTTTTGCTCATTTTTGGGGCCAGAATTTTCTAATGGACACGCCTGGTGTCAGGCACCAAGCGCCAGGGACTCCAGCATGCTCACAGGGGTGAGCTGCTCTGCCCTCGTCACTCCTCAAAGGAAGGAGGGGTGCCAGGTCCCCC
Source organism: Falco cherrug (assembly GCF_023634085.1). Classification (NCBI taxonomy): domain Eukaryota; kingdom Metazoa; phylum Chordata; class Aves; order Falconiformes; family Falconidae; genus Falco; species Falco cherrug. Next base: position 66,130,857 of record NC_073702.1, on the reverse strand, counting down.
CAGGCCCAGGGGAAAGTCACCACCCTCTATGCCTGCTGAGGTGCCCAGCAAATGCCCTCCTCTCCAGAGGTGCTAGATAAATCTCTCTGAATTCAAAGGGCCACTTATTTAGGTGTCAGAATACAGACTTGAATGGCTAATTTTGGGAACCTACCTTTTGGAAATCTTTGAATCTTTGAACACGTTTCCTTCTGAAACCTTGTAAAACAGATAAAAGTCCAAAACAATTACATAGTTATCGTTCAGACACCTGGTCTAACCAAAAGATCTAAAGAGGTGACATTTATGCTGATCGTAGTCACAGGTTTGGGGCTTGATTTAATGATTTTGTAAAATAATTTTCTCTGAGGATAATTGGATAGTTGACCACCGCTTAACTCCAGAAATTGTTGTGCCACCGCTTCAAAAAGTGACCTTTCAGGTCATGTATTTCTCTAGAATTATGTCATTGCTTGGCAATTGGTGTCCTGCAAGTGTTTCTAGTACACGATACACCTTTGGAATTGCCAAGAGATGCGAAGGGGGACCAGATACATTTCGTTACTATGGGTTGGAAAAAATGGATTGTACATTTGGCTTCACATGTTTAACTTTTTTTTAAAAAAAGTTGCATGATTGGAAAAAATATGTATACAGTATCTGTAAAGCTGTTTTATCTGTTTTTGTTTCAAGCCATGTAAATTGGAAGAATATTAAATCCACAGCCTTATCGCGCATGGCCGTCTTTACATACCGAAGAGCTGAACAGTTTATACTTTTCATTTGGGCTATCTTGTACTTTCATTTGAAAGCAGACACTCTCATGTTGCAGTCTTACTGAGAATTTTATATTAAAGAAAAAAGAAAAAAGATGCTGCCCTGGAGGAATATACTACCTTACTACACAGAGGTTGGAAGGAAGTTTGTTTTGGAGCAAAACCTGCCCCTTTCCAAACAAAGTAGAGACGCAGTGCTTACTCCACTTGGTGTTAGTAGATATTGCCTTGTGTATTCCATTTTAATTTGTAATCTAGTTTGTAAAAGAGATGGTGACGCATGTAAATAAAGCATAATGGATCTCTACATTGCACATTTGCCTTTGCTCTGTTTTATTGTGTCATGGACAGACATCTAAATGCAGGACCTGGACAAGGGGTGACTTCCAAGCAGTGGGTGAAAGTGGCTGGTGGGGGGTCCGGGGCTGGGGAGGCGGCCTGCCCCTATGTCTGCTGGAGTCTGTAAATGCATACGTATATGGGGCTCTGCATTTCAACCAAGCCAGCATAGTTTTGGTGGTCAAATGACCCCCAATGGGTTCATTTACTGCTGCTAACAATCACAAAAATTCACTTGATTTTGGGGGGCAGGAGGGCTGTCCCCGGGGATGGCGGCTGCACCCTGCAGCTGCAGCCCAGCTCACCCATGCTGGGAGACATCCAGCCCAACTGCAAATCAGTCGGGAGAAGAGTTACACCCCCTCCCCGTGGGCTTGGCTGGGTTTCAAACTGCCTTTGAAAAATGCCTGGAGTACTTGAAATCGCCCGTTTGGGATTTGGGATAAGAAAACCAGCAACCTGACTCAGCAGAAAGTTACACCGAGCGCTCTGGCTAAGGCGCAGGAGAGCGTGCTCAGAAACATGAGACACGTCGACAAAAAACTCTGCTCCCACACTGACAGGAAGCCACAGATGTTTATGTTTTTTTGGAGTCATTTTTCAAGAGCAAATATTTTCAAGAAAGAGGAGCCTTTTCGTGCAGCGGGGAGGGGTGTCCCGTGACTCCGGGGTGATGACCACCATGTCAGCCGTGCAAAGCCATGGGAGCATTGTACTGAAGTAGTGCAGTATCGAGAGCTGTTTGGGGATATCCCTTGCTTAACATAGCAAGAGTTATTCAGGCTTTGTTCTAACTAGAGACAGCCTGAAATATTACGAGACCCAGTCAGAAAGTAGCCTTTCTTTCTGGTAAAGAAAGCTTGGTAAAACCAGCCTGGTAAAACCAGGATGAAGTCTGGGTTAGCCTTCCTGGAGTGAGAGTGTGCTTGTCCTCCAGCAATTACACCATTACCTCGGAAATGCAGCTGTTCTGCTGGACTTTTCTGAAGCCTTCTCCAGCAGTGCTCTGGCCGGGAAGGACCCCTGTCCTCCACCTCGTTGGCAGTGCCCCACTGGCATTTAGGACAAACAATGGGAGTGTTTGGCCCCGGGAGGTGCCAGGTGGAAGGGCCTCAGCTTTGACCTGAATTTAGGCAGGGGCAGCCCCAGCGATGACGAGCTGATCAAATCCTGTGTGAGTTTTGTGCTGAACTTAGTTGGTTGTGTTGTGCAATGCCTTAGCTGTGACCTTCAGTTCACCCGGCCTTGGAACAGATCATTCTTATCTTTCAGAGTACTTTCAGAATAAGTCCAAACATTTTAAACTTCTCCAAGTTGTCCCAGAAGACAAAAGGCTTTTCGAGCTGCTGCCGAGACTGGTGAGGTAACCCGGAGCTATTTTGGGAGCTCCGCACCACATATGCTGAGTTGCAAGTTTGACCAGATCAGGGAAAACAGTATTTTACAGCTCTTCTCTGGCTACTGCTGCCAAGGACGTTAGGGGTGCTTTCATGAAGACTGAGATAAGCAAATCTGGGAGGCTACCTCTTTTTCTGGTGGAGTCATTGTGACTGCTATCTCCCTGTTCAAAAGGACTTCTTGGGTGAAGTGGAGCCCAAGCCAGATGGAGCAGATAAATGCTCTTGCTGGTGCACAGATTCATCCCACTGCCAGTGACTTCGGCAGTGTCTCATCGCTTGTTTGCCCAGCCCAGCCCACAGAACTTTTTTCCCACTGACTGCCTGTGGATTTTTTTTAATGAAAATACTTTTAAAACACAAAGCACAGAAAATTCCATTAGAACAAAAAAAAGCGGGTTTTGGGGTTTGTTTTTTTACTGCTGTTGAAATTTTTAGAAAACTTCAGAATTGTCTGACAAAATTCAGAAACTCCAGTTTGGAATTTATTTTTTTTGCACTTGGATTTTCTTTTCATACTAATGACGCCAGTAGTTTTGCATGTGCCACAACATTTACTTACTAGAACAAAGCATCTCCTGCTTTTATTGTTTGATGCTTTGATGACATACCAAGGAACCAATTTAATCTAGAAAACAAGATAAAATGTCTTTATTCAGTAGGAACAATTGGCCTAAATGAGGGTGACTGTTATAACATTCTTTTAATGCTACATTATGCCCTGCAGGTTTAAAGATATCTATATCCTATGAATGATGTGGTGAAATGGGGAGAAAACAGTAAAGATACATGGCATCCCATAAAAATCTTCCCAAATTCCAAGTCAAATATAATGCTGATCAGGATTCCCCCTCCTCAATTTTCACTCTTCTTAGGTGATACCTGAAAACTTTTGTTTTGCTGAAATTCAAAGCACAAGGCAATTCCCAAGTGCTGCCTTTCCCTGGGATTAGTGTCGTGGCAGTGCCAACTGGCTGTGCATGCCACGCTGCTTTGCGCACCCTGACGGGCATCGAGGCTGCTGCCAGCACCCGTGGTGTGTGACACCACAAGGGTGTCGAGCTTTGGCTCTGTTTCACACCCTGGGGGCCACAGTAGGCCCTGTAAGACCCCATGGCTGGTGCAGCCAAGGCAGAAGAAGGGGGAGAACGTCAGTGGGAGCAAAGCATGGCAGATGCCAACACCCTGCTCTGGTATTCACATGTTGCGTGGGACCTCTCCCTGAAGCTCCGGCCGCTGCATGGACAATGGATCCTTCTTCTGTTTGTAACCACCTTGGGAAAGAACAGCATCAGTTAGAAAGTGCTAATTAAGAAATACGGGTGTATTCTACCTCCAGCCTCCAAAGCAAAAGATGGAGGAAAACTATGTGCTGACACAGCCACCTTGGAGGTCCTCCCGGGGGGCGGCAGAGGATGCTGCCTTCCCCTCCAGGAGGGCAAGGTCCAGCCTTTCCAAACTGCTGCTGTGAACGATGGGCCCGGTGTCTGGGCAGCCTCTCATGCTGCATTTGATGTTTCAGTAAAAAAAATCATTATTTTACCAGCAGTTTTACCATACCAGCACTTTATTTTAAATCTCTACAAGCTCCTCTTACTTAAGGCTATCCAGGCTTGTACGTCATTAACTAGTTCATGGATGAATGCCCTGGAGAAAAGTCTGTGCTTAAAAAGCAATTTATAAAATACGTAAAAAAATGCCCAAACTTAGTCCTTTTCCTCATTAGTGAAACCCATTGTCATTCACACTTCTCTTGGGAGTCATATGTGCAATATCAAACTATATTATCAACCTCAGCGTGTGTCTGTTAAGCAAACTTCATGGCAAGGCTGTCTCATTTATACAGAAGTTTTTGCTGTGTGCTGTCACTTGGCCTAGCAGACTCCTATGGTAAAGCCACAATTTAAGTCAAAACTCTACTGTGTCTGAGTGATTATAAAATTATAATGGCTTTCAGAGCTAGGAGATACCAAAGGCTCTTCCTGGGGAAGGCAGCTGCCTTCAGGTGTCTGCTCTGACGCTTCTGCCTCTAGGGCCACAACTGGAAGGAGAAGGTAGCACAGGGGAAGGTCAGGTGTGGATGTACAGGGGGTCTTCGCTTTGCAGTCAGGTTGTGTTTGCTCCGCAGTCTGGGTAAGGTGGGCTGCCTTCTTGTCACCGAAGGGTCAGTGCTAACGAGCTTACCACAGAGTAAGAGGGGTTATGTGGGAAGCTACCCTGGAGTAATACAAATGCAAAGCCTTGTTTCCCTTTATCTCATCCATAACTGGCACTTCAGGGTGAGCCCCTTTCGCTCTGTTTTTCACTAGAGGGCATCAAGGTCACAAGTCATCTGCAGAAAGTGTCCTGAATCATTGCTGGGACTTGGGGGACTTGGCTGAGGTTCTGTTGCTGCATTTCCAGCCTCTTCAAGCTCCTGCCTGAATATCTTTGCTTTTCCACGATCTCTTCACCTTACCTCACCAAAGCTTTGTTCCCTTCTTGAGAAGGGGCCTTAGGGACAATGACATGATGTTGCTGTTAGCAGGGGGGGTGGCTCCCACCTCACCTGTCTCGCAGGCCATGCATCTGAGCAGGCTTCTCTGCGTGTGCAGAGAAAACATCAGGAGATGTGAGCATACAGGAATGGCAAATAAGGCAGCACATGAAAAAGGCCTAATAAAATGCCACCCTTCGAATGGTACCATGGGGGCACCTGAGTCATTCCTTCATGCCCTTCAGTTGTTCCTCGATCCACGCCTGAAGTCCCAGGTGCTTCCCACTGCTGTCAGCAGCGGTCTTCAGAACTTCTGATCCCCATGAGCCTTTCTTTGAAAAGAAGTATTTGTCTTTTTTTTTCTCCTTTCTCTGTCTTTTCTTACATTCTCTGTTTTTCTAAGGCCAGGTATTGTAACGTTTGTGGGGTCACTAATGTTGGTTGTGGATACAATAATTTTTAATGATGTTTTTATACAAGCAAGAAGCCCAGGTAACACAGTTATCTGGCAAGGGCTCATTGCCAGTACAACTTACTCCACTCCAGCTATACCGGCAAGAAGCACTTTTTTTTTTTTTCTGCTTCAAGCTACATCTGAGTCTGAAGACACGGTTTGCTGGTCTAGCTGTGTCAGCCACCTTTTCCTAACACAGGCTAAACCTGGAACATTGCTTCACGCGGAATAGCAAGTTTGCAGCCAATGTAAACTGGTGGCTGTATTCAAGGATCTGCTAAGGTCAGGACATGCAGACCTGAGAGTAAGTACAAATGGTTTGTGCGCCTCTTACCAGGTATGGCTGCTCAAAGGGGCACGGGCACACCACTTGAGAACAAACCGCTACAGCTAAATGAATGGGGGGGGAAATTAATGCCTTACTCTTTTTAAGTGTCTCTGTTCATGCTCTGCTAAGGCTTTCTGTGAGAAATGGATATTGTGAAGTAGCTTCATATGGCCTAGGTGCAGCCTAGAACAATCACCTACGGAGTTGGCCATGGTGCCTGCCCTCTGGCAGCACTGGCACTTGTGTCTGTAATACTTCCCTGGGCCGTAATCTGCAAAATAAAATTGAAAAATTCTGATTCTCTTTATTTCAGTGTGTCAAGAATCTGCTAACTTTTCCTCTTGACGGTTAACAGCATTTGAACATTCTGTCCTGATTGCCTCATCCATAAACTAACAAAAGGCGTATTGGTTTCTTTTACACTATAATTGATAGTCCTCTGTAGCATGTATGTTCAGCATTTCAGGACTAACTTAAAGGTCAAATTTATCATATGGGCAGATTGGATGATCTCATGGTTGAGGAAAGACCATGAAAAGATGACTTGCCTAACCTATCTTTAGACACACAGAGAGCCCACACACATTTCTTTTTGGTCTGACCTCACCTCAGACATCACCCATGTGCCGGGAGTCTCAGGATGAAGATGTACTGGAAATGTTAAAGGTGGGTTGAATTTGGCACCTGGAATGTAAGATAGTAATAAGGGTCTGAACAAAGGAGATGTATTCAGAAATGGATACAGCGGAATTTCATTCCTCTGCCCCCTCTTACCTGAAATCGTAATTACAACTTCTGAAGTACCTTGTTTGTGTTTAAGCAGTTTATGCTCAAATTTTGTGTGTCCAAGCATGGGTCTGTGCCACACCAGAGAAAGTGTGCAGAGCCCTACATCTCACCGCACACGTCCGTGTTCAGCACAGGCACTGCAACGGCCGGTAACAGTACCTGAAACAAACCCTGGGGACCCTCGTGCCCCGCAGGTGGGACAGTCATCTGCAGACGATGGCCTGTAACCCCACGCACCCTGTGTGTGTGCTGAGCCTTGCTCAGAGCACAGCTCCCAGTGAAAGTACTGCACATGCTCAGCTTCTTCACATAATGTACAAGGCTCCAAGTACGATAAAACTGTAGGCACAGGTGAAAGTGGAAGTGAGTAGGGGAGGCAGATGACTTCCCCCAGTAAAAATCAGTATCTTCAGTGGCATCCCCTCTGCCCTATTTGGTCGGGCATTACGGGATGCAGACTCTCCTGTTGGGAAATGGTGATCAGCTAACAGTCCTTCCCCCTGGGGATTTCTCTGCTGTGTCCCACAGACTTTTTGGCTGAGTGGCAATTTTCAGCCCCTCCAGCCTCCTCCTGGCAGAACCACAGGCGGTGGCCACAGAAGAGGAATTTGGAGATAGAAACTGTTTTTCCATCAAGACACTTTTAACAGCAGCTGTCACAAGCATTTCTAAAGCAGGACCTGCATGCTATCTCCCCTCCCAACCGTCCCATCCTCCTCGTGTCAGCCTAATCTGCCACGCTTGTCCCCCTGGTCCCCATGCTGCCTGCCCCACCCAGCCTTGGCTGGATGCCCATGGCCATGGGGCCCTGGAAACCCAAAAGCTGGCAGCAGCCTGTGACTGCTGGTGTGTTAGCCAGCCCAGCAGCTGAAGAGCACATGCCCCACGCCCTCAGCAAAGCCCTTGTGCAGAACGAGGAGTGCCACCATGTGCCACCACAAGGACCTGGGAGGGAAAGTCGACCAGATGAAATTCAGTAGGCGAGGGTACGCGGCACTATGCTGAGGAAGGAGAGACCAGCTATGTGTACACCAAGTGAGGCACAAGCATCAGCACTGGAACAAAGGTGCTGTGGGCAGTGATGAGCTGGAAGCTGTTGGAGCTCCTGCGGCAGCGCTGGGGTGCTGGAGCCAGCCTGAAGAAGAGCGACAAGAATGAGCAGAGTCAGTGAAAATGGGGACCTATGGGAGAAGGCTAATTTTATTTGTTAAAATAGGTTGAAAAGGGACACAAACTGCCCTTTACATAGAAGGCTACTAAAAATAAAACCCTTCTTGCCCACTAAGGAGAGGACATAGCTGTGTTTCATCTGCAGCAAATGTACGTTATGTTCTCTTAGCTACCAGGGTAATTGATGTATTTCCTAGAGGTGTGGACTTTTCTTCATTAAGGGTGTTTTTGGGAGCAAAATGTTTGCCCAGATTTTCCTTGGCCCTGCTTCAGAGCAGGAGGATGATCTCCTGAGGTCCCTTCTAACCTCATGCTCCTGTGACTTGCCTTAAAGAGATTAACACAACTTTAAAACCAAACCAAACCAAACCAAAAAGTACAGAGCCTTTTGCCCTTTCCTACCTGAGGCACAGGTCTTTATGTACAGTAGAAAATTGTTATCTTTTCTCCCTGTTTGAATGTAACAGGTATTGAGTAATGCTGTCTCGTGTGTTGACACGTGAGCCAGGAGGTGCCCCAGACCCTGGAGAGGTATTGATGTAGTGCAACCGCCTGCTAGAAGTCTGGTGTTTGGTTTCTGTCTGCTCTTTAGCTTCTCCCTTTGCCTCCAGAGAAGCTGCATGTTGTCCCAATTTGTTCTCCAGGTGTTATCTTGCTACAAACAGAAGTAGCTCTGTCTTGTTCCTGGTGAGACTCAAAGCTCTGAGAAGATGCCCTGCCCCATAGGTTTCCTTTTCCTGATGAAAACCAGTGCAGAAAGTGCTCCTCATGGGGCACCAACATGCTCCAGCATCTCTCAACCCCTCCCGTGGGTGGATGCCTGCAAATCTGAAGGACCAGATGTATAAATTCAGGTGAGAAGGCAGGTAAGGTTTGTTTCAGAGGTGGCCACCTTCCCCTGCTGAGGACATGTGTTGGGCATCCCAGCAGGGACAACGAGCTGGACCAGAAGAAGGTGCAAGCAGCAAAGCCCCACTGACTGTGAGCAACAGGGCTGGCACGGGCAGGGATGCAGGAGGCACGGCAAGGAGAGGCAGCTTTGGGTGAGCACTTGCTTATCAGAAAACCCAGGCCCTGGAGAAAGAGGCAGCCTGAAGCTGTTTGGGGCGTCCCTGTTGCTGCTGCCAGCTTACCAAGGCTGGTGTCTGGGAGGACGTCCCCCTGGGTGAGGAGGAGCCAGACAAGCCTGTACCGGCAACTGTGGGCGACGCTTAGGCACCTGAGACAGTGCATGATGGGCTTTGCCAGGAGACAGCAGGGATGCTCATGGTGGGATCAGCCTCCTCTCCTGCTGGCAAGGAAGAGCAGCCGATGCCTCCTCACGTGCAATGGGGCCAGCAGTAACCTCACCCCACCCCCAACAGGGTCCCAGTGTAGCCAGACAGTAACTTGTACCAGACTTGGGCTCCCAGACAGAAAAAACAAACCAATGTGTGTTTGATGTTTACATTAGACGTTTATTTTACAGTTCATTTCACAATCCCTTTCTCTTCTCCCTTTGCCCCGGGTTGATTTAGGGTGCTGCAGATCCTATCTGCCTGCCCTGCCCAGAGCACCGGCTTGGAGAAAAACCTGCCAGGGTCTCTCCTTGTCGTTGTTGCCTTTTTGTCTACCATTGCCCTGACCTATAAGTGAAACTAGAGCGGTTTCTTCCAAATAGCGATAAATTAGTCTCTTGCTCCCTTGTATTTGCACTGGTGGTTTGTAGGGTGAGCAGCGCAGGGGCTCTGAGGAAAACGAGAGCAAACAAGCATGGCGCAGAGGGCTGCCTCGAGCTTCCCTCTTGTTTGACTTCTGCCTGGCTGGACTGGTGGGTTGTTGAGGACTCCTGGCATGCCATGGGACCGCAGACCCTGCACCCCATCCCTTGCGCCCTGCTGATGACAAGGTGCCATACCTGGCCTCAGGGCCAGTCCCCAGGCTGTTGGGATGGTCAGTGACCACAGGAGATGGGTGGTCCCTGCCACCCTGTGCCGTAAGGGACTGTCAGGGGCTGCTGGGATTAATCGGGATTATTTGTTTCATGGTACATTTAAACTTCGATTTTTATGCTGCTATGTCTTGGTGTAGTGGCATTTGTGGAGGTGGCTTACCTTCACCGGTTTAATGAAGGCCATTCCTCCACAGTAGAACATGCAAAGAAGATGTGCCACATTTTGCTGAGAAAATAAGAGATCTGATCTGAAGATCTGGTGGGAAATCCCTGAATAAAACTTGGCCTTCCTTGCTGGCTGCATGCTTTGGAGAAGGATTCTTTGTGCAGAGCTGGGTGCTCCCCATGAATAACTGGACCCAACCTAAAACCAGAAGGAAGTATATTTAAAAAAAACAGAGGTGTGGTAATGACATTATCATGCTTTATGTGCATTGTGCAATCCATGATGTGTGCGTGGCTCCTGAAGAGCCTGCTCCCCAGTCACGGCTAAATCACCCCTTGAAAACAACGATAAAATCCTAGTAAGGTGGCTGGCTAGAGGGGTTTGTTCCTTTTCCCCAGGAAAATTATATTCACCACAAGCAAGGGTGTATTTTTGTGGACGGGATGCTTATGTGGCAGACATGGTGGCTTGTATACATCTGAGCTGAAAGTTTTGCGAAGTTTTCTTTTCCAGTTTTCTTTATCACCTCTAACTGCCCTGACGATGACCATGTGAACAGATGGTAAGAAACAGAACAGTTTCACATAGAGGGCACTGAGAACCTGTGATTACCTACATTAATAGCTAAATAAGTGTCTCCCCACAAACTTGTTTAGCAATTTACACCTTTCAAATTGCAGTTGTGCCAGGTGGGGGGTTTAATATTAAGAAATTGCTTTCATGTT